>NC_052508.1:19972717-20318800 GCF_014356525.2 Nilaparvata lugens
CGGCCAGCCCCGCCGCTTTCCAATATACAGTCAACCTTTCCGCTATTATTTAGCAGTGGAGTGGAATTCTTCATCGAAAATAGTTTATTTAGGGTGTTACCACATTTTCCACACCAGTCTAGAGTGAAACTTTCCTCTCATGTCTTGACCTAACGGCTGCATAAAGCCACTCATATAAAATTGTTATCTTTTAATGTACTCCATTGATTAATAGAATTCGATTGATTATTATGCGTAGCTTTTGTGAGAAGTGAAGTTTTGAACTAAACGTGTTGCCTTCTCTGATCCAGAAACCGAAAGGAATACGTAATATCGAATCTCTCCCACTTTCAAAACCCACACATTAAGAGTACTCCACATAAGAAACTTCTACACCTTCAATGGAATATGAGAGTTCAACTATTGATAATTATTTATCAATTCTATTCAATGTATAGTCAGTGTTTATTATATATCACACATCATTCAAATCACGTTTATTCAGGTTTTTACTGTGAATCAAGGAAGTTTACCATTAGTTTTTTAAACTTCATGAATACGTTTTTGGGTCTTCCCAGGTTAGCGCTATAAATCTCAAATTTCAAATACACCAGAAATGCATAAATGTCAGACTAAATTCACTTCTCTTTCAAATTTTATGTTGAAGCAGGCGCCTCTTTTTGCTCTCAATCAACAAACTCAGTTTTTACGCTGCTGGCATTAACGATTCATCATCCGTGGAACGAAAGCATTAGCCTGGCTCGCAAATTCCATGCAATTCATCACCAGTTTGATGGCCTCGTCATAATACGGAGTCATTTCGTTGATGGCCATTTACTGTTTTATAAGTGCGAGTTATAACTTCACACAGCTCTCACCGTTTAGTAAGCTCAACTTCATGTCAATCGTCAAACGACCGTCATGCTATAATAATGCTGAGAGCATAAATCGCTCACAGATTTCATCTTTCTCACTCGCATTCCCCTTTCATATTAACTTTTTTTGTCTTCTAAAATGATAAAGTTAGCTGAATAAATTTATAAATATTTTATAACGCATCCATAAAAAATAACACTGGTTATATTGTTAGTTCCATCTGATTTAGTATTCTATTTCCAGTATCAGAATACTACCATGGAAAAAACTACAAAACCAGCAAAAGAGACAGATTTCATAAGCTGCCTTGCATTCATTCCTTGAAAAGAGACAGATTTTGCAAGAATGGAGCTGTTCATCTCATTATCACGGAAATAAATATAGATCCACTTTTCAATTGTTCATTACAGAGATACACTTTCTAAAAGTTCATTACAATTTTCTTTTTTTTCAATTGCTATAACTTATCTTCAGAAATGTGAGATACCACTTTGCTTTATGAATTACAGATTCTGATCGCAATGAACACTGGACCTGACAACAAGTAACAGAACAAGTCGCATAAACTGTTTTGTCCTCCGAAACAATAAAACACACACCGCTCATACAAAGGGAACAATGTTTTGTTGTTCGTATGGTAACAAATAGAAACAACCCTTCAAGGCATACAATTAATTAACCGTTAGACCAGTCCTATAGGCTTCCAATCTGTCGTCTATATGAACGTGTTGCATTTGAAATTTTACCTATAAGCCATTTCTACGTTATGAGCCGTGATAAGAATAAGGTGATATGATATATCAGATTTCTAAGATGAAGATATTATCTGTAAGTCATTCATAAGAAATTTCAACCCACTTCTTGATAATGTAGAATAGATATATTTGTTAAAACTAGAGTCATGACTGTCGTAGGTTTGTATATATATATATATATATATATATATATATAATATATATATATATACGTTGCTTTTGTATATAAAATTGAAGGAAAGAAACCTTGATTGTAATATTAATGTGCACAATCATATTCCTCAAGTAAGGCTATCAAGGACTTTAAGAAGCCATTTTAATGTGGGAATAAGACTTTTCAATCATTTGCCATCATATGTCAGAGATCTACCTCATCATAGTTTCAGAAAGGCAATAAACAAATTCTTAAGTGACAACCCATTTTATAGTTTGACTGAATTTTATGAAAACTCCTTCAATCAATGTTTGTCCTATGAAATACTGTATATTATACTAGTGTGTGTATAATATCATTATATTTGTTATTTATGAGTTACCTAGATGGTATAATTTTGTATTGAGTGGGTCTCCACCCAAATTATTAATGTAATGTTTCTTTTAAATACTCTGACATTGTCTAATGCAATTTTGTAATATTGTTCTTTGACAAAAATGAATTATTTATTTATTCTATTTATTTAGATACAGTGTGAGATCGAAAACTTAGTACGTTTCGAAAGAAAAAGACTAAGAAATTGTCAAAAACCACAGATTTATTGATACTTAGAAAGACCGGTTTCGGTTATTACACCATTGTCAATCTCTGATAAACTAAAACTAAATACAAGAGCAGCAGAATTTATACTAGTAGGAGAGTACTGTTATTGGTCAAGGGCATGAACGCCTGCCATTGGCCCAGCTAGACAGTCTCTTCCCACTCAACGTTATGAAACCGGTCTTTCTAAGTATCAATAAATCTGTGGTTTTTGACAATTTCTTAGTCTTTTTCATTCAATATGAATAATTACCACAATACCAACTTCTCAACTACACAAAAAGTGTTAGTACGTTTCCTTCTTATAACTTGAGAATGCAAGCTTCCAGTTCGGAATTTCAAATGATTCATGAGTTCAATTTTGCATTATGAGTTTCAAAGTAACGAGAATAACGCAAAACGGAGTGCAAATGTCATTACAGTAAAGTTCTTTTGTTGGATTGAAGAAAAGAGATAGAAGAAAGATATGGGAAAGAAAGAGGACGAACATCGTGCAACAGAAGACGGATCAAATAAATTATGGTTGTGTGTCAAATAGAAGAAACAGGGTCAGAGAGAGGATAGTATGAATCTTGTGGAGGATGAGTGAATGAAAGAGACGTGGTGATGGAGTGACAGTGCTGAAGTGTGCAGGAGAGTGTGAGAGGGGGTATGGGTGAAAATGAGGCAAGTGAGAGAGAATGTGTGAGAGCACAAGTCAACTTCACAAAATTGTCGCTTTTCTCTAACCCTAACCATTCAAACGAAGAGTGAATCGTGATGAGATGCAAAGCTGAGGAAATTAAATACGACCGTCTCTCTTATTTTTGCTCACTTACACCAGGCATCCACAAACTCCTTTCGTTGCCCCAGAATTAATACTATTATTCCATTTGGTCCTAATGAATTGTATCAATTTCCATAGGAAATGATTGTAAAAAAAGGAATGCAACTGATTGATTCTTATTTCAGAGAGACCGAGATTGGCATTCTCAATTCAACATTCTGTTCATCGTTCAATTTCGGAAAATGCTTTGGGAAAAATAATTCGAACAATTACTTTTCTTTATCATGACAACCCAACTGTTGGCTTTCGATTAAATCATTTCGTTTCAAGGACATGGCAGTGATATTAGAATACTCCAATAATTACTTACCCGTTTGACCTTTGGAACTTTGGCACCCCGTTTCCAATATCAAATTAATATAGATTTCAAACAAAAAATGAAAGAATACAGCATAGGCCTAACAATTCTTGTTGGTATGATTGGATTTAGTCACAGTTCAACTCCACACTTGATATAAAATTATTTTCGAAGCTCAAAACCATAATTCTGTTGATCCTGCAATAATTGATCTAGAGCAATCTGCAACTACTCATCCGAAACAAGTATTTTCTACATGACGCCAAGAATTCTTACATGATCAAATTAACTTTTCATAAATTATTCCGAATCTAAGATTAATCTATTCAAAAAATTATTCATAGCCCTAAATATTCAATTTTTCTTCCGTTTCTCATTTCCTCCATTTCATGATGGTGATTTAAACTCTTATCTACCTGAATGATTATTGTGATGGTTGGAAGATAATAGAGAGCTGAAGATGAGCTTAATTCCCCACTGTATCCACGTTGTCTTATCCTTGCCTACTTACTATTCTGACTTGAGGCTGCATCCTAACTTTGCCATCCTGAGCAAAATGCAGCTATTCTATTAGTGTGTTCAGTGTTATATTGATAACCTAGCACAATAAATTAGGGAAATCACATTGAAGAAATGTTTCAATCATCCCAGGAAGTGATTTCCTCAGCAACGATAACATTTCATGTGATAATAGTATATTGAACAACAAGTGAACAAAGTAAATAATTTAAAATTAGGAACTAGAAGCATGGTGTGCTATTTATTGGTTTAAAATGTTGTACTATTACGCTGATATGTTGTACTGTATGAGGAAGCTGTTCGACAGCACCAACTGCAGTCTAATCAATTATTATTAGATTGTGGTCGGTCATGCTCCAATGATGCGATATCCAGAGTGAATTGCATTGCATTGAAAGGAGCGTCCATCACGCTTACGTAACCTGGGCCACGTGCCAATCCATGGTCACAAGAATCACGAAATCACCTGAGGCGTGACGATCAACTGGTGTGGCTTTTGCCACTACTTTTCACTCGTTTCCATTGTTGGTTCTATTTATCAGGGTTCAACACTTACCTTGCTCACTGTACGATCACTCACTTTTCTATGAAGGTCGGGATTGGGATTACTGTTGATCATCAAGACTGATTTTCTTGGAAAACACTCCACCATTCAACAATAATATATGAACTGGGATCTGCTGATTTTGTTAACAACCACTCAAGGTCACTTATCACTCCTCAGCATTTCTTTTCGAATTTGTAACATCGTGCATGTTCTATTGCAGTCTAGTCCACTTGAATCAATTATTCAATTTCTCATATTCCATCAACAAGAGGGCAACTCATAACATTATAAAATGGATGGATAATTCAGCAAGCTTTTTATCTAGAATCTATTTACAGTAGAAATTCAAATAATGATGGTACTTGCATACTTGAAGCACGATTAATTTGCTTTTGGAAGGTGTTGAGTTTTTGTTCATACTGTTTCATCAATTATTTTCACCGAAAAAATCAAGTGCTCGTGAAGGAAGCTCTGAGAAAAGAGCTTTTAAAACATGTTAGTCTCATTTGTGTTGCAAATAAATGAAATGAAATGAAAATGAAAATGTTAAAGGTAATAGATCCTAAACACCAATGATTGAAAATAATAAATCTTAAAACATCGTTGAGTCAATAAGTCAATAATATCCACAGAAAAGCCTGTGACACACCTGTTAAGCAGCGTTCCGATTCCACCCGATCCGATCACGGATGACAACGGCCACGAATTGTGTGTCACACATCTCCGTCATGTGATCTGTCCCAACACCAACATAAATATCGTACATGAGTTGTCAGAATCGATGAGATGTCACAAGAGTTGGATTTCCAGGCCACTTTGGGAAAATACTAATTTCGATCAAATTTTATCTGACCAATTCTCGCTTCCGAAAATTTCAAGAGAAAAGCAACATGGATTCTGACAAAAAAGTAATTGTTCACAGAATGACCAACAGAGATCCTAGAATGATCTCAATCCAAACAATGAGGTTATTGAAAGCCTCTGCTAATTTCAAATTCTGTGAAACCGTAACAAAAATCATTGTTTGCAGAGGCTTTTATTGAATCGTATTGTATTTACTCCAATTATTTTGTTCTCAATGCAATGTGCTCTTGGTATCCGAGTTCTGTACTGATTTTGAATTCTGAGTAGAAATCCCGTCTCATTAATAAATAAATTATCACCTTCCATAAGAGCTGCTCGAAATTATTGAATTAATAATAAATCAGCTATTGACAATATGCTGATATTATGAAATTGCCGAAACTCTGGTTTTTTGGCATTTTGGCATCTGGTTTTAGATTGTATCTAACAATGCACCTGTTGGTTCGAATGAATATCAAATTTCGAACCAAGTGAAAAATCTGTTCACCTTTCCATGCCATTATTAGTGAACGCTATTATTGAGAGGATTAAAAAACACACAAGTTCAATATTTCCAAACTACAAAGACTTATTATCTGTTCCACTTTTTTTCGTCTTCTTCTTCTCACTTTCACAGGCATTTTTGCCTGTTCCGATCTTTGAAATAGACTTTTGCAAATTGAAATTCATCTTTATAATCCTGCTTTATCATGAGATCACCCTCTCCGTAATCTTCCAACGCCTCTCTTACCTGGTGGTTCATAATGGAGAGGTTTCACAGGGACTCTTTTTTAGAGATAATTAATTTTCACGCCCAGTAATTTTCACATCACATATGAAGAGTTCTAGTCTCTCATCACGAAGAAGGAACCCATATCCTACTGCTTCTTTCTAATTCCGGTAGAAGAGCTTGGTCAAAATATAAGTATTTTTTAAAATGTTTTCCATAAGACAAGAACGATACCTGCCTGCTCGTTTTTGATTCCGGTAGAAAAACTTTATAATGTTTGTTTGGAATATCATTCACTTATCTCTCCAGTAATAAGGATAGTATGAATTGGAAACTCCGAATTGATGATTATCATAACTTTTGATCTGACTCCTGATTTTGTTATTCGATTGGGAGGTTTGTGGCTTCATCATTTGCAATATTGATTAGCCGGAAATGAGGATATGAAGAAGTGGTGGACAGTATTTTAGAGAGGGGAAAATGTGAGGGAAAAATGAGCTCTGGGTCGAGAGAGCTAATTGAGAGATAAAACGAAAAGTGATAATCTGCTTAGGAAAAGCTGTCGAGCTCGGCCCATTGAGTTTGAATGAAGATTAGAGGATGCGGATGCAAAAAGCTTGGAATAAATCACCGAGAATAAAAAAGGGGAAATGTGGAGTATTGAGAGTGGGAAAGCTGGGAAACGATTAGGTCCCGGGTTGTATTGATCGCATCAACTTAGAGAAAGCGAATGGAAAATTGTCTACTCCACTTTGTGGGGGATGGTCAGCTATACACAAGGCAGTAAGCAACGTTTACATTGCGAGAGAGGAGGCCTGATCACTCGACTCCATTCCAGCCAAAACCGGAGCCAGACATCTCCAAATACAAAATATTTATTTTCATCGAGTGTCGATGTCTCTCTCAAAAACACCTTCCTCTACCATTCTCACTTAGCAGCTTCCTGAATGAAAATGAATGGAAAACATGTTTCCGCACACACTGAGCTTCTACGTTCCTACTCCACCCACAATACTGTTGACCGTTGGTTTCCTGATTGAATTCGATAATGTGTAGAAGTGGTTAATGATCTCTCAAACCAAGAGTGGGAAACACTTTGTGGTTCTCCAAATTGGAATTTTCAGTAACAAGTGCAATAAATAATAATAATAATGCTTTTTATCCAATTGCTTATCAGGTATCAAAACGGAATACTGTTTCTGTCTGGATTTGAACAGTCTGAGATAGTTTCTCCATCAAATATATAAAATTTAAGGAATTAGATTGTGGAGAAATTCATATAAAAGCAATGATAATTATTATTGTGACAGCACAATTCTTTTATAATGAAAAAATCGAAACAGTTCCACAAAAGATACATTGAAGAGCTTGTTATGCGTTCATTCATATTGATGAAAAATTATTTAAGTAATCGTGTAGCATACAATTCATTATCTAGTTATCCAAACAATCCATATATGAGAGCACAAGAATTAATAATCTCATAATTGTCCTCTTTACACAAAATTATTCTGAAATTTATAAGAATAACACTGAAGTTAATATAAATATAGTTCAATGAGTAGCAAAAACGAATCAACAGGCTAGTGAAACACGATGCTTCAAAACGTCCATTCAACAAGAATATGAATAGTAAGACTCATAAGAGAGAGAGCTCCCCTTCATTATCCATGGAAACAATTTGTCCGTTTGTGAGTTTCATTCGAATTCAATTGAGAATCAACACAAATATATTATGCATTTTTTAGTTTTACCAATAGTTTGTCCATTTCCCCTCAAAAACGTTTCCTTCTTCTGACAGGAAGACCTGTGATCTCACACCAAAAACCAGATATTTATAGATTTTATCGGAATTATGGATAATTCTTGAACGTGCAAGTGTTGAGGTTTGGGTTCTAGCAAAGAGTTTCTTTGGATACTTCTGTCACTCCGTACTCCATCTCTAT
This sequence comes from Nilaparvata lugens, assembly GCF_014356525.2. NCBI lineage: Eukaryota > Metazoa > Arthropoda > Insecta > Hemiptera > Delphacidae > Nilaparvata > Nilaparvata lugens. The sequence continues at coordinate 19,980,791 of NC_052508.1, forward strand.
GAAAGTAAATATCAATCTCTTGAATTTGAACTGTTCGTGCATTGTTTCCTTAACAGTCGCGGACCACTTTTCGACTGCCAGTCATACAAATCGGAAATGAACTGATAGTTATTTCTAATTCCTGCTTATTTGAAAGCCCTGCGTGTTATTCAATCTCTAACTATTCTCCAACTATCTCTAACTATATATGCTGTTTATACAGATATCACGTGAGCTTCAAATCAATCGAAGTGTGCGATTGGTGATGGGAGTTACTAAATACACAAATATCCCATCTTCAAAAATGATATATGAGTGTATTATGAAACAGCAGGAAAGTCGTTTCTTATCTTGTTTAATCCAGATCAACTTCTTTCAGCTGAACTGGAAAGTAACAACCTAATGCTTATCTCGAAACATACAAACTATAATGCTGATGGAAACGAAAAATGAGCTCGACCTCTGGTTCTCAGATTTTTCCATATCTCTAATTATCTATAAATCTGATATAGATAATTATCTATATATCTAACATATATCTCTATATATCTAATTGATGCACAATTTCAATTGAAGAATCTAGAGTCGTATTTGTGCTCATATAATCCAGATATTAGATGGAAGGTCGAGCCCGGATACCAAATTCCTCTCCAACTTTGGATAAAGCCAACTAGTGCCTGAGTGCTCAGCCTCCAGCGGATGACAATGTGATAGCATGCTTGTTAGCCGCGCAAGAGGCGTTGGTAGAACTTTACAATGTCAGAGTGATGTTCCAGATTTCACGGTAATATTCGTGAGCTCTCATTACAGTGACACTTCCAACTTCCAAGACAAGAAGTAGAGCAGAAGCAGAAGCCTGTCTTTATTGATTGTCGACAGATAGCAACTGAAGTTCAGCCATCAATGGGTTTCCTTGCCACAAACTTCAGCAACTATTCAAACAGCAGCAAAGACAAAGGACAGAAGAGCCCAAATCACTATCACTGTCTCAAGTTCTAGTCGATAACTTGCTTGGATTGATGGATTTGGCGAATATGGCCTTTAAACCTATGCTCTTAGGGAATTCAACCATAAAGCATTCTCTAAATCAGAAATTCAATCAACCTGTTCTTGGTGGAACTGTCTTTTGTGAAGTTCGTTTATTTTTATGATCAATTCACCCGATTATTATCAATCTCTACTCTTTCAGAATGATATTCAAGATAGCATTCATACTCCTTAAGGAATTAATATCCAAATGATTAAGAAATCAATCATCATATTATGATGATTTGTGGTTCAAAATGTCAGTATCATAGTTCATTTTAATAGCTTCCAAGAATGATCACGCTCAAGAATGTTGTCATCCTTAATTGAAAAAAAAAATAAATGAGGTTGTTGTTCAAATGTTACAATTTTTTCCATTTCCGGATGATTGATTGATCTTCAAATTATAATCAAAACCATCATCATCGATCACCGATTATGATTATTTAATTTGGAAAACGCTGTGGATTTAATCTCCAGTATCTGAATAGCAAGAGAATAATTTGCTACTTCCTTTCAATACCTACCAGCTATGATATATTCTCTCTCTAGGAATCACACGAATAATTTCAACACCTCTAAAAAATATCAAGAATAAGCTTGTTTGTCATGCTTGTAGATTCATGGATTGAAACAAACAAACCCATATGGAATGGACGATTATTTAGGTAAGGGTTCTCTTAACATTTTCATGTTGATAAATAGAATTGCAATCCATTAAAATACAGAACTTTGTCAGTTAGTGTGGAAATGAATTCTGCTCAATAGTTCAATGGTGGCGTGATAAATTAATAAATCATTCACAAAGCTATGCCGTATTCTTCTATATAATCTAAGAGTTTCTAACATCTGGGATTGTTACCACTCTGGAATAACGAGCTCCACAATGATTTTCATTTCTCAGTGCAAGTAATCAACAAATAGCAGCGACACTCAATGGGCGAGCCAAATTATTAATCCATTCCAGCTTCTTACTCAATGATTAGAATACAAAACTCGAACAATTCATGCCATTGAGTTTCAGTGCACATGAAATATTCACAAGTTGTAAACGGTTGCAATCGGATAATAGGAGTTAATTCAAGTAGAGGCGAGGCAGTAAATATCAGTGTATCTATTATTCATTCCGAACATCAACTAGGAAAGCAAGAAAGGTGTCTATAGAGTTATCTCGAAGGATAGAAATAGATGATTGGGAAATTATTGGACACTTGATGGATTGAAAACACTACTCTGCCACGGAGCTATCCAATCGGAGAAGGTTTCTATATTTATTGAAATTGGTGCTCATTACCTTCTTTCAGTGGTATTGATCCTTTATTTTTGTGTCGTTTGCTTCCAACGATTAGAATTCAAGAGATTCAAAAACTAGAGAATGTCACAAATGGGGTTTCACGCTTATGATAGAATTTTAAAATGATAAAATGATGGAGTTTTTTAAGTACAGTACATGACATTTCCACTCCACTGATCAGAATCTATTAAATGGCAGTTGTGTTCTATGGCACTATGAACTGGTTTGGATATGATTCATGAATTAGGAGTCTGATGACAATATTATTGAAAATAAATTCATTTGAGAACCTCACCATAGCTTTTTAGGTTTCATAATCTTTGAAAAATTTCAATTCTATCAGTTCACTGATGCAATTCAGTTCTCCAATAATTGCTTACGTAACTCATGAAATGTTGAGAGATAGATCCATTCATAACTATAAAGATTCTTTCAATAAAAAAGTAATAATTTTCACAAAAGTTTTCCAAATTCCAGGATCATTTGGCATCCCAATAATAAGTTCCCTCCTTCAGCCGTGTCTCACTTCTAGAAATTACAATTTTCCTCATCAGTTGAGAGTTGAAAAAAAAGTTTATTATGAATGAATGGATATAATTTATTTCTCCGGAATCTTAGATGACGCATTTTGAATTCGCCTGATATATGTAACTGTTCTAGAAACTACCGTTGCAAACCAATTGCACCCACAACGATGACAAATGTATCTAAGTCGGAAGGCACAAATGATGCAACAGTTTCTTAACGATCTCAAACCGATTTGCAACGATATTTTGAATGCAATAACATGGTGTGTGATCGACCTCAATCATCTGCCAAATTAAACAATAGTTGCTGATTATCTATCATTCAATTCAAATGTATGTTATTGTTATCTTCCCAAAAACCAAAACTTTGATAAAGAATTAACTTGTTGATTCAACACTGTCAATTAGGAGATTGATATATGAAATGATTGAATAATATTAATAAAAAAAGTAAATTCGTATGGCTTTTGTTGGTGGGGAGTCCCTCGCGGGAAGGTCCCACCGCCTGAATATTATAATTTGAACCGTCAATGGTCCTTACGACTGTCATACTTTCAGCCGGGACCGACAATTAACGTGCCCATCCGATAACACGGGGATGATCTGGTTAAAAAAGTTTTGCTAATGAGAGGGTTTGAACCCGGGATCTCTATGGTGCTTGTGCTTCGCAAGCACTCTATCCACTAGACCACGGATCACTCCAATAATATTAATATATTGAAGAGATAGATGAGATAGGTTGATAGAATATATATAATAGATAGATAGGAGAGATGGATAGATCAGGTAGATTAAAAGGCTAGATATATTTCGAATCAAATCAAAAAATTTTTATTAATTAAAAAAAAACAATGCATTATTTAACTTACAATATCTTTCCAAGATTTCAAATAAAAATATAATTACATGTTCAAAAAAAATTAGTAAGCTTCGAAACTAATATACATTAAGAAAAAAGCTAACTGTTAGGTAGATAGATTAATGAACGAGGTAATAATTTAATGCTCTCCAGGGGTATTCCGACAAGATTTCAACTCCTTGATATTGTCACGTCACCACAATAAGTTTATTAAAATTCACCCAACGCTATTAGAATGATCAAACATCGATATTCTAGTGATAAAGAAGTCGAGCGCCCGCGTGGAAAAAGGGAGAAAAGCCGGGAAAAGGTAAATTTCCCAACGGTTGGTGGGAAAAGCGCGCCGGCAACAGTGCGAATAGGCAGCAGTTGGCGTTTGAACGTGAATGCTTGAAGGTCGTTTCTTGCGTGCTTGTTATCACTGCTGCGATTAGAGCGCGAAGTCCTTCCGTCCGTTATTAAACACTGTCCGCGATCGAGTTTCCAGCTCTACCCCGCCATCAAGTGGCAATCCCAAAATAACACCTCTGCTTCACCAGAGTGTGCTCTCAGAAACTGAAAGGAATCTACCAAAATATCTGATTTTTTCAATAAAATAAGATAATTTTGGGTGGCGAAAAAGAAACAAAGACATCCTCCCTCACGTCCCATCCATCCCGTCAACTCTTGTTGATTACTTTTCATCAGTGCAAAATTATTACCTGTGCATATTATATGTGAATTCAGTGATGATGCATTGCTGGACCTGTGTGTGGTCTTCTTAGACATTCTCTTTGGATTTCACCAGACACGGAGTAAATTGATCTTACCACGTGATGTATCGCCACTGGAGCGTCATCCTGCTTCTGGCAGTTTTATATACAGGTAATGCCATTTGTTCCAATTCAATTATGGATTTTTAGTTGAACAACAATGACTTCATAATTTGTGTTTAACATTAATTTCATGAATATTCAAGCTGATAGAAGTAATGGTCAAACGTGCAAGTTTATGATCAAATTGAACTTTGGAGTTTGAAGTAATATGAATTTGTTGATAAAAATTACTGAAATATATCAGTGAACAATGCTCCATTTTCAACACTTAGTATGAGTGTATTCGTTGAAATTGAGTGCCTCCATCGGCCAAATGATTGAGCCCAAATTTAAATGGCTCAAATTATTAAGTAATTCTTTGATTTTCGCGTTGGGAAGCAAATCACTCATTCTGTTGTCTCTTGCCATATTATTCAACAACAACAGTTTATGAGTTTCTCACATTTTACAAGGCTACAATCAACTAATTGAGAGAAATGACGATGAAACAATTAGCGAACAGGGATTGCTTCTTGATTATATTTTGAAGAGCGCTCCTTCTTGATGATTGGAAATAAATGCTCCTGTTGAATATCATTTCTGTTCTTCAGAAAGTATCATTTTTCGATTAACTTCTTCTTTTTTCAATCGTTTTAAAAGATACTAATTTTCAAGATAGTTGAAATGTCCTTCATCATAATATAGATGCTTGAAAATACTGTCCAAATATTATTGAACGAGCGTTAGTGAGTTCTCACCTTCGACTTACTGAAGACCAAAGTCGTTGTCCGTCTGTATCTATGTTCTACAATAACTTGAGAAAGCATTGATTACACATCTTCAAATTTGGAACACGTATTCTTCTAACATTTTTACAGGGCAACAAAATTGGTTTACAGGACAATAAAATTGTTCTTTGGACAACAAAATTGACTTACTCCTTTGTCCTTTATCAGGATATTAAAATAACATTTTAAGTGCATATAAAAGATCCCCAAAGTATCCTACAGTCAAATTATTCTTGTCAGAGAAATATTTAGCTGTTTCGATGGTTTTCATCAACTCTGTATAGTTAGAAGTTACGGGTTTCAAAGATTACTTCAAAGATTATTAACAGCTCTTTGCGAGTTCTCCAATCCAGGGGGTCACTAGCTCTAATCAGAGTACCTAGGAATCATTCATGTATCATAACGATCATCAGCTGAAAGTTGTCATTTATGGAAATTATACAAAATCCTTACTATTGTCGCACGAATGATGGAACAAATACTAATGAAGTAATGAGTCTCATTTTTTACTCGTGATATGTACCAAAAAAATGTTGAAAACTCAACACATTTTATGCAAAAAACTGATCAAGTCCGCATAAAAAATGTAATTGAAGTTTACAAAATATGCTTATGAATGTTACTCCATTGACGAATGAAGTTTTGTAATTTTCATAACAGTAGAGTTATAATAATTTGCTTTGGTGAAACGAGAAGAATCTTGCTTCTTGATAACGAGAGTTGTGCCCTGATCCGTTGATCTCGTGTTACAGTATTACGTTTCTGTTGATTACATGACGTGGAGATGTGTGTAGTGGTAGCTTTCTCTGCGAATTTTCCGCTGCTTTTCAAATTCCGGGCTTAGAACGCTGACCTCGACAAAGTAGGAGCTTCAAACACACAGTCTTCTCTTGTTCCCGTAATAAGAATTTAATTAACCGCTCCCAGAGAATAAATTAAGGAAATAAATTCACCCCCTTCCCAGCGAATTCAGCTAGTTTGTGCGTGACTCCTTCGTAATGATGGCTTTACTTTTCGGGACTTGGACTGTTGCGTTGTGACTGGTAGTTTCGATGCTTGCGATTTGAATATTATTTGCTTCTTTATTCGTTACGCCGCCTTGTTATTTGCCGGAATAGGAGACGGCCCCTTTCACTCAATGAGCTACTCTGACTTTGATGCATGAGAAGCACTCTTGAAATAAGAGGAGTTCTATTTCAATTTTGGAATAATTCATACAAATGAACAAAATGTGCATATATTATCGATTTTATTCAATTTTGTAATTTATGATATTAATTATCCACTAATTTCTTTTGATATTCTAATAAAATCACGAATGATTCAAACGTTAAATTCGATATTCAACAATCATCTCATACATAAATTTGTTCAATGATTTATAACTAAAGTTTATTTCCAATGCAACTAAAGTAAGCTCCAACACAGCAAAAGAGTGTTTGCTACCAAGCTCAGCTATCAAATTAACCTAGAGCTGTTCAAGAGGTGTAATAACATAAATAAATTCACAACTTCCAAACGACTCACTCAACCAATAGAATAACGTTTCTATTCGTTCCAGTATTTATCAGTGAATATCATGTGAGATGTGAATACAACAATATCAATGAATTTCATATTCTATATTACGAAGATCGCAGGAAAATGAATATTATCCAAGAGATGAATGTTGTATCATCTATTTCTTCTAGAATATAGAAAAAAAATTTGGATATAGAAGATCAAGTCGTTTACCTTCTCTTTCAAATAATTCTGAATCATTTCGCATTCCATATCTAGACCAAAGTTTATCATGAGTAGTCAATAATAATAAAGATATTCACCATCACATTATCATATGAGAAAGCTCTGCTTATTCTCTGCTTTGAGAGGGTTACTTAATTATTGTATCCTAACGAGTTTTTTAAATACTGTACAGTAAATCATTCTCTTCTGAATTTGTCGGAGAAATAGGAGTGGTAACTCGGTTCTAGTGAATAGGAAGTCTTGAAACAGGGATATTGGAGAAGTGCGTTTCAAACGTGACTGAAATATTACGTGATGTCAATCCCTGATGGTTCGTTCTCTGTAATGGACGAAAAGTAAGTTTGGCGCGGCAGCAACTTCTCTCAGAAAGTGTTTGAGGCAGCAGCTCTCTTTTTCTCATCTACTCCGACTTTTGTCTTCGGGGAGACTCAGCATTTCCACTGACAAATGATATCAACTCCAATATTTTCTTTTCAAAATTATCAAATTGGACTGCTCAAGGCTATTACATGACATGCATTTTTTTACTTCAACTGATCAGCTCGGAAATTCTCATCATGACCCCGTACTGAACTATTACCAGATTTCTTCAGTAATTTCGCATTATTAACGTACAGTTGATAAACAAATCTCTCTTAACGAGGTTTACATACAATACTGTACCTTGAAGAATAAAATTGACTTACTCCTTTGTCCTTTATCAGGATATTAAAATAACATTTTAAGTGCATATAAAAGATCCCCAAAGTATCCTACAGTCAAATTATTCTTGTCAGAGAAATATTTAGCTGTTCCGATGGTTTTCATCAACTCTGTATAGTTAGAAGTTACGGTTTTCAAAGATTATTCAACAGGTCTTTGCGAGTTCTCCAATCCAGGGGGTCACTAGTTCTAATAAGAGTACCTAGGAATTATTCATGTATCATAACGATAATCAGCTGAAAGTTGTCATTTATGGAAATTATACAAAATCCTTACTATTGTCGCACGAATGATGGAACAAAAATACTAATGAAGTAATGAGTCTCATTTTTGACTCGCGATATGTACCAAAAAAATGTTGAAACTCAACACATTTCATGCAAAAAACTGATCAAGTCCGCATAAAAAATGTAATTGAAGTTTACAAAATATGCTTATGAATGTTACTCCATTGACGAATGAAGTTTTGTAATTTTCATAACAGTAGAGTTACAATTATTTGCTTTGGTGAAACGAGAAGAATCTTGCTTCTTGATAACGAGTGTTCTGCCCTGATCCGTTGATCTCGTGTTACAGTATTACGTTTCTGTTGATTACATGCCGTGGAGATGTGTGTAGTGGTAGCTTTCTCTGCGAATTTTCCGCTGCTTTTCAAATTCCGGGCTTAGAACGCTGACCTCGACAAAGTAGGAGCTTCAAACACACAGTCTTCTCTTGTTCCCGTAATAAGAATTTAATTAACCGCTCCCAGAGAATAAATTAAGGAAATAAATTCACCCCCTTCCCAGCGAATTCAGCTAGTTTGTGCGTGACTCCTTCGTAATGATGGCTTTACTTTTCGGGACTTGGACTGTTGCGTTGTGACTGGTAGTTTCGATGCTTGCGATTTGAATATTATTTGCTTCTTTATTCGTTACGCCGCCTTGTTATTTGCCGGAATAGGAGACGGCCCCTTTCACTCAATGAGCTACTCTGACTTTGATGCATGAGAAGCACTCTTGAAATAAGAGGAGTTCTATTTCAATTTTGGAATAATTCATGCAGCATCAAATACAAATGAACAAAATGTGCATATATTATCGATTTTATTCAATTTTGTAATCTATGATATTAATAATCCACTAATTTCTTTCGATATTCTAATAAAATCACGAATGATTCAAACGTTAAATCGATATTCAACAATCATCTCATACATAAATTTGTTCAATGATTTATAACTAAAGTTTATTTCCAATGCAACTAAAGTAAGCTCCAACACAGCAAAAGAGTGTTTGCTACCAAGCTCAGCTATCAAATTAACCTAGAGCTGTTCAAGAGGTGTAATAACATAAATAAATTCACAACTTCCAAACGACTCACTCAACCAATAGAATAACGTTTCTATTCGTTCCAGTATTTATCAGTGAATATCATGTGAGATGTGAATACAACAATATCAATGAATTTCATATTCTATATTACGAAGATCGCAGGAAAATGAATATTATCCAAGAGATGAATGTTGTATCATCTATTTCTTCTAGAATATAGAAAAAAAATTTGGATATAGAAGATCAAGTCGTTTACCTTCTCTTTCAAATAATTCTGAATCATTTCGCATTCCATATCTAGACCAAAGTTTATCATGAGTAGTCAATAATAATAAAGATATTCACCATCACATTATCATATGAGAAAGCTCTGCTTATTCTCTGCTTTGAGAGGGTTACTTAATTATTGTATCCTAACGAGTTTTTTAAATACTGTACAGTAAATCATTCTCTTCTGAATTTGTCGGAGAAATAGGAGTGGTAACTCGGTTCTAGTGAATAGGAAGTCTTGAAACAGGGATATTGGAGAAGTGCGTTTCAAACGTGACTGAAATATTACGTGATGTCAATCCCTGATGGTTCGTTCTCTGTAATGGACGAAAAGTAAGTTTGGCGCGGCAGCAACTTCTCTCAGAAAGTGTTTGAGGCAGCAGCTCTCTTTTTCTCATCTACTCCGACTTTTGTCTTCGGGGAGACTCAGCATTTCCACTGACAAATGATATCAACTCCAATATTTTCTTTTCAAAATTATCAAATTGGACTGCTCAAGGCTATTACATGACATGCATTTTTTTACTTCAACTGATCAGCTCGGAAATTCTCATCATGACCCCGTACTGAACTATTACCAGATTTCTTCAGTAATTTCGCATTATTAACGTACAGTTGATAAACAAATCTCTCTTAACGAGGTTTACATACAATACTGTACCTTGAAGAATAAAATGGAATTTCGTATAATCCAATTTGTACATATCTTCGTATTCTATATCAATAGATCCATTTTAGTCCAGTCAAATGGTCGTTTAACAGGAAACAGCCCCGAAAGAATTTTTCTCGACGGTTCTATATGTATTTTGGGGCGCTGAATTCGAATCTGGAATTTGCTGACACGCCAGACGACGGCTTCACCCCCAAAACCCCCAGAATTTCGGACTTTATTCAATTTTCCCATTTTATCTCGTAACCCTTAAGTTTCTCAAAAAAATCATTATCGACAAAATTAAGGAGAATAAAATGTCCAATGAATTGAGTCACCGCGAAGGATTCTACCAGTTTTGGTTCCGGAGCTACGAATTTTCAAAAAAGGGGTATTTTTTAAGGGGTTTTCAAAATTATGCAAACCTACCACTTCTACCCTAAACAACATGGATATTTTTCTAGTATAGATAGAAAACCACACATCACGTGAAAGAACAATTCATTATGAACATTCATTATGATTCCTTAGGAATTTTCGAATTCAGTAGTGGGGGGGGAGGGGTAATATACCCAAAAATAGAAAATCATGTCCTACAGCCAAAATAAAAAATTTTCATTATAATACTTTTTCAAGGCCTTCCTAACAAAAAAATACATGTTTCGGCTGAAATCATCTCATGCGGGTTATTTTCTATGAGAATTACCCGTTAGAAACATTTAATTTCAGTATTTCCTAGTGGGGGGTACGTCATAAGGATACGTCAAGGATCAAAACTTTAAACACTTATAACTTTTGACAGAATGATCAGATCTCCTCGTACTACAGCGTACTACTCTCGTGATTAATTTCACAAGAACCAATCAGAGAAGGTTTTATTGTTTCAGATTCCATTCCATATTTCCAAGTAAGTCACCTTCAAAATCTAGTGAAATCAATTCGATAAAATTTCCATTCTACATTGATAAATCATAGCTCAAAGAATTATAACTCATAGAAGTAAATACAACCCCACATCATGCACTTTTGATACAACTAAATGAATATTCAAATATTTATTTATTATCACACTCAAAATTCGAAATCAAATCAGTCTTCAAAAAAAGTGGAATAGCAATTTACGTGTCATTACGAAGAAAATAGTTTGGAATCATGTTTTGGACATAATATATCTTTCCTTGACGTTACATTCTGTATTAGTCGTTCAAGACAATATCAATGGTCATTGATACTTCAAAGGTCATGAATTGAATTTCAACAAGCATTTATCCTTCTCTCTGGAAGAATAATCGTATCCAACTGACAGAACACCATTGAATACAAGAGACATTGAAAGACTGAGTTGCTATAAATAAAAGGGGGCCATAATGGGGTAGTTAACGAGTGGAACCTCCCTGCAATTGCGACACATAATTTCAATCTTCTCCCCTTTTCAAACGTTTCCAGACCCTCTTCTGTTTACTCTTATTTACCACAGACAATCCACATCCCATTCTTCTAGCCCTTGTAACAAACAGTATCTCTATTTCCACTGCCTCTTTAAACATGATATTCTGTTATTTATGACAAAATGATGAATTAGGAGAGATTAAATCTAATATTCTCTGATAACTAGCAATTCGAAAAAAATGGAATTTCATAGCATACTCCCAATTTTTCCTAGATAGAATGATTGATTATGGGATGGATTCGGATAATTAACTCATTAATTTAAAGATGAGCTAGTCTCCAATCGACAAAATTGTTCATAAAAAATAGATCCTACCTCCCTCCAGCTAACAATTCTACGCTAATCATGATAAAAAAACGTATAAAGGATTTGCCGTATGCAGGTTGAATAAATATGCAGACAGATCAGGCAGTTAGGAAAAAATAATAATTTTGAAAATAATTACAGAGTTTAAATAGAAATTAAATTCATTCTCCTATAATAGAAGGAAAATTATTAAATTATTATGGTGACACAGTTGATACTTTAAATAATATTTCTCTTCAATATACTCCATTAATCTTGGAGTATATTATATCCTTATTATATCTTTGGAGTATATGATAATTATCAAGGATATTATATCCTTGGACAAATGATAAGCGAGATCAGAGTAATCAGCATTGACATAACTTCAATGCTCACGTTTTTTAAAACAGGAGAATATTGATTTTTTGTATGTAATATTGTCAAAAAATTCATTCTTTCAAAGGAATGACATTGACACTGTTTTACAACTCAGGTGATGAGCGTTTGATTTGAAGGAGCAGCGAATGCTACGATTAAATAAAAGAGGCGATAGTGTTGTGGCGTGGGAAAAGTATAGCGAAGAAAAAGCGATGCTTATGCATAATAAAGCGTGAAGCTCATCGTAACAGTCCGAGGACAAACAAAGACCGAAGAAAATGTCGGCCGAGCCTTGCTTCATCCATTTTTCAATTGCGGGGCCTCTCGGAAAAATTCTTCCTATCCACTCCCACAAGGAAAACCGTACACTCATTATTTATAGCATCTGAAAAACTTGTTAGCGTTATATTTCTCATAAATTATTAAGCTGAGATACTATGATTGAAGGAAACTTGTTATTAATATGAGGGATGACAATATTATTACTATCCCAAGGAAGGCAGCAAGCCTTGCTACCTGTATTCACACTGAATACTACCTGTTTACCTGTTGTCATGAGAAATATGATATACGTCATAGGAATGACATGCTGAAGTATTTGACACAAACACTGTGATTGTTATACTGGTATTTATCACACAAATAATAGCATTCTACATTAATATCGAACTTATCGAGTAAATGAAGTTTCAAGGCAGCATAATTTATACCGGTAGAAAATTTGAAATCAATATTGATCGTAGTCTGGTATTAAATTTGTAATGGCTCTCCTCTATGATTATAGGAAAACAATATTTTTTTCTGTGGTGAAACTCTATAAACATTCTGCTCCTATAACCACACATCATGAGAGAATTTTATAACTATGGATCCACGGTGACAGGAGAATATTACAAGCTACGTAGAAAGGTATTTTGGTGAAGTATGGGTCACGTCATCTGTGGAAAAATAATTATTCCGAAATTTTTCTATTGTTCAATAAGTTTGCATAATATGAACAATATACTATTTAGTCCAGTCACTATATACATTCGTGCTTGCAGTTCATATTGTAGTTCTGATTTTTTATATATTGTTTGGATACTCAAGTAAAGCTCATAACCAATAAAAATATTTGAAAAATTATTTTTCATGCGAAACTTCCTTGTGCTAGATACAGAGTGGGTTCTAAAAACTGTTTTTCTGGTTCATTTTCCAGTTTCAAAAGGTACAGTAGTAGTTCAAAACATGTGCCAATTCAAATCAAGATTGTAAATTTTCCAATGTCTAACATAGCGTATATTCATTCCTGCCAACAACATAATGATCCATAGCTACTTGATAGCTCGTTTGAAATGTGTTCATGATAGAACATTCTAATGAAGTCCAAAAAATCTGCTTTGGGACCTTGAGACCAAACTTACGAGAAATTGTGAAGATGAAACACCGTCCTCTTGGTTCGGTCTCCTTGCATTGAAACATCGATCTTTCTTACAGTTCTTTCTTACAGTTCAGTTTCCATTGTTCTTTCTCCAGTCTTCTCTCCAGTCGCTGTTGCATTGCCCTCCTAGTAACGATACGAATCAGGACAGAAGAGGAAAGAGGACGTTCAACCGTTCAATAGAAGTGTCTAAAAACAATGCGCTAATTATGCAGTCTTTCCCGTCGACTATTTCCCCACAGGAAGTGCGATATTTCCTATCTCAGGCTGTTTCCGTTTCATCTTTGAACTGCTCGTTGTTTGTCTATGTTGTTACCCAATATATTGAACTCGAAAAGATTTGGGTTTTCAATACCAATCAATAACCCAGATTCTATGTGATCCATGTCAAAATTCATCAACATTCATTTTATATTATGCACATAATTCATCAAAATATTCATATTATGTGCAACGTGAACCGCTGTCCATAGAATGCTCACACGATAAACGGCGAGGGTTTACTATCTAATATGAAAAAAAATCTTTAGGAATCTTGAATCGTGGGTATTTTTAAGATTCAGTCTCTGTCAATTGGTCAGGTAACAGTATATGATAAGTACAGTGTACCAAACAGTGAATGTGAATACGTTTTAGCCGTGAATCAATTACATATCAAAATCATATTAGTCTATCGATAATAGTCTAATTTATCATTCTAATTGAGAGAGCTTTGGATACATACGTTTGGTTTTAAAAATATAAATTGACTAATACTTAGTGGAGCGTGTTCGTGCGTGTCACGCTAGTGACGCACGTGTCATGCTTAGTGGTGAAGAGTGCAAGAGAATTTTCATGTCATGAAAATAGTCCCGCTCCGTCACCGTCACGCGTTTTGAATTGAAGTGCGGAAGTCTTTATTAGCATTTGAACAATAATCGCAATATCATATTTTGTTTCCATCTAGGAATATATTCTACATCACGCCCATGATTCCGATCAATCTTTGAAAATACTTTTCATAGAGTATCTTTCCTACTGAAGTCATAATTCAATGTAGAACAGATTCTCCATAGATTATTCAGCAATGGTATCAGAACATTGAGCAACCTGATAAATTGAGTGATGCCACAGTAACGATGACACTTTACTCACTTCCCTTTTTCCATGTTAAATCCCAGTTCTTGGAAAATTTCCTCACTCGTTTCGTCCCCGAAATCTCGATTCAGTAGCATTACTGACCGCTTTTCACTTCTCCAATCTCCAGCCAACCTCTTGTTCCTAGCTGAACCTTTCTGTATAGCTCTGTTACCAGGGCGGACCACAGTAATCAGTTAAGCACTGATTAAGGGATCTTGTGGTCACGTTCCCCAAACTGCTCCACAGATTCGCTCACCTTTTAAAGTTCTCCGGTAACTTGGCAAAGCTCGTGTCTCACCCCATCATGGCTACTCGAGATTCCACTAACTTACTCTCACAACTCTGACTTGAAATCATTTTCCCCCTGATAATTCGTCTGCTGGCAACTCATCTGACCATGAAGTCCTCAAAAAATTAATATCTCTTCAAATCTCTTAAAGTCAAACAATCGAATGCGCATCGAATAAGCCATGACTTCATTATTCCATGGAGTCTAGATTTGAGTCATAAAGTCTAGAATTTCCCAAAATTTAATCCTTTGTTATGTTAATAGAATTTTGATATCGTTAACTCTAAAGATCTTTTAAACTCTTCTTCTATATCAATCTATATTATCTTGATTGCATTACTTTATTATACTTGATATATACTTATTTATGCATAGAGTACTTCAAATTATTCCTATCAACATTCCAAAATTTTCCACTTGTTGATTATTCTCCAAACTAAAAACTATCTATACAAATAAAATGATATTAAGACATTATCCTTCTGGCCTTATTTTATGAGTTCTCATGACATGGATGCTATAAAAGTACGTGGCCAATTTTGTGGAATAGAATAAAAGAATATTATTTATCTATTAGAATAAACTGATGGTATTTCGATTTATTTATTCGATTGTATAGGTTCAGCTTAATAAACTCGTGAGAATCGCAAAAAGTGAAATTTTAGTGGAATGAACATTTTTCATATCCATTTGTAGAATCAGACACCAATATACAACGATATTGAACGGACTAAATGATGAAAAGGGGCTTATTACCTATCAGACAACAACGTTGTTCGTTTGAAGCTATCCTATCCAGCTCTTGAGAGTTGACTTACAGATAAAAGGACATTCATACTTTTGCTGATGTTACCAATATCTGTACATGATATCTCTTCAAACTTCAAATCATCGATAAATAAATCTGCAAGATTAATATTCTACTGGCGTACGCAAAGCATGAAAAGTTATGATGCTTCTGATATTTTTCAAACAAAGTCGAGGTTTATCGGTGTTATAACAGAGCAGAAAAGTGTTTGACCAAGCAAACGAGAAATTTCATCTAGTAAAAGACAGGAATACAGCTATCAAGGGAAGAATTGGAGGATTTTACAGCGAGCGATGCAAAGGCTGTAAAAGGTGGTTGGAGAGATTCAGTTTGTATTTACTGCATGCGGTGGCACGCTGATGAATCGGAAAAGTTCAAATTATTCTGGTTACGGCACGAGTTCAACTTTTTCCTCTCTCCTATGCCCATTTTCCTCAACCAATCTATCAGTCAAAGCCTGCAGCAACCGAGAAAATCCTCACAAAAGTAATACAAAACATCGTATTCAACCAGCAAGAGATTTTCCAATCATTCGATTGCTTCACTATAGCATTTCCTATCTCACATACAACATCAAATACTATATTCTATACATGCGATAGATATAAAATTATTCATCACATTTCTTCAGATCCAATTTATTCTGTATTTTCCGATTATTCTTACTTTTCAAAATTCAAACTGTGAAATTTAAAAATACTTTTCAAATTCATATTAAGTATTTACTATTATATTGATCACATAATAATATGCATTACATTATGATTAATACATTCATTTATTCATATAATTCATACGTGAAAGTACATATTATTGAAATAACAAAACGTTCCACAAATTACATAATATGTTGGCAATGTTGGTTGTAGTATTATAGAATGGACTAGTAAATTTTGATAGCAAATTGATCAACTCCCGGTCACTGAGATTCTGAGAGCAGTGAACTGATGAAATGGAGATGTGCTGGCAGAGAGCGTTGTGTACCCCAAGAGTAATGGTGATGATGATGCATGTTTCCGAATGTATTAAGCTATGCTATTCAAGCAGGTCTGTTTCCATTGCAGTCCGTATCCTCAGACAAACAAATTGTCCCCACCTTAATCAGTTGCAGACACGTTCAGTGTTCAGATGCTGTTGGTTTGGCAAGACGCCTGAGCCCCACGTTTAGTTCGCCAACAAGCTTCTACTACCTCCTGCCTCCTCTTGCTGATTGAATTCGGTCTGCTACGAAGCTTTGAGACACCCTATTCAACAGAATTCCGCTTCAATTCAGACAGTCCATGTTCATTCCACATACCAAGGAAGGAATTTTCGCATCACCTGCTAACTCCATACTCCTCTATCTGTAGCCTACTATAGATTGTCGAAACCTGATGATTAGTTATTTCACAATATAATTTGAAGATCTTCAAAGTCGATTTCCCCACTATGACTGAGTATCTGATCGATTTTTGTACTCACATTTAATCGATGACAAGTTTTTGTAGAAGTTTATCCTATAGTATCAATCACTTCATTGGTACCGGTATCATCTTCAGTGAGATAGGAGACTGTCTGCATTGTTTGGGAACATTCATATTAGATATTTAGTTATGGGGAATAACTAATATTATTCATGAAATAATTCATCTTTCAAAATTTTGTAGAAAAGACAGTTTTGGGCTTTGTTGTCTTTTCCCAATAATGATATTGATTAATAAATTGTTCATACTTGACATTAATAAATGATATAATGATTTGTGATTGCCAATGAATTGAATAAATAAATAATAATACTGTCAGTTTCTCCCTATGAATGTGAATTTAGAACATGAATGTGAATAGAGCTTGTACCTTATGAGTGGAGTGGATCTGGAGGTTAAAACTTCTTCAGATTTTGAATGAAAGATCTGAATCACGAGGTTATTGGTATGAAGGAAGCTATTATTATGAGGTTGGATGGAAATGTTCAAAAAATTATAAGAATTTTTAAATCCACTGAGATTTTCTCAAGTTTTTATAAAAAATATTCCAAATTTATGAGCACCATTGTAAATCTCAATAAGCTACAATCTAGTGAAACATCAGCCATTCAATCGTGTAATAAAACTGCAGAACTTGACATTTATCACCAATCGCCGTTACAGCCACATTTTCGCTGCCAACAGTGTTTGTACTCTAATACAGAAATCTCACCTTAACGTCTGTAATTCAGCCACTGTGTAGTTCAAGTCCGAAAAAGAAAATTGGCAAGATTGCTCTCAGAGGTGCTGTTGAACATGTGGAACGATACAATTTTTAAGGCTGTTCTCTCTCATTCCGCCAGGAAAATCCACTGCAGTTTCTTATGGCTGATGTCAGCTCTCCATCCTTATCACTCACGCAACATCACCCTCGCTCTCCCACTCTTGAATTAATTGCTGACTGGCGCACAGTCAAGCTATATGAACCGCACAAATTCAGTTATATAAATTTCCAACTCTTCTGAAATACCATGAGCTGTACATCCCCTGGCGCTTCACCAACGAGACCCGTATCTTTTGTTACCCTGTAAAAAGCTCAATTTAATTGCTTTTCATCGAGGGCACAGCGACAACTACATCCCCTGAGTTGTAATTCATGTCGAAGGCCCCCTCTCACTCCTCCATCAACCGACATACAATCATTCTCTCCGGAGATTTCCATTGTAAAAAGATCAAATCTGGCTGCTTTGTCGACTGTAGGCGTACTTGTTGCCAGCGAAAAAAATACATGAGCTCTAATTATTCCATGCATTTTGAAATTATATGTTCTGAGCTTATTATCTCATGAATTCTCCAGCTACATGGACGTATATTATTCCACCCTTTTACAGTTTTAAATTAAAGCAAAGACTGACTGTAAATACTCATAATGTTGTTAACATTTCATGAACTTACTACACAAACCTACATTTTCACGTTAATTCAAGCATGTTATGTAGCTTTACTGTGTAGATGAGACAGATTCATGAGCTTCATAGCTCTCCACCAAGCAATATCTGCCCGTCATATTCGCTCTAAATTAATATTCATTGACGAATAACAACCTTTGCGACTTTGAGCAGGAGTCACAGAATCATACCTCGTCGTATAATATAAGACGCTTATTCGGTAATTTCATAACCAAACAACAAAGGGTTCTTCAATTCCAATAGATACTAGAATATTATTCATCTTATAGCCTACTAATATTCAATTCTGATTCTAAGATATTATTCTGTAGATATGCAACACGAATAACAACAAGTTATCGATTTCTCAGAAATCGATCTTTGAGAAGTATGTATCTTTATTCTGAAGCTAATCTCCAACTCGAGAATAATATTCTATAGTTTGATCAAGAACAGAGGTAGACTGGATCGTACTGTGCTATTGCATCAATGAAGGGAGTCTATTAACAAGTTCTGAAGTTCACAGAATCACAATGAAACCTCACTCTCGTGGACATCCACTCACGTAATGACTTCTCGGGCGACAAACAATAACTCCATGTATTGAAAATTCAGTTATAATGAGTTAGAGATTTATGGGTAAGATTTGTTGCAGGGTGAGATTTCTTCCTTTGTATATCAAATGGAAAAATAAAAAATTTATGCCCTCCATAGGTAGTCCCACAATGATATAAACATAATAATATGAGCTAAGTTCTCAAGTTGTGATAAAATTAAAATAAATAATAATAATTTTGTATCATTGAATCAATAATAATAATAATAATAATAATAATAATAATAATAATAATAATAATAATAATAATAATAATGAAATAATAAAATGTCAATGATTTTCATTTTCCTAATGGATCTCTTGTCTGGATATGAATTGTTATTATCATCGTAGTTGTGAACTGCAGTTGAACGTTTGATTAAGTGGAGCTTACTTTCAAAGAGCAAACTAGAATAATATTATAATACACCTTAGCAATTCGTTCTTGAAAACTTGGAGCGTCTTGTCCAGATTTTCTGTCACGCGTTTCAACCCCAACTTCTACTCTGCTCTTGTTTACTCCAATCTCGTCCTTCCTCGTTCAGAGAGTGACTTGACTCGATTGCCTGTCATCTTCAACTAGCAGTGCGGTGGAATACTTTCCAATTAGAATTTATGGACTTGTTTTCGTGGTCGATCTCAGAGTAAATTGAGTTCGCCTCTCTGCTCTCACAGGTCCAATCGGGAACGTACAATTTATAATATTCATGCCACATTGAAATTTCTTATTGAATGGAAAAGTTAATTTCCCATCACTCATCCTCAACTGCACTGTTAAAACCTCGAATTGACTTGATCATGCTTTTTTCATCAGGAAGTACTTTTAAGAAGAAGTGGAATATTATTCCTTTTGATCGACAGATATCCAATCAAATTAGAACAACTTCAGAGCGGAAATGTGTTGAAAATTTCAAATCGAGTAATAGCAGCCAGAAGGATTTGTGTGACATCAAGAGGATGAAGAATATAATCCTATAATGTTTTTCACGTTAATTTAACTGTATTTCATTCTGGGACTCTGGGGTATTGAATAAAAAGTTGTCAAATGTTTAATGTGGGTTATTTCGTGTTTGTGGAGGAATTCATTGATTTCAAGTACAGTAGGCCTTTTTTCAGAATGTGAGAGTTGATTTTCAGCTTTTTCACTTGAGAATTTGTAGCAAACTCAACGTGGAACCCTGTTCATCTTCATAATCATTGCAATTCCCCTGTGACTCCTTCTCTCAATGAAGCCAATCTTCGTTATCCTGCAGCAGATGCTAAAATGGAGTGATTTTTCCCAATTAAAAAAAACCGTGAAATCCGATTCGGTGTAGAAGTTTTCTTTCTAACACCATTACTCCCATTGAAAAAAATTACTCTTAGAATATGTGAAAGTAATTTATTTTAGAAATTCAGAAAGATATGTATTTTTCTCATCCGTAGTTATGATATGCATGGGCTATTTAAAAAAAATCATATCTTTTCTCTGTCAGCACAGTGATCGTGAATCTATCTATATTGGTTTCGTTGGAGCTCATTGGGGAAGAATAAAATAATATTTTAGGTATCCAAGTCAAAAATGATGATATCAACATAATCCTGTCGAAAATGCATTCTGTACAAAACTGATGCTCTACTTTTCTCTGCTAATATGAAAACCTTCCTCCTCTCCATCAACTAATAACAATTTGCTCCTCCATTTGTGAATGTACAGTTTCGTATCACAGGATGTTTGAATTTACATTTTCAATTCGATCCATCAAATCGATCCACCGAGTATTCTTTTGTTCAAAATGATGCTCTCTATAAAGTCCTGTTAATATTAATTACAACTCAATTCAAAGCCCAGTCATATCTTCAGATATGATTTGTCAGTGAATCAATGAATAAATAGAAAAATTTATCACATACCCCTTCATATCCAATGAATAATGTCATGGAATAATAATATTTTCAGTGAATTATATCCATAGAATACAATATTGAAACAAATGATTCTGGGTTTCCAAGCAAATTGATTTCCACCTTCTATTATTTGAAAATTACACTTTTGATCACTATTAACATTTTCAGAAAAACGGCCAATTTTTTTGGAAAATAAAAAATCGCTAATAAAAACTTTGGCTACTCATTTGATTTCACCCTACCAGAGTTCCATACTATGCTGATGATGAGGAAACGTATGACGATCTATAATACCTCAACTGTTCGTCTTCTTAGTTTCTACAATAAGAATTCACCTGCTTCTTCCGTTAAAAAATCTTTGTATTCATCTTTGTTTCGCCAATATTTTAGTTTTATCAAATTAAAAGACTAAGAAATTGTATAAAGAAGTTATATTTTAGTTTTTTTCATAGATGAATAGTGGAAATTATAAATACAACAGTTCTGGTAGTCTAGCGCAAAAGCTCACAAAGTCATAAATAAAAAAATTGGCATCGTAGAGTAGACAACACTCATTAAAAATATCCAAAAATTTAGAATGAAAATGTTTGGTTACAGGGCGGTTGTATCTCTTGGCACCGTAGAGTAATAGCCATATCATCAGCCACAATGTCATGTCGTAGAAGAGCTACGTTACAGCCCTTCATATGAGTGGTGCAAGCTTGAAATAGACCCTGAAAATAACTTGGCACATCAATTTTAATCCAATCGGTGTCGTAGTGGGTGCGACCTTATTTTATGACTATCATTGGGGACGCATACGTCGACGCATATTATCTGATCACTATATCAACAGTGACAGCGAATCACAAATTCTCCACATATGAAGAATATCCGTGTTTTCAAGCCCCGAGTAATATTATGCCCGTCCATTTGACAAACTTTTTTCATCATTCTTTGTTTGACATATACCTCGTAAAACTTGTTCGGTGTTTTCACGCGTTGCCGAATAATTTCCGACGCCAGCCAACAGAAACTTCCCATACGTCCACGTACCGTTCTACTTTTCCACTTCTATGTAAAACATGTTCATTCTGTGATGAAGAATGCATGAATTGTAGGAACGGGGCAAGCCCTGGGGAATCTATTCTTTGGAGAAAGAAAATTATCATTGATTTGTTTCTTTGAACTCTAAGTAAATATGTATCTTATCGAAAAATGATTGACTAGAAAATTCAAATGTGGCACATAATGTTCACCACTTTGAGTGTAATTTTCAAACCATTAAAATTTCTTTGGAATAGAAAATATTCAGATATTGTAATGCTAGCTCTCACTAACTTTTCAATTTTCATCAAAACTTCCAATCTTCATTCTCAAATTGGAATAGATCCGAAATTCCAAATTGAAATAAATTAAATTGAATCCAAAATTCCCATGTCACTGAACATATCACTGTTGTTTAAACTTTTTTCCATCAATCCAGAAAGAGATAGAATCATAAATATATTTCTGTGTTATTCAGTTCAAAAAATCAATACAGAAGATTAGGATTATATGAGTATTGTATTTCCCCCATCTCTTTCAATACGTTTCTGACTACCCAGGAAATTCTAGTAACAATGATGGGATATTGATTTGGACTGACGAACGACAGAGAATTTCTGTATCCAATGAAAAAAGAGACCAACAGTTCGGAAAAATGATGACAGTCGTTTTAGTATCGCGAAGCATAGATATGATGAAAGCAGAGAGAGGACTGTGAACATTTTGTTTAAAATTCATTTGATTTTTTACACATTCACTACAATGTGAAAGTCAATTTGAAGAATAGCCTACCACCACAACCTTTCATATCTTATGTGAAACTCTTTCGTGCTTCGCTATTGTTAATAATTCAACATTTAGACATGGTTATCATTATCTGTTGATATAATTGTTATCAATCATCATAGTTATTGTTATTTGATGACAGATTGAAGCAATTCACGGAACTAATATTGATTTTTCAACTATTTGAAAGGAAAAAATAATCACAAGGCTCAACAGTTTCTAAAAAAAAACTCTCCACTAATGGAAAATACTTATATGAATCAATTCTGAAAAAATAATGGATTTTAGTGTAGATTTATGAATACTATACAAATTATACCATAATATGATGCAACAATATATTGCTACATGCAGTGTACACGTATTTTACATAGTAGAAGTAGCCTATATGAAATTCAGTCTGTTTCTTGATACAGAAACGTCAATATTGATTGAGGTTTCATAACAAATTTATAATTGGTAGATTCGGAAAAATTGAAACGTTCTGAAACAAACGGGTCATGAAGAGAGCATGAATATAACAATGAATGATATAGAGTTAATATAGATTTATTATTTTCCAATACCTATTGAACAGAAATAGAACTGATATGAAGGCGATGGGTGGAGGATGAGGAATGAATGCATAGATAGGTGAGGCGGAGAAAAAATACACGTGAAGAGGATAAGAGATTGAAAAGAGGGAATCTTTTCAATCCTGAAATCGCAGTAACCGTGAACGATTACGCGCTGAGCAAATCAAATCGCAGCGAATCTCGCAGCTTGAGCAACTTCAACTTCTGACTCCCAAGAGCTTCTTTCCTCAACTATCATCTTTTATGGCCTCTAATTTTATAGCTTCTCTACAAAATCAGCCTGCTCAGATGAATATTATCAATTCATTCTCTGCGATTCCACCTACTTCGTTCAGTTTTCCGTCTCATATTGCAGATCGAACAAGAACGATTTCGTTAAATGACTCATTTGCTCATCCATGACCAAACGCCTCAACTTCCTACAACAGCGTGGAATGGGAGTTTCAAGAAATACATAATTTTTTATGGATTATGTCGTTTCATCTTTGTTTATGATCGGCCAACGGGATCAATCATAATTTCTCCATAGATATTCCACCAAGACTGGGAAGTTCCGCACCAAGTTTGATGAAACCTTAGTTTATAGAGCTCATTTTATTAGCACCTTATTAAAAACTGATACACCACTTCATCAACCATAGTTTATTATTATCGGAGTTCATATAGTAAAAACGGTTGAAACTGGTGTGGTTTTAATGAAAAAATAAATGATATTGATTTCTACTATGAACTAATAATTTTGATCCACTTGGAGTTTGAATACCCTGACTGGAGAGAAGCCTGGATAGTAGACAAGTATTACTTGTGAAAAGAAAACAAATAAAGATTCAATGGAGAATATTTCTTTCATACCCTAATGTGTTGTTGTGAAAGTACGCTAATTGTGATAAAACCATATATTGTTGCAAAAACTACTAGATATTATCATAACCATTGATTTACATAAACAATCAAAGATACTAGTATTTTCGGTTCTTCCATCACCAGCTCAAACATTAAGATGCCGAATGTATAGTATTGGCGAAGCCACACGATTGGCCTTCAGCTGTTGACCCAATGGAGGTGGAGCTCAACTGTCATTGGCCGACAGTTTTGTAATGAAGAAATTGTAGTTTAATAGAATGAAATCCGATGTATTTCTTATTGTAATCCCATGATATCAACCGATATTTTTGAAACAGCTCAACATGAGAAACAGTGGATATCTCATTAACATGCTCATAGCTCGCTAAGGAGCTGAACGTAATCAAGTACCGTACGACCACTTTCTTTCTAAAGTCCAGAAATGGTCTCCAATCATCACTATGATTACCCAATATCGCTCCCACAATCGTATCCTCCTCGAAATGGAGAGCTCATTTGGAATGATTGAGCAATTTCGGTAAGCAGCTCAATCATACATCATCCGAATAGTTGCGGTTAGTTATTACCACTGTGTGGATCTCAACGATTATTGTGCCCTATGAGTGATCATGTTATGATGTAATCCTATCATAACTGTACATAGTCTCCCACTATCACTTTGGAATGAACTTCCTAACTTACAGACTAAAGTAACTTAGCTCTCGTACTGATCCACAGGGAGAATATTGATTCTTGAATTATTTTCAAAGCTATTCTACTTGTTATCCTTCCTCTTGATTATTTTCATTAAATATCAACCCATCACTCTACTTATTTCACAGATTTTTTTTGAGTTATCATGTGATCTCCAAGTTCCACATTAAACAGTTTCAATTCTGATAACAAAAAATTTAAATAAACTTGGGATAAAATTATTGAAGAGCCTTCACAGTTCTGGTGCTCTCTATGGCAACTTCTGAAATTGGGGTAATTTCTTTATTATTTTCAACTATTTTGAAGCTCATAAGTCTCTGTTGACTTCAATTTTGAATTGAACAAATGTGAAAGTTACTGTCAGGAATAGCAGACCAAAGACATGTACTCGAAGATTACATAGTTGAAGATGGGATAAAGTAGAATGTGTTGCGCTGATCCAAGGGCAGTTATATTAGTTGCTAGTGGCACTGTAGCGTTTCCCAGCAGCTATATCGCGTGATGTTACTTGACGGCGTAATACGTTTCTGTCGAGGATAGGATCGATTTTAACGCGATAATATATACCTGAAGACTCTACAGAAGAACCTCTAATTAGGCCCGGCTATTTAATTCCTATCAGAATACAGGTAACAGAGAACAGAGTGAAAGACTGGTAGTAATTGTTGCTGTACTTGGAGTAGCAAGCTGATCCGAATAAACTGAAGAAGGTATGGAGAGAGTAAGGTAAATGGAGAAGGTAGACTGTGTGTGAGGAGGATGAATGTATCAGTCCGTTGGCACTTAAATGACTCCACTATCCTCACAAATTAATGTTTGCTCGATGCTAGGATCTCCAGTCTTTTCCCCAGTTACGTCTCTGGCCGTTCATCTTCATTGCATACCATTCAAGACACGGCCAGATCCTGAAACACGTGATTAAAGGAAGCCTGAAATCGGAGAAGAGTAGAAAAAGAACTACCAGCCTGATGCAATTCGAAGAACGGTGCACTAACAAATTATAGGACTAGCTCCAGTATTTACTTCGTATTTACACTGAGCTCGGCTCGAATTTCACCTTGTCAAGACCTGAAACTGTTCAAGCTGTTTTTCTGGGGGAGAACCTGAAAAAATAATCGATTGTTGATCATTCATGCCTAGGTTCAAGTTATTGATATTGTATGATCACCCAGTCATGAAATTGGATGTTATCTCTGTTGAAAATCACTTCATTCTATACTCAGGAAAGCAGCAAAAAAGCTTACGTTTGATTATTGAGATTTCGTACAAAGTTGAACCTCTATAACGATTCGAGCGATATTTCTCCTTCATTTTTCAAAATTAAAAAATTACGCCGCTGAATTGGATCCAATTTCTATTTCAACCACTCGTCTTGTAATTTAGAGCGGATTCAACTATTGTCAAGAAAGAAACAAGATGAGAAAGGTTAAACAATTTGAAAGATGTGTTTGGAGAAAATTCAACAAGGGAAAAGGTTCTTATAATGTGGAAAAAACGAGTTCAGGGAGGGAGGAAATTAAGATATTGCAATGAATAGTAATTATTCCAGTGGAAAGGTGAGAACAGTATGAGAAAATTTTGGAAACTTGGAGCAATAGGAAAATGGGAGGGTATATCCAGTAGGTCATTGAAGGAAGTGACGAAATGTGAACAAATGCTTAAGAAATTTAGTAATAAGGAAGTCATAAATATAGAAGTATGAATACAACAGTTGATTGGAAGCTAATGGAACTGATGATCAATCAAGAGTTGATAAATGAGGAATTATCCGATCTACAATATTATTCCACGCTTTTTCCATGTTTTAATACGCAGCTAGGTCCATTGGTGAGGATTGGTATGGTAATTAAAGGAAGGCCATTCAAAAAATAAACTGGTGAATTATTTCCTAAGAGGCACTTTGTTTTGAAAAATTTAACATTTCTAGAGTAAATGATAATAATCTTATGTGGAAAATCAAGGAGTGGAGTGGAGAGAACCAACTCATACAGAGAAAGAAAGGAGGGAGTAGTGGGAGTTGATGAGATGCGATTCCCGTGAAAAATACAACGGAAGCAGAAAAGAAGTAATGAGAAGGATATTCTTGAGTGAGAAATGGATGGAGGCGGAGAAGAAATTCGATAAAGCGGAATCCAAGTTATTAACCGGTTGTTTATCCTTTTCGTCACGGTTATTAAAAGTGGAAGTGAATCTTGTAATTATAGCTGGAGAAGGCAGAGCTGAGGTAGAGGCTGATACCCTTTGTGCATTAATAACAAGCATGGAAGCCGATTCAACTTCTCATTTCAGGCTCACTAACGCACAAGCACTTGCACTCACCAATGATTACGCTTCGATTTTGGTGCAGAATAGCATCTGGACACGCTCCCTACAACGGACCACCGAAAAATCGAAACAGTCACAGAGCATTAGCATAAGAAAAATCTCAGTTCATCTTCTATCCTCTGAACAAAATGCAAACAGGCTACAGCTTCGCTCAACACCTTGTTTTTCAAACAGTCTATTCGCCTTCTCTTTTGAAATTTCCAAAAGCTCCATATCTTTTCACTCAATTCCAACACTTTTTCAAATATAAGAATTCTTGTCAGGAGACCTACACAAATGTTACCGAAAAAAATATTGTTCTATATATTCAATGAGACCTGTAATAGACATATAATATGTCAACATTCTCCCATTATCGTCATTATCATCATCTCACGTGCAAGGATTATTGCACAGGCTATTGTTTGCTCCGACATCAAAAAATCTTATAGATATTTGAGTTCAAGTATTTATAAATTTACATGTAGTTATTGTCATCACCTGAATGGCCTTCCAATTGATCCTCTGCCTTCTGGTCTATGAATGAGTACCTGTAGGGGAAATCTCTCTGCAGATAATCTTTTCACAGTACCTCCCATTGAATCCGGTATTCTGTAACTTTCTGTAACTTAATTCAATTTTTATATTCAGCATCTCAGATGCTTGCACTCTTATCTTCCATCTTAACTCTATCCAAGTCGAAAACTTTTCAAATTTCTCTGATTCATACTTAAATCGCCTAGGCTACTTCAGAAAAGCAACACATCCATTTCTTCAGGAGAGCTAAAAACTGTTTATTACAAAATTCAACAAAAGCAAAATTCAGAAAAAATTAAGTTGACTCTATCACATCTGAATGTATAAAATTTACAATATTTCCTTATAACCTTTTTTCGTAGAATTAATTCACATTTTTAGATTTTGATTTGTCCCCTTTCTGCAGTAAAGTGTTATCTTTAAAGTAAAAACAACTTGTAATATGTGTTATTATTCCTTATCAACTC
This sequence comes from Nilaparvata lugens, assembly GCF_014356525.2. NCBI lineage: Eukaryota > Metazoa > Arthropoda > Insecta > Hemiptera > Delphacidae > Nilaparvata > Nilaparvata lugens. The sequence goes on from NC_052508.1 coordinate 20,009,114, forward strand.
AGGAGTCAATATAATACGATATATATTAGTATTTGTAATCAATATAAAGGTGCGTACAGACTTTTGCTCTGCTCTGCAATCGAACGTCACTCGAGCAGATCGATTGATGATCGACCGGGGAGCAAGAGTGGAACATGAGAAGAGCTAACATCTCCCGTAACGTTCATGATCGGAGCGATTGCGGAGCGATTGCGGAACGAGTGCGGAGCGTGCGCGAAGCGTGTTGGAGGTGCGTATACGAACCTTAACAGGGGTGAGTAGCCTTCATCACAAGCCCATGGACGCACACCCCCCGGAAATTGGAAAAAATTCAGTGCCTACTCCCTTGAATTATTCCAATATATATACATTATTATCTATTATAACTAGTGTATGTAATATGTCTAAATATACACTCTTAAAGATTCAATTTGTTTAGTCAAATGGCGCAGAATCAATGTTTAACATGAAAATAGCTCCTGCAAACATGGAAACAACATCAAGAGTCAAATCCACTTTTAAGTGAAATTTCAAGCTCTATAAGCGCGTAATGAAATATGTGATTTTGGTTAATGGCGAGAAGAGGCAGGATTTATTTGCAGTGTGTGAAGAGCTGAGCATAGCATAGGTGATTGCTGTTGAAAGCAAGAGGCAACGTCCTGTCCTGCTGTCGGAGTAATTACCATCGTCTCAGAAGGTTGAGCTGCCGGTCAGCTGGAACTAACGTATGGGGAGCAAGTGAGACGGAACATTATGAAAGAGAATGTGTAGGTATGAGTGTGTATGAGTTGAAGTGGAAATAAATATTGAGTGGGCTGGTGAGTGAGGGAGAGAGCATACAGTTTCCGCCAAGAGAACTTCAGCCAGTGGGAGGATAAGGCTGTTAGAAGCTAGTGGAATAATATCTTACCCGGTTTAATAGGTCTATTCCACATAAACAGCTCCAGGAACAGCCACCACTTGGCTAGTGGGTGGATTTTGCACGGGGTTGGGTTATGGCCATGGGTGCTCCTGCTGTACTAGGCAACTGTTCTACACTTTACGTTTGAGCCCCACCTCTTTTCCACGATTTCACCACAATAATTCCAGTATAGCACAAATGGTTCACTAGTTTCAAATTTTCTCCGGAAATCGATCATTGGGAGATACTTCTGACTCATGATATCAGTGGAAATGGGTCGAATCTAATGATTTTTGGGCACGTTTATAGGATTTCTTATCCCCAATATATTACCCATCAACAGTCTGAAGGGGCAATTCATCAGCGACGACTTAAAACGCGCGTCTCGAGATGAGCATTCAGAGACGCGTGGTTGGAGCCGCCGCGGCTAGAGCACATAACCTATAAATTCATAAAGTTCTATGACTCATTTGATTTTTATGCTATATGAGCGTTAATACGACAGACTAATTAAAATAGAAGTGTTAGCTTCTATATGGCTTTCACTATTCATACCTATACTAATGGATCATCTAATGAAGTTATAGTTTATGAGGTCTAGCCGTGGTTCTAACCACACGCAATTGGACGCGCGTCTCCAGTCGTCGCTAAGGAATTGCACCTCCACATGCAAAACAGTATTTGAAATAAAAAGATAAATTGATAAAACATAAGGAAACTCTAGCAAATAATCACAATTCAAGTCCAGAAAATGACATATTGTCAAAAGTTGGAAAATCAATGTCATAACAATTGTTGAAGTTCTTATTCATTTGGATGGAGATGTTAGATAATGCAGTAGGAAGAATATTTCCTCAATAATATTATCGCACTACTGATTATTCTCAATTCTCAATCTCTTCAAGTTTTGGAATGAATATTCTATTTTTATTTTGAGATTTTTTCAAGTGAGTTTTTATTTTAAAATTCACTACATACTTCAAAAATATGTCGTCCACAACGACTGCTTCGTCAACCCCGTTTTATTGCACAATCGAAAATAGAAAACACATAATTCTGATGACTCTTTCAATAGAGCAAGTTCGAGCAAATCTGAGTATATTGAGATGCCTCTTGTTGATGAACTTGATCTTTTGAAACGATATAGTTGGAGAAAACCCAATTCCTTGTGAAAAATAATCTGGTTGGGGAAATTATCATTTTCGTGTGATTATCAGAATAACATTGGTAGAAAAATTAACTCGTAACATTGACGACACTGGTTGATGAAGAAAGAAAGAGAAGGACTGCAATCGAGGAAAGAGAAGGATCATAGATCTGTGCTATGATCTTTCGAAATCAATAACTGATAACTTGATATTTCTCAGAGTAGTATATTTTTTATGACATATCATCAAAGTCATTAACATTATAAAATACTTTTACAAGAATCTTATTCCTGTATTCTACACATTATCCTAGCTTGGTACTGTATTTATTTATGAAACCCTGATAAGTTTAATATACCTTATTTCATTATTTGGAACTTCCATTGTTCATTTTCTAGGACGATGAGAATATTGCTGTGTTTTTCCCTGGAATGGATTCAACTCAATGATAAGAGACTCATGGCGCACATGGATATGATTGCTATTATCTATATAGTTTACTGCAGAGTCCTGATTCTGCTCCAGCGTATCACCAAGAACAACATATTCCACGAAATTTCTCCGCAATCCGAACATCATTGTAGAGTGCAAGACCTATTGTCTTCACAACAAGCGTAACTGAGGAAATGATACGTCATTGTCTCCAGTCCATTGTTCCTGTTATCTCCAAGTGTCTCAGCGTCTTCAAACTTCAAATACTTGAAATGAACTTCACTGTTTCAATTTTGTCAAACTCTTATAAACAGGCATTTGTTTTTCACAGGTGAGAAACCCACAAGTTCACATCCCGGTCTCCTACTATCGAGGTGAGAAAAAGTTCTATTTTCTGTTACATCGACATAGGAAGCTTCATGAGTAGAAAACTTTCGATAACACTCAATAAATTTGTTCTAGTTGATTTGTATCAATGAACTATTTTGCTTCAAGGCTTAGTATAACCTAACATTTCAATTCCTTCGTTTCTGATAGGATTCATTTTCAATGAAGTCAATTTATACAAATTAATATCAGTCAATTTATCATTGATAAGAGATATGATTTGGAAACGAATAACCTCTCCAGGAATTAGTAGAGCAAACGGTTTTTGAACTTGAATATAATGACAAAATAGGACAGAATGATATTCAATATTTGACAAGGTGACAACGTTTGTACAGTAATGTCCACTCCACCACTTAATCTCCTTACACAATGAACAAGTCAGTTATAGTGGAAATATAATTTATTTTACAATGATCACTTCAAATTCAATAAATCATTACTATGAGTTCCTAAATTCCAACTGAAAAAATCTGGTGTGGTGCACTCACACAACTTTCCTTGCCGTTATGAAAATTGATCAACTGACGCTAGTGTTCCCGCGCATCTCAAGTCTACTTTTCTAAGATCTGAGCCAGCTGGTGATAGGACAATAACGCTGGATACACACGAGATCTGCTATCTCTTCATAGTGAACCATTTAATAGAATCAGCAGTTGCCAACAGTTTGCAATTGGATAATCAAATTTTCTCGAATTTCGAGCTTTTTTCAATTTTAGGTGAAAATGTTACTGAACACTAATTGTAGATATTTTCATGCTCAATCTTTTCCACTCAAATTTTTTTGTTTAAATAGTATCTGAGGCCTGATAATTGAGAATCTAAAATCGAACTTTGCATTGATGGTGCAGTGCTCGTTGGAGCCGTTTTCGGGAAAATCGTGAAAAACCCTGTTTTTGACAACATTTTTGCCATTTTAGCCGCCATCTTAAATTGCATTTGATCAAAAATGTTCTTGTCGGATTCTTATATTGTAAGGACCTTAAGTTCCAAATTTCAAGTCATTCCGTTAATTGGGATATGAGATATCGTGTACACCGACGCACATACACTCATACACACACACACACACACACACCACACACACACACACACACACACACACACACACACACACACAATTTATATGAAAATTATATAATATATAATCAATGATATAATAATAATCAAACGATATTAAATCATACCTGAGAACTCAGTGCCTTCCATATTTTCAATAACCCCAAGTTACTATTCAACATTTTGCATATTACTGCATGGCATTGCATGCAGGATCCAAGATGGTTTGCGTGAATTCACCACACATTTCCAATAATATTCTGCTGTTTTCCCGACATATCATACTGTTTGCTTCAACATGCCAGACTCGTAGAGATGGCTGTAAGAGAATATGACGTGCTGCTTCAAGATAGAATTTAATTGATTTTGACACGGTGGTTGTAATACTATTCCAAGTCTGCGCTGAGGAATGACACGAACTGGGTAGTGTTGTGGTTCATAACAGTGAATCCGTACCACAATGATACTAGAATGGAATTCTTCCTAATATCGTATGGTATTAAATAATTGAAATTCAATTCTTCCCCCAGAAACTTCAAGGATTGAAGGTTTTCCTAGTACATGGATATCCATAGTTGGAAAACCCCTTCATTCTTCCATCCTTTTTTTGCACCACTTTCTTTTCATTTTGTTTTAATGTGTATTGCTGTTGTTGTTGTTGTTTGCATGTATTATTTTCGTTATTCTCTGTATTAAACTTTTATGTGTGTGTGAAATAGAAATTATATTATTGTTAAAAAAAACTCATGACATTTTTTTTCTAGAATGTTCTGAGAGAAATTCCACTTTCTGATTTCATTCCACGCCAGAAGAAACTAGAATTTTATGAATAATTGGTTTTCAGTAGAAAGTCCAAACTTTGAATTAAGTGATGAATTACTTCGATCAATGTAGAATCGACAGGTTGCAATTCACAATAAATCACTAGTGGAGTACGGTGTCAAGCTGAAGCCGTGTATTTGGCAACATTGGCGGTGGTTGGTGATTGGAATTAGTTAACACATGGAATGGCTGTTGGAGCCGTCATTTTGAATTGGACCAATGCCCTCCCACCACAAACGTTTGAAAGGTGAACGAGAAATGGAGGGATCAAAATGTGAGTGAGGAAATGGAGGAATTCATTGAAAAGGGTTAGTAGGTAGCAGGTGTTGCAGTACCTGTAACGAGAGGGGATGAATAAGTATGGAGAGAGAATCCGATCCGAAAAACAGAGGAAAGTTAGTGTAGATTGAATGACAGTTTAATGTGCAGAACTTTAATATGTAGTGATTACTAGCCGAGAAAGCAGTGTCAATAATTATTGCTATTCCTGTTCTCTTTAACATGTGCCGTATCCAATTATGGAGGAGAATCTTTATTCAGAGGTAGGGTGAGTGAAAAGTTTGAATAGAAGATTCTTGTATTATGTAAGTGAATGATCATGATTCACACTGTGTCAAATGGGTTTCAAATATCGTAATTAAATTGGAAACTTGTTAATGCCATGTAAACTTGAATAAAATATGAATTATTATAATCTCTCTTGTGAACGGTGAAAAATTATAATAATGAATAAATTTCGTCCCAGTCAGAAGGGAGAATCCGCCTATATCCCATTGATATGAAAAAATGGATTTTTATTCTGATAGCAGCCTGAAAGTTAATAGAATACAGTAGAATCCTGAATGATTGTAATTGGATAGTAATAATAATAATAATATCGAGTGACCTGGCTGGCTCAGGTCTGGTGTCAGAGTTTTCAGGTCGCAGCTGATCAAGTTTAGGGCCTCTGACATGACCTAACGACTGCTTTTTAGGCAGCCGGGACCGACTGCTTAACGTGTCCATCCGAAACACGGGAGTGGCCCGAGATAAATATCTTGCCCGGGCCGGGATTTGAACCCGGGCCTCTGAATCATAAAGCCAGCATCTGATCCACTCGACTACGGCCACTCCTATTGGATAGTATTTGAGTGATATGAGCGACTACTTTATTCACTATTACTACTCCCACAGTGATTAGCACCTAAGACACCTCACTAGGTGATCAGAAACACCATAAAGAAAACGAAGTAACCAAATAAAAACATTGGAAACTTCAAAACCAATTTCCACAGTGATAAATTATCAATTAATCAGTACAGGCGTGAAAATATCCACATTCCTTTCACATTCATAACTATTGAATACTGTGAATATTCATTGTACTGGTATGTACTCTCCAAACTTCCCAGAAACGTGACTTCTGAATAGTAGAAGTCTTGAATTTCAATTCATTCGCTGGTGGATTCCAGGGAATTCAAGTTTCTTGTTGCTATTATAACAAAACTGGAGAATGATATTATTTCATTCTCTGTGACTTTCAACATTTCATGAATAAGAGTGAATTAATGATTATTATCAAATACTGGGAATTCGTTGAACTGGTAGGTGCAGTTATATTCAGGAATTGCAGGTTTGCTCATTCTATCGCACGATGTCTTAGAGCATCTATCATTGTAGAACGGAGATGCCAGCTCTGGCATTAACAATTCGCTCTTGTTAAGGGAATGTACGTACTACAGTCGTCCAGATACAAAACTTTCTTGCATTCTCACCCCGTGATAATACTGATAATAAACATTCCACAAATTCCACAGCATCGTCGGAACAGTCGAAATTGATGAGGTAGGAAGTGCCAGGACGGAAAGGGAGTAATTCAATTTGAGGAGTCGACCAAGTTAGTTAGCTGGTGTTGCGGGGCCAATAAGCTACGATGGATGCCTGCCTTATGGATAGGTAGGAGGTAGGAGGCCTACCTGCGTTCCAGGACCTTGGACCTTCACTGTTTTCCCCAGCCACAGAAAGTCACGTGCTCCTTGCTTAGATACTCTGCCAATCCCTAATATCTTATGAAAGAGTTTCATCTCTCTGCATTTCATGCAACAATAAAACATCCTCAATCATTCAATATATTCCTATGAATTAATCTCAAATTCAAGTATTCTGATAAACATTATGATAATATTATTGAAATTATTCATCGTACCATATTATGATCTTCAACACCTACCTTTACCTTTCCTTTGCAATAGATTCCATTTCAAAAACCTTGATTTTTTCTAGCCGAAAATGAATTTTCATCCAAATAAATTTTAAAAACTGAATTCGGGATGGAGTTGACAATTCTCATTTCAATTATTTTTCTAGCACTACAGCCCAATATAAACTTTGGCCGCCTTCACTACAGCTCTCCACTCTTCTCGGTCATCTGTCATTCGTTCCCATCCTCTACATCCCATTTTTTGGAGATCGTCTCTTACTTGAATTCGCACCTCTGCTGTTTGAAATTATATTTAGCCAAATCCATATAACATTCTCAGTTCACAATATTGTATCATCACGATATAAATCATCTAACAATGATTTCAGCATTTAAGTATGTCTACTCACTTTCAGTACAACAGAGTTTTCATTGAAAATCTTTATCTTAAGTGACCTGATCTATCACAAATTCTAACCTCATTCATGATATCTCATCTATCGAGCTTTTTGAATTACTTCTTTTATCAGAACAGGAAAGTAGTGAGTTTTGATTGAATTATATTTTCATCTGTCATAGATCTAATATGAATAAGAGTTGGGGATTCTCTTTCTACTGTCCTTCTATTCTCATCTATTCCTATTCTTCTATATTCTATGATTTTCTCTTCGTTTTAGAAAAAATGGAGTTGAGAATTGGTATGAAAATGAAATTGACAGAATTTATCTCCTTACAACACAATGATTGGATAAGGAAGGTATTCAATGTTCCAAAAAATAGGTCTCTCTATTCTTACTCTGCTCTACAATTGATAGTCGGCAGTTTCAACAAAGTTAGCCAAATTCAGAGAGGTTCTTACTTGTTCACCAGCTCCTTTAGAGGTGTCCACCGAAAGCCTTTAGCCAAGGAGTGTTACACTTGTTCAGGAAGTTATTTATTATTCTCTTTCTTGGCTGTTTGTCGCTATTTACGTCTCAGCAGCAACCCCTTCTTGTACTTGTAGCAGCACACGTGTTGTTCAATTTGTGGCCTGTAGAGGTCGTTAGTTGCACTGCAATCGTTACCAGTGATTTGCTGCGGGACGTGCTTTGTGGACCGATAAAGACGTTGCAAAATTAGAAGCGGACGTGGAACGTTATTGGTTATTGCGGAAAGTTAAACTTCTCTTGTTTGAGAACATGCTAATTCTCCACTCTCTCGTCAAATCTTTTCTAAGAAGAGATTTTATTTGTTTTTCTTCCCAACACAAATACTATTTTCAGCCTCTTGTACTGGAAGTACCAACAGTACCACATTCAATCATTGCTCAGATTTATGTTCTTCCCATTCACAGCGGTTAGACACCGTGAAATTCCACCATTCACTCGCAAATAAAATTTCTCGTCAACTGAAAAAGCAATAAAAGTATGAGTTCATCGATTGATTTGAAATAGAATTGAGCACTAGCTCAATAAATGACTATTGACTTTTATTTGTTATGAGAGTATACTATTATATTAAGCGAGCAATTTCTGTATTTTTATATCTGGTTACGTATTTATATCTGGTTATTCATGTTCAACGGATCTCGAAAACGGCTCTAACGATTTTCACGAAATTTGGAACATATTAGGTTTATGATATAAAAATTCGATTGCACTAGGTCTCATCCTTGGGAAAACTCGCTGAGCGACATTAAAAGGATAATTCATCCTTGGCTGAAACAGCTGTGGATAGTAAAAGAGTGAGAGTTCTATTTAGAGATGATAGATAGCATAGAAAAGATGTAATTCTTCTATTTTCAAGGCAATATTCTTCAAGCTGGGTGCTGCGTGAAGATTCTGATAGTATGAAAAATTTCGGATCTCACATCATTTCTATTTGCTCCCATTCCAGGTTATCCGATTCCAGGTTATACGTTTATCCATCATGAACGACACCAAAACTCCAATTTGTGATTTGGAATATCGTGTTCAACTTTCTAGCTCTATTTTCATGATTGTTCTCTAATTAAGAAGAAATGTGGGTTCCGGTCAATTTTCCAATTATTCAGGCCAGTATCGACATTTACAGTGCAAATAACAACAAATCAAATCGAATAAATTCAATTGCCACTTAAGCAATATGGATTTTTTTAAGAGAAGCATATTACCTAGATTTGGAATCAATCTTGAGGAGTGTTAATTTAGTGTTGTTTTGATGAAAATCTTCTTTGTTGAATCTTAACTGAAAAAACGAATCTCATAGATAAGCTGAGAAATACTGATCCTGGTAATATTGTTTGAGATGTGAATATAATAGGTTTTATTACTTTGGAAAGATAAAGCGACTTTGATGTTACTCGAAGAGAGCTGTGAAAACATCGATCTGCTGAAGAATCAAAGTAATAATCAACATTGTGCAGAGTGAACTTTGTTTGGTTTCAAGTGGAAGGTGGAGGGAGATTGCCGACTCAACAACAGGCGAGAACACTACTAGGACTTCTGTGTCTGCGCCACCTCTTGCTAATCCGTCCTAGGAATTCAGGTCAACACAGTAGAAGTGCAGCAACTGATTCGATTGCTCTGTTCTGCAGCTTCATAATGAGTAGATAATTCCGATGAATTTGATAACAAATAACAGATTTTCATAAACTAAAAGGTCTGCATAAACCATTCAATTGTAATCAAATGAACTGCTTTTTGTAAACAATTCGTAATCTCTTGATTATTCTGTCACTACAGTTGGGGTATTGCATATTGCATATTGTATATTGTATATTTCATTTATCATTGGAGTGCATTCCGTAAACTGAATATACATCCCATCATCAAAGACCAATTCATATAAATTCCTGCACCAATAGATAAAAGAGAATTGGCTTATCATTAACATAGAAGTGATTAACGATTTTATGAACTTCATAACAAGCTGAATTCTGATCTGAAATTGCATTTATTTTATTGTGTGAACTCATCGCACAAAACATTTTTGAATGAGACAGTGCAGTTCATTGAAAAAATACTATTGGTTGGAAGAGAGCTACAGCTTCATTCAAAATAGTTTTATCTCAATGGTTATCAAGTCTGCATTGTATGGCGGCCCCCCAGTATCCCCAGTTGTATACCTCCCCATCACGTGTGATACTCATTGTACAAGAGATCAATTTCGCAACATAAATTGATTGAATCTGTAAAAACTTGCTTGAAATATACTTCAAGAATACCATTATATATATTTTCTCATGATGTTATTTTCTCCATGTCTACATGAATTTCGACTCAATATTGTGAAATCACTTCCTGAATATTGTGTAAATACCTCACGTCATTCTAATGCAATGAGACATACTATTCTGAATCGATTTGGATCCACTCTATTGGAATTCAGAATCTACTCCATGTGTACTGTGGCAGTCTACATTTGAAGTGTCTCTGGTGAAGCCTGACTGCTCACACCGTGTCATGCGACAACGTAAGGCTAATGACGTGTAGGCCTTCATCATTCGGTGAAGGAGATATTTAAATTAAAATTTCCCACGTGCTGAAACCGAAGCCTGGATCCGCTGCCGATCAAACGATTTTTGATCCAAAGAAGAAAACCACGACTGCCAAGGAATTTCACGTGAGTTATAAGTTATAAGGGGCCCCAATCTACGCTTCGAAAATATTTCAGTGCAGAAAAATATAAAATTTTCTTCGTTAAATTATTGGCCACGCCGACAAGCGCTTCAGCATTTAAGAGCCTAGAATTTATTCCTATTGAATTCATAAGAACTTGTAGTTGATTAGCTATCCTCCGCTGCCAGAACCACGACCCCGAGCATTTTTAAAAAATATTTTATAATTCATTTTTTCACTATTTTTTCAAAATTGTTCAATTTTATCAATTGTAAAATTCTGTTGAATCACGCATGGTATCATGCAAGCACAAGAAAATTTTTAACTATTCTGTTGATGCTAAATTATTATCAACCTGTAAATCAAATTCTGAACCTGCACTGTATGATTACATATTTTATTGTAATAAATTTCAGTTTTGTTAATTCGCTTTCTGAGTTCGATTATTTCTTGAGCCTGTCAATTATTGTGTCTGATACGTTCTATATCATCAAGAACCGATCGAATATGATCATCGAAATAATTGAATTAAGCTGGATATTGGAACAGGTCTAAGTGGATGTAGCGAGTGGGGTCCGATCGAGATATTTATTCTTTGTCCTTACCTGCTCATATATCAGCTTTTATCTGTTACCAACCTCGACTTAGGAGTGAACACATCAATTGTACAGCAGATGCAGCCAGAGATCATATAAATTCCTACAATAGAGCATAAAACCCGACAAGACTCTGTTCTTGAAGTATATTCTGAACGATATTTGGTTCAAATACCGTATTTTAATCCTTCAGAACTTATTAGAGACGCAGTCCCGTAAATTATCTACATCTGGATTTTTGCTCGACCTGTATGATTTTGTATGCTCATTCTTCACAGGTAATAATTTTAAGGTATCCGTATTCAGTGTTTAGCGATCGCTACACTGCTTATAAAAATTTCATCTTTGTACAATCTGTCATTAGAAGAATCAAGGGTGAGCGAGCGTTTAGGCCTCCCGCGATTCCGACAATTGTATTGAATCTTGTAGTGAATCAATCAGTCTGGTGTTCACTCAGCGTCCACACACGCAATTGCAAAATTTATAGCCGCTACACCATTGACTCAGTACAAGATTCACTCTACATGTGTGAAGCCATCAAATACCGCTCCACATGATTTGCCGGCCCAACGTGAGGCATTTGGATACAGCACTACATGATTTGGCAAATCTCTCTACATATGTGAGGCGAGTAAAATCACGCTCCACATGATTTGGCGCCCAACAGTGATAGGCATTGAAGAGGTGGATAATCGACTACGAGGATTATTTAGTTGCTCAGTATACTATAGCGCTGACAACGGGAAAATTTTTTGAAAAATTCATGGTTGTGAATTTCTTTGAATTTAGTATTAACTGTTCACTGTTATACAAAACAGCAAAACGTGCCATACCCAATTTTTGAACAGAAAAGAAATTTATCGATTGATGAATTTTTAGAGAAAAAATCGAACTCAGAATTTTATTATTGTGTTATTCGAAAATTGGTCATACTATAAGTCATAGGTATAAGAGATATCATAAGAAAGGTCACATTATTTGAAGAATACTAGGTCCATATTGAAACAATTTATAAAAAATTTATGGAAAAGAGGATTGAAGTTATCTACATTTTAAAAATTTTTTTAAAAAGCATAAAAAGGGAAGTAGAATTGAATCACAGATATATTGCGGAATAATTCAAGCAGAGTATCACTGCTTTTATATAAAATTTTGCAAAGAATACTAGCCCTATATATAGAATTGCGGCAAGAAATTGTAAGAGTAAAATATTTATAATAATAGCAATAATAAATTATAAGAGGCGTACCTGTATTACCGCATAAGTGTCCATTGTGTATCCTGTATGTTCTTGTCATTTTTATGTTAACGATATTGCTAACTTGACTCATTTTATCACTGAGCACATTGTTAAACCACTTTTTCTGTATTTCACTCACTACGAAGCTATAACAATTTCTATTGGATTTCTTACTAATTATTTTGTATATCACATCAACACTTTCACGTTTTTTATTCACCGCACACGTTCGTCGCATTATTTTCTCGCGAACCATGGCAGGAAACGACCAGGTCAACCCAAGTCTGTCGGACACCGAGGACATCTCACCCGACTGTTCGCCGCCATCCACATCTGCCACCGCATCCGCCAATTTCCATCCCAATGTACTGGATGATTTATCTTCGACACAGGTGGAGGAGAGCTGCATCCTAGTGGAAGATCCGTCGGCAGCCCAAGAGCCGGAGGACGAAACATCGGGAGAGCATACGGACGACGACGCCCCAGAGACAGGAACTCCCATTTCTCGTACCGTCGCTCGGATAAAAAACCGGAAGATAACCGTTAGACATACACCCGATCCCGCCATGGATATGGACACCCTCCTGAAAGCAATAACCAAGATGAATGAGAAAACAAATGAAGCAATAAACAACTTAAAAGAAGACAACAAACAAACAAAGGAAGAATTAAAAGAAGACAACAAACAAATAAAAGAAGCATCGAAAAAAACAAATGAAGCAATAAACAATCTAAATGAAAAAAGCGAACAAATAAAGGAAGACAACAAACAAATGAAGGAAGCAATAAACAATCTAAATAAGGAAATCCAAGAAGTAAAGAAGGTAAATGAACAGGGTTTGGAGAAGTTGAGTCAGCGAATGGACAAAGCATTCCGTGATACAGATAATACCATCAAAAAATTAGCTGAGTGTCTGGATAAATCCATTGTAGAAACAAAATAACCGATTGGGTAGGATATCGGAAGATATGCATATGGGAAAAATCAACGTTGAGGTCAGCATTAAGAAACATATACATGTGGAGAAGGATACAATAAAGGTGGTTAAATTCAAACAAGCAAATGAAGAGCTAACGAAAGTATATGAAAAGAGTTTTGAAAAACCGGAACAAAGGTTGAAGGAAGCAGCGGAGGAAAGCAGGACGGTAACACGGCAAATTGAGGAGAAGTGTCATGCAATGGAAATCAGTATTAGACCAGTGATCGAGCCCATGCATGCGAAAGCGGACATACTCAAAAGGAGAGGTCATAAAACATACCAGTGAACATGACACATGTATGGAAGACCAACCTACCGAGAATGTCAAGACCGAAGTCGCGCCGCACCCCGCAGAATGCCAAGAGAAGCCGGACAACATCACCCGCCAAGCTGAGGATGACACCCATCAGGTAGAGGGACAGCCCGTACCACCGCGCGCAGACCACCAGGAGTCCAAGGACGTTGCCCACCACGTTGAAGAGCAGCCCGGACCGCCGACTGCCCATATCACCGTCCATCCACCGAGAACAGCACCTGCAACATATAAACCCAGCACTCCTGAGAATAATTCGCTAAACAATAGAAGACAAATAGAAACCCACAACAAATCGAAGTCACAACTGAAAGTAAAAACCTACAAATCAAAACAACATCCAAGTGAAATAGCAGCTCCACGGAAAAGAAAAATAATGTCAAAAAGAATCTATCTACACCGCCGTCATGTTAGGCTAAAATCTGACATCAAATCTTTTACCAGCGTGCAAGAAAAAAGGAAAACGGTATCAGAAAGGACCTACAATCACCACAGTCATGTCCGGTTAAAATCAAGCCGACTGTACACCACCATGCAGAGAAGAAAAAGATCATTTGAAAAAACCCACAGACACCACCGGCATGTCAGGTTTAAAGATATCAAACTGCATGTCACCGGCCGACAAAGAGGAAATACGTTTGTAAGAATTGATCTACACCACAGGCATGTTCGTTTCAAGCCAAGTTTGATAAAACGGATAGTCACAAATCGGAATCAGACCTTGAATAATACCAGAATCAAATTTAGATGGGGGCTTAAAGAAGAAATAATTTTTCAATCAACTAGAAACTACATTTGTGGAATACACCAATTATCAAACACTTCATGGTCACAGCCTACCCACCGAGTCATATCTTTGCAGACTAGCATTTTTCTACTGCAGCCTAATCAACATAACCAAAACATCGCCGCATCTCAGCTAATAAGGAAATATCAACAATCCACATTAAATGAAGAAATTATTATCAACTCCAAGCCAAGAAAATAAAACTGCAAAACAACATTAAAAAATTTACCAACCTGATCAAGCCATCAGTCTCGTGTCAGAGTCATCACCGAAACAATCGCCTGGTATCATCTGCACAACTGAAAAATAGAAACAAGAATTATATTATCCACAGAAAATAATTATAAATTAGAAATAACATGAAGTTAATAGTGAATAGGAGGAAAGAAAATAAACAAAGTTTATTTGAAAAAATGTGTAAATCTAACCTCGAAATACAGAATCGATAGAAAAATCTATTCAGAACCAAAGCCTGTTCGATAATTTTCTTCGTCCCACCAACCAATGTGTACGAAATCATAGAGTCAATGTATAGGAATCGAAGCAATATCGTTATTTAATTCATGTAACCTATTATTTAATGCAGAATTATAAGTAAAAAACGCAACCAAAAATATATATTTATGTTAATTTGCACGAAATGCGCATGTTTTATGTCATATGAATGTATTGCTAAAAAGCTAAAAAAGAAAATGAAATTCTTACCTTTAAATGTGAAATTTATATCGTTGCATCAAAAGATCATGAATTGAAATTCAAATTGTTAAATATAATCTTGAAGACTTAACATTTGTAACCAGCATTGGTAAAAATCAAGAAAGCCATTTCAAGTGTAACCCTGTTTGTACACAACGTACTAAGCGCAAATAAGGAATTGCTCGAGTCAAACGGTAGACGATTGTCAAGTCACCGAAGTAAAATCACACTCTCACCCAATTTATGTAAAAGCCAGAATAAAGAGTCGAAACCTGTAATAACCATGAAAAAATGATGAAAATCTATATTTGTTGCAAATACTGTTTGAATCTTAAGAGGATAATATGTGAAAATTTGTATATTTGTTATAGTTATGGGTCTGCTCATAAGCCACCCGTGAATGGAAGTTGTGGAGTTGTTTTAATGAAGGATCCAAAGAGACCTCATTAATTATTGTATTTCGATTGTATCCAATGGAAGGAACAATCAATTATTTATTTTCTCGTAGCCAAAAGTGCACGATCTATCGTTTTTAGTGTTAAGTGTGGAGTTTTCGTAGAAGTAAGGAGATAAAATGGTGTATTCATCACAATATCGGATTTTTCAAATAGTCATTGTTTCGACTCGTCTCCCAATTACCTATTTAAAATATCCTGGGGGGCTTTTGTGTGATGAATCTTTCAAATAGATCTCATGAGAAGAGAGAAAATTGTGATTACCTCTAAAACGAAAGAATTTGCTAAAGGAATAGTTAGCGACCGAGCGATAAAGCTTACTTATCAGTAACTGTCTATTAGATAAGAGTACCGTTCTGTACCGAATATTTTCTAGGAAAATTATTTAATAAAATTATAATTATTTTGCAAATAAAGCACAAATTGTTTATGAATTGCTCACCGATTTTGAGGTTACACTTTGTTTACTATCGATCAGATGTTTTAAAACAGTTCGAACACAGCTGACTGATTCAAAGTATTGTCAATGTCATGCTGGCTTCACGCAAGATGTAATACCATTTCTAAAAATTATAAAACTATCAATAAAGGACCAAGAATTTCAAATAAAAAATAAAATGTATGTATTATCGTTGAAATTATTTATTATTTAAGAAATTATATCATATGTCGGGTCTTATTGTAACTAACTAGGTCATAGCATGAAATTATATTATTGATAAAACGGCAGAAATTAATTATAACAATCTCAAACCTAATAAAAATTGTATAAGAATATTAATTTATTAATGATTTAATTCAACTGAACCACATGGTAATTAAATCTCTTTGGCAAGCCTAAGCCATCATAGTGCATAGAAATAGCACCAAAAGGTGATCGTTTGAAAGCAACACATGTTAATCTACTATCAGACAACAACCCTGCCTTATCATATACGCTAGCACATGTACATTGTATGAGAGGAACTATGTCTAGAAGATTAAGCAGTTTTAAGAATTACATAAATTGAATTATTATTGTAATTAAAAGAATTATATTCTACTGCTTGCCACTGACGTCATGTCTACGTCACAAGCGTTCTACCAATGGCAAATTTTTATGCAAATTATTACATCGAGATTCTCAGAAGAAAGGTCTAGCCAAGAAGCTGAGAGAAAAGACAGCACTTCCCTTTTGAAATCCTCACCGTTCAGATCTCTTTTTATAGTTACCAAGACCTATTTGTGAAAATTTCTTGTTCGATTTTTATATGTTCTATTTGTGAGCCGATATTTTTAGGGCAATCTGTTTGTTATTTGTAAATTCATTCCAATCAATCGATAAATTTAAACGTTTAAAGTAAATTATCCCTTAATTAATTCGGTGAAGGAGATATTTAAATTAAAATTTCCCACGTGCTGAAACCGAAGCCTGGATCCGCTGCCGATCAAACGATTTTTGATCCAAAGAAGAAAACCACGACTGCCAAGGAATTTCACGTGAGTTATAAGTTATAAGGGGCCCCAATCTACGCTTCGAAAATATTTCAGTGCAGAAAAATATAAAATTTTCTTCGTTAAATTATTGGCCACGCCGACAAGCGCTTTAGCATTTAAGAGCCTAGAATTTATTCCTATTGAATTCATAAGAACTTGTAGTTGATTAGCTATCCTCCGCTGCCAGAACCACGACCCCGAGCATTTTTAAAAAATATTTTATAATTCATTTTTTCACTATTTTTTCAAAACTGTTCATTTTATCAATTGTAAAATTCTGTTGAATCACGCATGGTATCATGCAAGCACAAGAAAATTTTTAACTATTCTGTTAATGCTAAATTATTATCAACCTGTAAATCAAATTCTGAACCTGCACTGTATGATTACATATTTTATTGTAATATATTTCAGTTTTGTTAATTCGCTTTCTGAGTTCGATTATTTCTTGAGCCTGTCAATTATTGTGTCTGATACGTTCTATATCATCAAGAACCGATCGAATACGATCATTGGAATAATTGAATTAAGCTGGATATTGGAACAGGTCTAAGTGGATGTAGCGAGTGGGGTCAGATCGAGATATTTATTCTTTGTCCTTACCTGCTCATATATCAGCTTTTATCTGTTACCAACCTCGACTTAGGAGCGAACACATCAATTGTACAGCAGATGCAGCCAGAGATCATATAAATTCCTACAATAGAGCATAAAACCCGACAAGACTCTGTTCTCGAAGTATATTCTGAACGATATTTGGTTCAAATACCGTATTTTAATCCTTCAGAACTTATTAGAGACGCAGTCCCGTAAATTATCTACATCTGGATTTTTGCTCGACCTGTATGATTTTGTATGCTCATTCTTCACAGGTAATAATTTTAAGGTATCCGTATTCAGTGTTTAGCGATCGCTACACTGCTTATAAAAAATTTCATCTTTGTACAATCTGTCATTAGAAGAATCAAGGGTGAGCGAGCGTTTAGGCCTCCCGCGATTCTGACAATTGTATTGAATCTTGTAGTGAATCAATCAGTCTGGTGTTCACTCAGCGTCCACACACGCAATTGCAAAATTTATAGCCGCTACACCATTGACTCAGTACAAGATTCACTCTACATGTGTGAAGCCATCAAATACCGCTCCACATGATTTGCCGGCCCAACGTGAGGCATTTGGATACAGCACTACATGATTTGGCAAATCTCTCTACGTATGTGAGGCGAGTAAAATCACGCTCCACAATATTTTCTCATGATGTTATTTTCTCCATGTCTACATGAATTTCGACTCAATATTGTGAGATCACTTCCTGAATATTGTGTAAATACCTCACGTCATTCTAATGCAATGAGACATACTATTCTGAATCGATTTGGATCCACTCTATTGGAATTCAGAATCTACTCCATGTGTACTGTGGCAGTCTACATTTGAAGTGTCTCTGGTGAAGCCTGACTGCTCACACCGTGTCATGCGACAACGTAAGGCTAATGACGTGTAGGCCTTCATCAGGAGAGTGGCATTAATTAGACACGTCATCTGTTTATGGCTGCAGGGCTGATGATGTGACTGATGGCTGGGTGAGGAGGTGAGGTTGGTTTGGTCATCCTGAAGGGGTTAGTTGGTGGAGCAGCCGCCAGAGGGTTGAAGGGTCCTCAACAGGGGCGCATCAATTCGTGATGCTGATTCAATGACCCCATCTACATTTGATGACGGATCACACCCCCAGTAATTAAAGGGGTCTTGCAACGTCCGTCATCCTTCCACAGTGTCGACAGATTGCAGCCAAATTAGATCCAATCCAATGCATCGCTGGCTCATTCTACAAAGATTACAAATCAACTGATGATCTAACAATGATTGGATTCGAACTGGATTATCATTAGGAGAACTCTGTTATTATTAGTACTACCAATGATATTGCATGGTTGATAAAGTGTTATATAGTAGTCTAAGCTATTCCATTGGTTTAATGTATAGTAGGAATGATGTTTTAAAAGAAAGGGTCTCCAAAGTTGTGTTTAAACATCATTGATTTACTAAATGTTAACTAGGTATACAGATAAAACCATATATAAACGTTCAACCCAATATTTTTATTCAAACCTCAATTCAACATTGAATTCTTGGCAGTTAAACGAAGGCCTCGGCAAATTCGCTGATTTTTTCACAAAGATAAATAGAATAGAACTCTCTCTACTCGAGATTGTAGATTACACATATATCAAAAATCTTCATTTTCCAGCTCAATTATTGACGTAGAGATAGAACTAATATCACTAAAATCAAGTCATGAAAGCACGGAAGTATTTAAGTTCTCTCAATCACCCTTCAATCACCATTCTTGTATTCTTCCCAATATTCATTCTATGGTATATCGAATCAAATCAAATCAACTTTTATTGTCATGAACATACAATATGTTGAGACAATCGTCATTATTTATTGAGAAATTACAAGTTGAAGAACTTAACTATCACAGTCAAACACTTCACCTACTACACACTACAATTAACACATAATCAAAATAACAAAGTATTTATGAGCAATTAACATAGTACCTGAACCCTATCATTTTTCTATTAAGGTTGTTGTTCTGAAGCTGACATGAACTGTCACACAAGTTATTTGAAGAAAGATCATACGTATTATGGTATTTGGAACATCAATCATGTTCATGTCCAGAGTAATGACATGACATCAGAATTCATGATAATTTGTGAGCATCTATGCTTGGTTCTTAAAAATAGATTCAGTTATCGAACACAAAATAAGTTGTTGTATACATCTGAAACATAAAATCACTTAACTTATATGGGCTACTTTATTCAAATAAATAAAACAAGCCCTTTTATCAAAAAACTTGAAAGTTTTCAAAATGTTTCAATAAAATAGTACTACAAGTTTTATATTGTTTTATTAATCTGAGACATATTTTGTTGAATGAGAATTATTACTAATAATAATCCATGAATATTAATATCACATTCATGTTCATGAATTATAATAACATATTTTGGAAGTCATCCATCTAGCTTCATTTCAAAGCGTCACGGTTAACAATTTCCAAATCCCCACTGGAAATAAACGTTTTGGCACAGATTAGATAAGTAATATACTTGATATACTTCCTTCATGGTTTTGGTAAATTGAACAGGATATATTAACTCTTTTCAAGTACCTTTCCCCCTCATAGCTTGTCCTCCTCCTAACACTGGCAACAAAAATACCATAATACATAGGTACAGGAATTGTGTTCAATTATCTTTTTATTAATCATGATATTCAGGAAATCAATAACTATCAGCTCTGAAACTCAGCAAATTGTGTTTTTGGTACTCTATATATACAGACAGATATGGAGGATTCCAATAACCATTGAGGGGGAGCCCAGAATCCATTGACTGAATTGAAATGGACTATTTTGACTTCGCCAACAGAGGATGTTATGAAATATGATCAGAATGCATCTACTCGCGCCCTTCACGTAAATTCGGGAACAATTGACACGTGGGGGGTCTATTCAGAAGATTCGTGATGCCGATGAGGTGGAATTGGTTGAAGCGGGAAGGACGCTTCAGGATTCAGGATCAATCAGAGCTTTGCAGTCTGCGAACCTGGAACGCATTGAACTGCTGCTAAAGGGTGCACAGTGGGGGCTTCATACAGCCCAGTTTTGTCCACCTATATTGTGGTTTCTAGAATTCTGTCGATAGATCGTGATTCTGTCTGAATGGCTTCCTAGTACACCAGATAATTGGAATGTTGTTCAATGTAGAGCTGATTAACATTTGGAATCCAGATAGGGGAATAGCATTGTCGAACAGTATAGCTGAATAGCATTGCATTCAAATCTCAACTCCAGGTGATGTGAGAAATTTGAATAACGAAATCCTTGATAGTTTGAAAGTTTCATTGATCAATTCCTTGATAGTTTGATAGTGATATAACAAAATTAGCAGAATTGATCAGAATCGTTGAAGGATTCTAATTTGGGATACTCAATTTTGTCAACATTTTCTCATTCCCAATAAATTCTAGTAATTAATTTTCTTCCTATTAGAATTCTCCTCATCAAAAAGCAAATGGGAAGTGGATATTTGAACACGAGAAAGATTAGATGATCATACGGTTTTATGTATCATATCAAAGTGTTTCATCACAAGAGATATTCCTGTATAACTGGAAAACATTCCCTGATGCTTTGAAAATATTTTACAGGATGTACAGTTCCTGCTGTTCAAGCAGGAATGTGGTAATGGATTATCAAAATGTAATAGAACTATTCAGGTTCCAGTATAAAATATGTAGTAAAAGCTCTTATCATAATATCAACAGAGCATTTATATGTAACTCTGGTTATATGTAACATCTATTAGCATTTATATGTAACATTTATTAGTAACTATGGTTTTTGTATTATCTAACTATATGATATATAAATGGTATGTAGCTTCCAAGCTTTCAATATTGGAATGCTATGAATATTAGTAAAGTTGAAATTCTTTGCAGATTCATATTATTGATTATTTTCAAACTCAACAATTCAGTAGTGTTTTGAGTGGAGTTGAAGTATAGGCCTACTAGCCTTCTGCTCTAGCCGAACGTTTCATGAGAGAAACTGGAAAGTGAAGTGTTGGGAATAGCCAAAATGGCAAACAAAATAAACTTTAGTTTGACGCTTAGGCGCGGAGCTGTGGGAGGAGGAAAGGCATATTTACTGAGCATACCTGAAGGATACACAGACGACAAAGTTCCATGGAACAATGATGCTGGATGGAAATGGTGATGATGATGATGACGATGTTGCCAATGATGCAATAGGTATGTCACCAGCACATGAAAGGGTGGCACTAATTAACGCATGAGGAGGGGAAGTGGGTGTTGGTCTGAGGGTGCCTACGCACACTCCTGCAAACAATTTCGGGTGTGTCAGTTACGAACAAACGCACACACACACACAACATATTATTCTAGTTGTGTGAGTGATCAACGCGAATGTATTCTCCCTCCTCACTCAGTCGAAGCTGTACCTCACACATGTGAGGGATTGTAGCCTGAGGCCTGAGGCGTAGTTTTGTGAGGCTGAGGTACAAGCAGGCCGACAAGCCACGACCAGCCTGAGTTTGGCAGATGTGGTCAGCTGTTCTGTCCGATTTGCACTCATTTCATCCTCAAAACTCGTCGAATTTCCAGATAGCGGTCGCGCGTCCAATCCTACAAACTCAAACACAAATGGATTGCAAACAGAATTGGGAAAAATCAATCACTCTGGATTGAATTGGATTTCATTTACATAAGTTAAGTGTTTATTGTATTGTGAATTTTAATCAATTAAATTTATAAAACTCAATTAGAATTCAATAAGAAGTTTCGGAATACCTAATACAAAACAAATTTATTCGTATTCTCATAAATCATGGAATAGAAAATAGAATGACTCTTTTATTTGTTGACTTTGCATAGTTTGGACGTAATGTTTACTCTACCGCTCAACTACGATATGCTTTCATGATAATGATTTGCAGCATCTAATTTGGAATCAGAGACAACAATAACTGTTCATTTGGTGAATAGAAATATAAGAATTTCAATAACCATTGGATATTATGTCTAGGGAGTCTAGAAATATTGAATGATTTGATAAATTTGGGAAAGTCTTGTGAGTGAGTTTAGGAATGACAACCCAACAATTTCATGCTATTTCGGTTCGTTCAGTTTTTTAGTTGACCTGGCGTTTTGTTCTTCCAACAGGAGTTCTGTCTAATTAATTCTTCAAAACAATAATTCATTGATGATGGGAAGAGCGAGGACTGTCAACTACTAATAACCACTTTAGTTAGTAAAATAATAAACTGAATATATACTTTACGACAAAAATTGAAGCTCATACATATTGGAATTAGATGAAAAAAAGAAGAGGACGAGTAAAATGTTTGAGGAACGCATGAAGTTCATGTTAATGTTTGGAGAATGAGCTTGAATGGAAGGAATAAGAGAATTAACGTGAGAAAACAGTACCAAGAATATTTAGTAGACCAATCAAGAAAGGGAGGAAGTGGACCAAGAACAAAAATAACGAATATTCAACGGAGTTCCTAGAGCGAATAATTTAGATTTCTTTTCCAGGAACCCTTGAAATTTATTTTGATGCCAATGGGCCAAACTCATCCATTTTGTCGTTGAGAGAGCAAAGCCCTCTGATAAATGGCAGTAAGGATGACCTTACCTTTCAGAGTCAAGTCTTGGCTCGTCTGCAAGGATAGGAGGGCGCATCTTTAATTCATTCTCCTATTCTGGTATTAAAGGTAATTGCGGTGGCTCCGTCATCTTGTTTGCCTTATGAATAAGGCAACGCAGAAACGTCTAAGCTTGCCTTTACTGTTGGCCGGGCGGCCTTTTAAAATTCATATCTTATTCAAATAAAGTAATTAGGCGCGTTCGCCGAACCCTTGGACCAGCGCCCTAGATGCTATGACCTCAGACCTCAGCCTCAACCTGCCTGTTTCGCAAATCTGCGTTCCGCCATTACACAGAATCCCGGCTCCACTAGGACTGACTGCTTATCAGTGCCCTTTCCTACCGTATGCTCTGTATTCGCCGAAAATTCCCCAATCTGGATAAAGTGAGTCCATTTTCAAGCTGGATTCAAGTTATTCAATCTACACAACTCCAACAGACACTCCTGAAATAATTATCCATAGTAACGAATCTCTACCAGTAATCAAACAACAATGTTATTCATTCCACAGATCATTAACAACCGCTTCATTACAGAAAAACAGCTCCATCTACATATAGGGAAGAGAAGAAAACTGGAAGATATATTTTTCAATAAAAACTCGAATATAAAAAGATGGCCAGCGACTTGACACATGATAATGAAGCTATGAAGGTGATTTTCACCACTAGGAGTTGGACTGTAGGATATTACACCAACCGAATAAGACTTATTTCCATCAACTCTATCTTGTTGCGTTACCCACCACTGTGAACAGTAGTTTGTGCGTGCACAGATGATAAGCGAACAGAAGTGAAAATTATTATGAACTCAAAAGTAATAATACTCCTCCTATTCCTCCTATAGAATCAAACTGAGTTGAAACTCATCAATTTCGAATAATATTTTTGTATTCATGTAGTTGTACAGTATATACATTGTCGGAACCATTATTTTTATCTCAATGGAATATTCTTCAAACTCCTTCTCTGTCCTTATTGAAAAGTTATTTACTTGCTTTTATATGAAATACTATATTGATATTTTTCAAATGAGACAAAAAGGTTTGAAACAATAGGTATTTTGCTCAGATAAAGTACTTCAGCAATATGCATAGAATGTGCATGCAATGAACTCTTGCAGAGATGCAAGGAATAATCTAGTTTCAATAATCTGAATAAATAATATAGTTTTCTTTACTTTATGATTCTAGATAGGTACTCTCATATCATTGGAGATGAGTCATTTTTGAATGGCTACCTCTACCTCTCTCGACGAAATCTATATCTCTCGAAGGCTATTTTATAGCATCCCTGTGTTCATTTCAGAGAGGTTATTATTGAATTTGTCTATTTTGCTAAACTTTGATGCGAATCTATTAACAGGTTCCGAAGAGTCAATTCAAATGAAAAGCGGGATAATAACATTGCCAGTGGTAGTTTTGAACAGCATAACCATCAGCTATGAATCGGCTCTAATTATTGGATGGTCATGTGTAATGAGCACTCCAAATTGAACGCCTCTTAACAGTAGGTCCGCAGCTGCAACGTGACAGGCGTTCCAGTGCAGTTGAGTTCGGTGTTGATGTGATGGCTCATCTGTAAGCTAATTAGGTTAGCTTGTTTGTGACCCTTTCAGGACATTCAAGTCTTATGAATTTCATATTAAATGCCTATCCAGATATTATGCCGAATCGCTTTGATTCTCTAATGTATTTTGGTCAACACAAATATCATCAGTGTGGTTTGTCTTATTTTGTACCTAGTTATATAATCACGTTATCCGTGTGTTTTCATGATCAAACACAAAATACAATACCGATAATACAGTTGATTCAAATTTGAATTCATTTGTACTCTTTCCAAATCCATGCATACAATCTCATGATATTTATAAGAATAGAATTATTAATTGTTCAAAAGAGCTTTCAGCTCACTAGACTTATATCTGATCGTGAGCTAGTATCGAAAAGATGAAAAATTACTACTACAGTACAGTAAAGAAATAATATTGTAATCTCAAAATAGAGAATAACTAATAATAGAATAACCTTATGAGAAAAGAACTCACAAAATAATGAGTTGAAAAAGAAAAAATGGGAACAATTTACTAGTAGAAAAATATATGATCAATAACAAAGAAACTTTTTGTTTAACTGGTGGCACATTGGATCCTGGAATTCAGAGTCACTTAGGCTACTCTGTCACCTGAAAATGTGAATCATCAACAAAAATTTTCCTCATCGCTCTTTGAACTAGCGATTAGAACCGATATCTCCAATCCAAGAGTTGATAAAGAAGAATTACTTTAATAAAAAATTCTGGATTTTTTTGAATTTTAGAAATCGCATTAATAAAATATTATCTGATAATAAGCAATCGTGATGTTGAATCAAACTGATAAAAATGATTTGTGAACAACTGAATCAACTTTGCTAGTTGATAAAAATAATCTCTATTGCCTTCCCCATGTGACAAAAAATGAAGATTTATGGGCTCTTACGTTGGTATGAAATATCTACTTCAAGTGAATATTGTCTGAGAAATTTTTAAGAGAGGTGATAGAAAAATTATTCCACCAAGTTGTTCAACCCAGTTCAAAAGGAGTAGGTATGAAAGAGTACAGGAAGATCTGAAAAATGGAGAGAAGAATGGGAGATGTAGGAAACGGTAAACGTAGAAATTCCAAAAGTTTTATAAGCGATATCATCAATAAACCGTTGATATAATGGTCTCAATTATTGAAGACGCGTACTTCAGAGAGGAAATACTCAGCATCAGTCTTAATAAAAGTGTAGTACTTACTATCTCAACAGACTGCTAGGCATAAAAAGGCAATTTGAGAGCAAGTTTACTTTCCTCTTTTGTTGTGACTTCAGTATGAATAGGAAAGGGGACAAATAACGATCAGGAACTGTGGAAAAGAAGCAATATAATTTAGTCATTCATTCATCCGAGGACCTTCTTTTTACACTGATAAATAAATACGACGGATAGGTGAAAGATGAAGAGCCTGGTTGGTCCATAAAAAAGGGCGATTCCCCTCCATCATGAGTGAGCATTCTATTTTCAGTAGGAAAAGAATGAAGAGGAACTGCTATCGGTTCACTTTATTTTCGCAGATAAGGTTCGTTAAAATTTAATGCCGCTTTAATCTCACCACCGAATAAAAACTGCCAGAAAAAGAGCTGACGTTTCATGGAGAGAGCTGTTGAGTAAGCAGTTCACCGATCCTACATAAGGCCGAGTAAGCGATAGGGCATTCTTTCGAGAATATGCATTGGAAAACCCTAAATCTCAACATTCGCTTTTCTCTGGCTCTTCTGTGAAGATTTTCCACTGTTTCTGGTGGTTATAGATAAACGTTGAAAAACTTTGTGAGAACTTCAGCCCAGAGAAACTTCTAGGAGAGGCGAAGCGGCCGAATCGTACCTTTTTTGTAATCCGCCACCTAGATTTACGACCACCAGTTGTTTCGAAAAGAAGAGAAACTTGGATTAAGTGAAACTGTTTGTGTGTTGAGTTACGCAGGAGGCAGGGCTAAGGGGGACGGGGCTGCCAAAACTACCAAATCAACTAAGTAAGTAGATATAGAAGTTATGTGAAACTGTGCATTGATTTCCATTGATATTTTTCTGTATCTCCAGCGTTTCCCTTTCAAATTGATAGAAATCAATGTTTTTACCACAATATGAGTTTTTCACTCCAGCCATACATCATGCATAAGTGTGGATCTCCATAACTATCAGAAACAGTCAAGCTATAACGATGATTAATCATTTGCCGTTTCAAGTTTTAACGTTTCTTTTACGAAACATGGAAATTCAATCTAAGATTCTTCAAATACTTTTTAAGAATAATGGAATCATTGATGTGACGTGAGGCAATTGTAAAAGTGAGTTAATGAGGACTATTTCTCTTGATTGCATTGATTATGAAATTGCTCTACATGAAGATAACTTACAATTGAGCTCAATAAAAAGTTTTTGAAGTAATCTATATAATTATAAGTCACACTCTGTTGTCAGGTGGAATATTAGAAAATCTGTAAATTGCAATGAACTGCAGATAGTTGAAAGTCCTCAATCCTCAATTTCAATCAGGCTGTTGTTTGAAATATTCTTAGCTCTCATCTCCTGTTAATCATCCATTTGGATCACCGCTAAGATTATTTTTTCAACGGTTGTGAAGTTGGGTTTCAAACAAAAATTACGATGAAAGTGTCTCACATTCCCGGTATATGGAAAACTCAATGATGAGCTTCACCAATTTTATCAATTTCGAACAAGATTATTCAACGTTTTTGAACACTCTTATCAATTCCAAGTGGAATATCCAATCAACTAATGTTTAATGTTACCCAAATTTGGGAGAAAAATAGTACAAGATAACCTTAGATTCCTTTTGAGATCTATGATTTTACTTTCCTTGCCCTATTACCATAGGTAAGGGAAGTATTGCTTTCCAAAAAAATTGAGGTACCCCAATTTCTAAATTTCTATACGTTTCCTGAGTCCAAAAAATGGTTTTTGGGTATTGGTCTGTATGTGTGTGTGCGTGTGTATATGAGTGTATGTGTGTCTGTGTGCACGATATCTCATCTCCCAATTAAGGGAATGACCTTGAAATTTGGAACTTGAGGTCCTTACAATAGTTGGATCCGACACGAACAATTTCGATCAAATGCAATTCAAGATGGCGGCTAAAATGGCGAAAATGTTGTCAAAAACAGGGTTTTTCGCGATTTTTTCGAAAACGGCTCCAAATTTCGATCAAATTTAAACCTAAAACTGTCATTGATAAGCTCTATCAACTACCACAAGTCCCATATCTGTAAAAATTTCAGGAGCTCCGCCCCATAAATGCAAAGTTTGATTTTAGATTCCCAATTATCAGGCTTCAGATACAATTTAAACAAAAACATTCTAGTGGAAAAGATTGAGCATGAAAATCTCTACAATTGATGTTTTGTACATTTTCATCTAAAATTGTAAAATAAGCTCGAAATTCGAGAAAATGTTATTCAATTGCAAACTGTTGATTCTATTAAGTCATTTACTATGAATATATAGCAGACCCCGTGTGTCTCCAACGTTATTTTCCTGTTACCAGCTGGCTCAGATCTTTGAATAGTAGACTTGAGATGCGCGTGAACACTAGCGTCAGGTGATCAATTTTCATAACGGCAAGGAAAGTGATGTGAGTGCGCCACACCAGATTTCTTATTTTGGATAAGAATGAAGAATAAATAATTTTCTATTCTATTCTATTCAATAATTGTGAAAGACACCACTTACAACAAACAACAGAGTAATGCTTCAGTCGCTCAATTATTATTGACCGTTGAAAGTAAGGTAATTCCCAACAATAATATAACACTCTTGGAATTATGCTCCCTTGGGAAACTTACATAGGCAGATATCACCATACTACATGCTTCGCCAATCATCGTGTAGATTTTCTTAAATTAATGTCCACAACAATACCTTAGAAATTACAAGAGCTAATTTTCATTAATTTTCCATTGCTTATGAAATAATGGGTTTCGAAAAAATATGCTCTTCATATGATAAAAATATACGGCACACTCTTTGAATAATCTTTTACGAGGGTTAGGCTAATGTCTCTATTGAAGTTCTTATTATGTGATGAATAGAATTCAAATTCCTTTCTCAGGAAAGAAGGCTACATAATATTTCTTCCACAATATAAAAAACAGACCCAAGCCCTTGAGCTTGGAATTTGACTCACGTACGGTTGAATCCCACAGCTGGTTGAATAAACACAATATTCTCCACCGCTACTGTAATTCTGCAGCAACTCTTCTTCCTTTATACACGTGAATGAATCTTACAGGAGACTACAGTGTATATCTGAAAGATGATGTGGATAAAAATCACTATGAGTGTATTTCGACAAAAATGTTTCAAAACCAAATAACTTACACCTGGATAAGATATTTTAATTTTTCATGGCATATTTTCTTATATAGACGCAATGCTTTGCTTTGATAATTTCTATAGCTGAAAACTCCACTGACTTTGAGTTCAGTTACTGTATAAAGAGTAATTGATATAGTAACTCTAACTTGGAGATCAGTGGGTCAGCTTTATTAAATACCCATGATATAGTATCTATTTTCAGTTCCAATCATTCCATGATTATGTGTTTTTGTCTCTGTTGAATAATTAATTTTTTTTTTATATTCCAAGTACTATAGATAGTTCACATTCTGTGACTTGATTTGAATTGATCGCAACTCTACCATCCACCAGCAGCTTAACCGACAGGTATTTTATGAATGAATAGGCATATCATATCATACTGTATAAACTCTTGTCTGATTTTTAGTGATGTATTCCGTGGAAAAGAATTGATCATTTTATCGATACAACAGACATTTCTATCGGACAATGAATCTATAATAGGGGATAAATATAATCGCCTGAACCCAAAACTCAGAACTCATGATAGAAATAGTGACCGCAGAGGTAGTCGATTAATGTACGATTGTGGACCGAAAACTGGTCCGAAAATAAATCAGACCGAGCGTAATAGATTGAATAATCGACCAAAAGTACACATCTCAAAAAAGTAATCCGTTACAAATTATAGGTAGCGTCTAATAAGTATTATGAAGCTCATAATTGCTAGACATTATTAAGTAATAAGGCTGAAAAAGAAGATTATTGACTGGTTTTGAATCGATGGTGTGTATTTTGAGGGAGAAGTACAGGGTCGATAGAAAACGTATTGCCAGTTGATTATTTGTAGAGGGAATGTAGGTAAATTATTGGTTTTACTTTCGTCTGGCTAGAATATTCGTAGTTGATTGTAATTTGCATAATTTAGTAGGTGGGTTGCTGGAGGCTTTCCGAAATACAATGATAAATGACGGGCAAGAAGCAGTGATGGTGAAGGGAAGGAAAGGGAGGAGGAAATCAGTATTAAAGGAGAAAGAGAGATAATGGTCGATTTGAGAGGAAGTATTACATCGAGATGACTCAGAAGTAGGAATGACTCGAGAGAACAGAAGTAACACGGGAACAGTCAAGAATATGAATGAGAGTTGAAGTAGAAAAAAATCGATTGATTGAAGTGTAAAGGCATTTACTGTATCAGGCTATACTAATTTAGTATAATATAGACTATGATAATAGACCAAATTAATAATTGTATTACATAGGCGTATTGTATTGTATGAAGTGTATAGAATACAGTGAAGTACAGGAAAATTGAAAAGGCGATTGGATAAAAAGAATATATTTTTTAACGCAAAATAAAAAATTATTGTTTCCAAAGAATGAAACTCTTGAAATATTGATTGTTATGGTGATAGTCTATTAGATTTCATTCAATAATTTTGTAATTTGTTTAACAAAGAAAGTGAATTTTCCTTTCAAAAAATAAAAAATCCATGTCAGAAACCAAATCAAATATTCCATGTGAACATTTGGTAGAAAATCTAACGAGAATGATCACGCTCGTAGAAAAATGTATAAAGTACTCCTGATTATTGGGAAACTAATAACAAAGGCTGGAAACTTTTTACCGGTGATTGTCTGTCTATTCGACCCGTCAGAAGCATCAGGAAAATTACTGTAATTGCATTGGATCCCATTTGCTAAGGGTGAACAAAATTACTTCGACCACTTTATGCATCTTCTGCCGACAAACTAATGAATTTTCGAGCTATAGAAGAGGACACAATGTTTGTCTCAACTGCAGGAAGCCTCGTAGTTCTCATATCAAGTGAATAGATTTGACGTGATCGATTTTTCTGGATCGGAAATAGACGTCTACTGCCCTGGGGGAATTCAGCTAAGTGCGAACTGATAATATAATGGTCTATGTGCAGTGACATACGTCAAAGCAAATAGGTATTGATTATTTATTATTCAATACTGGAAAAGAGCATTACTGGTTGAATATTACTGCTTCCGCCTTGATGGGGTTCCGGAATTATTTTTCCATTCCAATCAGTAAAATAATCAGTAGAGTATTCTGATTTTTGGACAACTCAGAATGTAAAATGGAAAAGTTTTTTTTTGCAAATACAATATTCACTTTTATCATCAGATCACCAGATTTTATCCATAGATTCGTGAATCAATAGTCTATGAGTAATAGTAATACTACTCACCATAATATGGTATTATGGTCACCATTTTATTATGATATGTTATTGTTTATCCTTGAACTTTCTTACTTGTAGCAATATTGTGGTAATCTACTCATATTGAGTCTTATTCTCCATATTGAATAAAGAGACTTGTGAGAAGCGCTTGTAACAGCTAAACCACTTGTGTTTCTCATATGCCACATTGAATATCCTGATATCTATTCTGTTTCATGACTCTTCTATCAATGAGATTCCATATCGATGAAGATTTGAGATTGCATGTTATAACTTATCTGATTTCTAACTTTTGACCTTTTGGAAAACGACCTCAAAACACTGAAAATTTATTGATGAAGGAGATATAGGGAGGGGTGCAGACTATGCGGGTGATTAGTAAGTAGTAATGCTTCAGCAGATCGAGAAGGGGCAGCGTAATTCTATAGGGGCTACATTCTGCAAATTTGATCAAGAACTTGATCCCTTCACTGGATTCCAACCCTCTCAATCAAAAAATCAGAGCAAAAGAATGTTTGATATCTAAAACTTTCTTTGAATTGGCGCTTTCAACAGATGTTTCATGGAAAATCTCTTCAACGAGTGAACCAATATCTGATACGAAGTCCAACTCATGAAGAAGCATTAGAAATTAGTAAGGCTCCATCATTCAAGAAAAGCTGTGGTTGAGGTGGTAATTCAATATGGACTTCAATTTGATAAGAAGTCAGACTGATGAAGAGGTATTAGATTGAAAAGCCATCATCACTCAATAAAGCCTGCGGTTGTGGTAGTCCTTTAATAATAATACATAATACTTATATGATGTACAGAATTTCGTAAGTTCGAAGATAGTTGGAGAAATTTGTTCAATCCATGAGGGATTACATATTGGTGTAAAGCTCAAAACCTATAAGTCAATAAAATTATGAACATGATTCAAAGAAGAATGATAAGAAAATATTTTATTCAATCGTTTCATTTAGAACCCTATCATCTCACGTGAGAGGAAAGCGTTAACAGGTACATAAGTTATCACTATTAACCAGATTTTCTTGACCCAAAAGCATTGTGATACAGGTTATGATGACAATGGTATTTTTACGATGAATAAAACTATGATGAAACTGGGAATAGATTGAAAACTTCAATCATTCCCAATTTCTTATGCTAGCATGTACGAGTATAATATTATGGAGGTATTATACTTTCTATATTGATAATGACAGTGGGAGAAATTATTCTTCCGCCTTTCACAGAATCCTAAAACACACTAAAATCCAATATTTATTTATTTATTACAGAACAAAACGGTTCTATTTACTATAGTGAGATAATATTTGAATAGTAATATCATGCTTCTCAGAACTCCAATGAATGTGCATTACATGATTGGCGTACATACAGATTATACTAAAAAACATACAAAAATGAATATGCATATAAAATAAGAGTAAAGAGATTATAAGAATAAAACGTAGGCCTATTATCGAAAGAATCCTGAGAAAATACAATACAGGACATAAGAATAATAAATTTGAAAGTATAAGGTAAGATAATAACGGAATGATTATATTTATCAGTATATTATTTTATTCAACGACATGAGTTACAACCTGATAACATTTAAAGCGTGCAAAATTTATTTTCGTTGCACGTGCGCATCATTGGTAACTTGACTCCCCAGTGTCTTGTGAAACGGGAAGGCCTAATTATTGCAACTGTTGCTTGGCAAGTTGAAGCGAACTTCGAAAACAATGTCTGCTTGAATTGCATGTAGATTCACACACCTGCGGCTTCACACCCACCCTCACTCGCTAGTCAAGAGTTCTGTCCCTCCAGTTTCTGTCTCTGTCTCTCCTTCGCTTTATGACTAGTGTTACCCATTTGACATTATCTTGACTAATTACAAGTACAGTATTATGAAATGTCTCATAAGCAGTAATTTCAACTTTGAAGAGGTAGATTCTAACTCAATAATTTGCGAACTTTTCTATCAAGGAAGTTTCCACCTGCAGGAAGATGATTCTTGGAAACGATACGCTTGAGATTACCACTATCATCACGGGAATAATAATTCGCTTTACTTCATCACGTTCTTGAACGCTCTTGTAATTCACTCCAGCAGAAGATAATAGAGATTCAGTTATTAGTTGGATTATTCTCTCTTGCTCCTATTGTGAATTGTTATTTAACAAGAGCATTAGTTGGTTTTATTTGAAGTCTCCTTCAACTCTTTCAAATATGTCTTGAATAAACCGTATATTAATCCTCTTGAAAATAATATAATAGCTTTTACTCACTGAAAGTGATTCCTAGACAAATAACTCCCAAGTTCTGGTCCTTCGATCCTCCAGCTTCAGACTTGATGTACGAAAGAAATCAATAAATTGGAAAACGAGATTGAAATTCTTCAGATTTTCTGGCCAAAAACCATTAGCGACACAGAGTTCACAGTTCCATATCAATCGATCGCGTAGATTTGTAATCCATTGGAGTCACAGAAACACAAATTGATTTCTATTCAAATCAGATTATCTAAGGATAATTAATCCTTGATTTATTAACAATAATTTTCTATAAGATGTATGAAAAATAGATTTCACATTATTGAAATACTTTATTCAATTTTCATGAATGGTAAACATGATACATTATTCATACTTCAAAAACACCATAATTTCAATTTAAATATGAATTAACTCGTTTTGAGTGTTTGGAAAATGAAAAATAATCTTCCAATGAGTATTTTTCAGAATATCACATCGGAATCAACTGATAAATTATCAGTAGAAACATAGAGGAGCATTCCAGTGAAAATCATCATTTCTATTCAATTTCTCTGTGATAGAAGCATAGACGAATAGATTAGAATGGAATTGTCTTTGCTAGAGATCAACACACAAGTTGGTGAATGAAGTGAGTATATTTACAAGCTTACTGCAATGTGGTGACTGACTTTGCCTTTGTGAAGGGCCAAATGAATAAGCTTGAAATGTGTCCAAAGCTGACCTTCACAGTGGGCTATCTTTCCCTAAGCAAGGCGGGCTGGTCAGCCGATCATAATAAGGGCCATAGGGTCCACATTGGAAAGCCGCCCTAAAGCCCTAAGCCCTGCTTAGGGACCTGGGCGCGCATTTGTCATTCCATTCAGGCCGAAGGTGAAGTATGGGGATGTGGGTCACACCTCTCTTCTCTCCCACTTAGCCCACTCGTCAGTTGACCTCTCATTTTTAGGCCGCTACCACTCGGGCTTAGCTCATTTCTCATTGAACAGCTTGTTTCGGAGGTTCAATTCTCTTGCTCATGATTACACAATATTGATAAGATAGAAACTCATATTTCATCGTCTTATTGCTTTCCATTGATAGACAAAACTCCACCGTCACTATAATAATTCTAGACTAATAGCTGGCACTCACATTCTATGCATTGAATCACCTCAAGAAAAACTCTTTAGAATCTCTTAGAGCTCCACAAAGTTCTCCACCTCGAATTATCACCCAATTTTCATCGAATTTGATAAGAATGGATGGAGATTGAACACTTCTTTTTGATTGAGTTGTAGTTCTGAATTTATTTTACTACTGTTTGCGCAGACAAGATTTTTCCAAGCAAACAATAATGGCTAAAATGATATGGAATGCATATTGTAAATGATCTGGTATCTTTAATATTATTCAAAAAAACTTGATTCGATTGGAATGTTTTCAAAACACATTGAACACTTAATAATCATGTTTAAAAATACAGTGACTTTCGAACTCTGATGAACGTGTATTACTTGATCTTTTAACCAATTCTTGAAGCACATTAGAAGTTGTTGGTTCTAGGTAGGTCTGAACCAGGTAATAGGATGTAACATTTCATGACAGAGAAACTGTACTTAATTTCTTCTACATAATTGTGAATTTAGTAGAGGGTGATTTTTCTCACTCGCTATTGAGATTACGTCAATATCGCCATAGAATAGCAATATAACTGTTGAAAAAAATTATACCTAAGTAGTCTTCAATACTAGTCATCTTAATAATATTATTCTTTGTTCATGAGAAAATTATTTCAACCATCTACCAGTTCTGAGTGAGTGAGTTATTTAAAATGAGGTGAGTTAATAGAATCAAAAAGAGTGTTGAAATCTATCAAATTTCATGTTATTCTCAATATTTTCAGACATTTTTAATATATCAGTTACTGAATAATTTGGAAGTCATGACTTTATTTTCTATGTGATCTTATAACAGTTCCAGTAGTTGCTCCTTAAGTGACTGAAAAATCCCTATCAGATTCGTAAAGAGAGATTTGTAAGAAGAATGAAGATGATAAAATGTCTTTCAACTTGCAGATAACGGCAATACAGAATAGTATATTGATA
This sequence comes from Nilaparvata lugens, assembly GCF_014356525.2. Classification (NCBI taxonomy): domain Eukaryota; kingdom Metazoa; phylum Arthropoda; class Insecta; order Hemiptera; family Delphacidae; genus Nilaparvata; species Nilaparvata lugens. The sequence continues at coordinate 20,044,855 of NC_052508.1, forward strand.
TAATATGATATATCCAAATCAATCAAATCAAGTTTTATTTAATGACAAAGTCAATATTTACAATCATACACGAGAGATATCAATTATAGATCATTGAATACAGTAATGTTTGCTGGAGAATTCTTGTTTGCATTCAGGAGTAAAATACATCCAGAGCCGAATACACACCTATTCGGGTATTAGAATGGGGAAAATCAACTTCAATAATAAAAATTTGAGATTTGATTCAGATTTTCCGCTTTAGCGATAATGTCATGTTTGTAAAATAGGGGTCGCACTGATTACATTCAACAGAAAAATTTGCATTCCATACATTTGACCTAGATGGCCAGAGGGTATTTTTCAGAATGTGCCCTGTCGACGACCAGTGCATAAAAAGCGTTCACAGCTGAGCAGATTACATCAGCAAAGGACAACATGTTGCCTGTTGAGTTGCCGCTCTTCGACATGGAAACACATTTTAGCTGAATTAAAATCGACGACCAAACATTGCTTGTTTGTACCGCAGCTGAAATGTTTGCATCCGATGATTAAAGAGAACCAGATGAAATTCTGTTTGCTCTTATGTTGGTTTCCGCAAAAAAGCTCATGCCTTAATGGAGTCTAATTAAGTGCATCTAATCCATTGTCGTGTGTTGTTCATCAACAATTTTGTGGCCAGACAGATTTTCATGCCTGCTAAAGCTGCTATTATCATAAATTATGTTCCCATCAGGAGATTAGTCGGGAGAAAGTATTAGGAACTTGAATCTCATCCGGAATCGGGTCATCATAAATTTAATTCCATGGAATCACAGGAATAATATGGATCGAACTAAATAAGCTTAAAATGTGATGTCACAATAATGTCTTATCAAATCCGGAAATTTGCAATTTCGCGGGAAAAGGTCAAAATAATAGTTTTCATTTGTGGTTAAAAGCCATAATAATTATTCCACCCAAAATCGTGTTAAGTTGATTAGTTATCATTATTACTTAACTAGTTTATTGCTCAATAATTTTTTTATATAATACCAAACCCCTCTCCAACATTGTCACCTTCTTCCTACCCATCCCAATATCTGGAGGAATGAATCATAGTTCAGAAAGGTTTCAATATTAGAAAGGTTTAAGACCTCGCATACCATCATTTAGTCCTTGAACCATCGTAATTATTTCGTTTTTGAGAGTAAAATTTATTCATTATATGATATTTACTATATTTTGTGCTTTGAGAATGAAAAGTGGAGATACAGTTAATTCAAATTTCCATATACATGGCACTAGGAGATAGTGGAACTGGGAATACTTTGATAAAGGAAAAATGATGATTTGATCTTTACGGACATTCATAACCATCAATAATATTATTCTAAGAAATATCTTTCAACATCATCCCTACTTGAATTATGTGAATAATGTTTTCCTTGTTTCCAGGTACGATCGATATGAAGAGCGTTTAGTTGGTGAGTGTAGAAACTTACTATCATTTTGCTGCTCTAACAAACAATATCTCCCAAATAATTAAGGTGTAGTGTGGAATAGCTGAGCAATCCAAATCTTCTTTGTGATTCAAGAATGAAGAATTTATCAAGGAAACTCAAAACTATAATGAAAAGGACTTCAAGATCAACATTCTAGTAGGAATATTTTGAAGGTCAGATTGCTAGTAAACAGTAATAATACTGGGCTATCATAAATTATTAGAACTTTTGAGAATGGAACTTCTAATCATTGAGCAATTTATCTGGTCAGTTTTGCCCCAAAATAGGGGATGAAAAATTCTGAGTGAACCACCCAAGGCAAACAGAGTGAGACTGATAACGAATCCCACTTTCTTATCAACAGTTCACGGGACGTGACTGGAAAGACAAATTTTATTTTTCATTCTATATCCCACAAACGTGCGCTCTGAGATAATGGGCAGCGTTTGTATTTGTCGGAGTGCCACCGCCACGACACCAATAACAAACCCGTCATTATTCGCTAAAGTAAATAATTTAGTGCGAACGTAAATCAAACCGAAATTGAATTTGTTTCGGGAACTATTTTAACAAAACTCCTGGTGATTTAAAATGGTTCTGTTTTATTTATTTTCGAACAATATGAATATCTAGTAGAGATTGCCTTCTATAAATTTTTCTCAGAGGATATTACATTTTTATCACCCATACCAACATTATACTCAAGTTCCTTCACAAGAATTAGCCAAAATATGTATGATCAACCCCACCATCTACGCACTAGCCAAGTGTGATCATCGTTTTATGATATTCAGTGAAATAGCGATTGGCAAAAATCGCATGGGACATTGATTCAATGATACATAATGTACAGTGAATACATTATGATTTGTTACAGTAAAATTGGATTGGAAATTCTCAGTCACCCTACCATTTTAAATGTAATTTTCCTTATCAAAGTTGGTTAAAATTGGTTCATTATAAAATCGTATTAAAGGCATGGATCAGCTCATATTTATCAAATATATTAATCAAATAGTAGCCTATTACACGCATGGATCATCTCATCAATCAAAATCACTCATTAAGAGCTCTTATAGGGATATCAACCGCAATAAATATCTCGATTATATTTTATTACCTTTTTATCAAATTAATGGACAATATAGACAAGCAACAGACAATTTTATCTATTCCATTATTCATTGGACAATAATTACAATAATGGAATAGCACAACACAATTCTATATATATTGAAAAGCAAAAAAAAAAACTAAACACAAATTCTCAAAATATTTGCAAATGTCAAAAAATGAACCAACAAAAAAGTCCAACCTCACGCAAATGACTCTTTACTCTTTTCAGGGTTCTAATTTTTCCAGGAAATTTGCCACGCTTTGATCACATTCCGTGTAGCTATGGTTCCCCCCTATCGACCCCCCCCCTCGGACCAACAGCATTCACAAGGACGTCTCTCCGAGTGATTGATGAGAGATCAACACAACATAAAATGTTCCTGAAGACATCTATATAAGCGATGTACTCATATGGTCAATCAATACAATCACTAACGGTACACGTGAACACGATAAACTAAATCGGTTTATGTGGGTGGGAAATGTGACTGGCAAAGTATAACAAAGCATGACATATAGAGTTGCTACTCTTCGGCTTTTAGAATGTTAATAGGAAAGCATTGATGTAATAGATCCTGATTGAAGATGTAGCATGAAATCTGATATGAGCCAGCATTTGATATGAAAGAGTAAACAGGTTGGAGGTTGCTGGTTGATAAAATATAAAGCTGGTTGCAGGGTTGAAGCTGAGTTTGTTTACATTCAACATACTCCCTGATCGATTTAATCCTCTTAAAATGAGATGTGACTATTGTTATTTCTGGTGGACTAGAAATTCTCTAGTTGAAAAAGTATTTTCCGTGAGTGGGAGTAGGTCAGATGGAAGATTAAATGAAAAAGAAGACAAACATTCTGTTACATTAAGTATTTACTTTTGAATGGATGTCATTATGCAATTATTTTCAATCCATCTCACCAAAAAATCGCAATCTTATTATTAAGGGAATAATTGGATTTATCTATTTGAAAGAAAATTATTGCAGAATTATTGAATAAGTATTTTTTTGATGATTACATACAAGCCATTCGAACTTATGATTTTATCTGCGGTTAGGGTGGATCTTCATTTCTTATCTAGAATACTGTGCGAGGTAAATATTATTGCTACTTTTATCGCGGAAAATAACTGCTATTAGTTGACATGATTTGGACGGCAATGGTAATTGTGTGAAGGCCAGTTATTATCATCATTCTTGAATATTGTACTTGATAATTCGCTTCGATCGATCATTGAATATTTCTAATCTAAATTTGTCATTTTTCATCAAAATTCTCCTGTAAAATTTTTGTGAAACAGAAAAACTTTGAGGGACGTATTTATTGGAAAACGATTTTCGAGAATGTTGTCTACTATGCTAGACTGTCATGCTCTGGTTTCCTAGCTACTAATAACATAACCCAATCAGAAGGATTCGAATAGCTCGTCACTTGGAGCCTGGTTGACTGTGTCTTTTATTTTTCTCTTTGCTCCAATCATAGAGAAGCCATATAGTTAATTTAGTTCATCTCTGATCCAATTCAACCCATTCATTCAGCTCATACTGTAAATTAATTCCATGCAATTTCCTTGTAGAATAGATTCAATCCAACCTACTCCAAGTGAAAACCTTAGGAGTTGTCATCAAGTACAATCTACTAATCTTTTCTCTATTTTTCTCACTACTTGACTCTCTTCTCTATTCTTCTCTCAACTTATCTCTCTTCTCTAATCTCTACTAGTCTCTTTTCTCTACTATCTACTCTCATCAAGTCCTACTAATCAGATTGAACATCTCTCATTGGAACCCTTGTATCTCTCAGCTGATTATAATTCTATATCACAGCAGTATTTGCGAACAAGGAACGAAATTGCAATTGCACAAGCATTGAATGCAGTCTGAAAGCAGGCGGCTACTGAGAGTTGAGAGTGTAGCAGCAGTAGGGGCATAAAGCCACAACGTGCCCTTTCAGATGTCCAGCAGACAGTGACGTGTACTGGGCAGTTAACCAGGAATAAGTAGCAATTTGCTTTGCGGTTCGGTAAGGGCTTGGCAAGTAAGTACTCAGACGGCTCTCTGCTCTGGACCAGTCTCTTCTTGCTTTCAGCTTACCCACTAGCTGCTGAAGCCCGTCTCTCATATTACCCTTCTCTTCCATTCATTTCTGCTTTCAAGTTCTATTCATGGTAATACAAAAATTACTACGGTTCTATGACTAGATTTCTTCCTCTTCTCATATATATTGTCTTCTATTTCATAATTCATCTGATATGTCCTATGCTTTTTTCACATCTTTCTCCATTAAGATCATTTTCTCATCTTTCTCTATTAAGTTAAGTCTCCTAATTCTCCATAGTCTTTTATTTTATTGTTCTTCCTCGTTCTCAGATTTCTCTGTTGTTCCCTGCTCTATCAACTTATGTCATGATTCTCTCCCTCATTTACTCTTGTATCATTCATCGCAGGTACATATTATGCCCTGGTTGTGTCTTGGAAGAATATTATTTTCTATGTTATATAATTTTCCAAGATTCGGCAATTCCTTGTTGAAACACCGCCGATTTTTTTTTAAGTGTAAATAAAAGGAATTTATCTATCTACCTATCTATCTCTTGGTTTGTGTGACAGAGAGGGCCTGGAGTCCTAACTACACCCAACTTAAGGCATATAATCAATCAATCAATCAGTCTTCAAGTCGTGAGTTGATGAGAAGGACATTTATTCTATAGATCCATTTCCGACGAGAGTCGATAATTATTTTTTGTAACACCGCCAATGTATGAACAGTAGTTGCATCACAATATCAAATTGCATTTAATCTTCATTCTGATTAATAATTTTTTATACTTTGTAAAATACGATGAATAATCAGCTATATATTATCATCATTCATTGCGAATTGGTGTAGAAGCCATAATATCTTTCAACTCATATGAATGAAGCGATCTGATATTTATTATTTTTGGGAGAAAGCACTGACGAGGAGAGAAAAACAAAGGAAAACTCCTTGTACTATTTCTCTCCCAATTTCAGTTAGCATTTGAAAATCAGAAATAGGGTTATAATTCCAATTTCCTGATATACAGTCCATTTCCACTCAAAAACTAAGAATTTTGACAGATATCTCTCCATTCTTGAGTTTGCTCTCTGTCGCATTTTTTCCTCCATGAATGCTGTTCGTATTCAAGTCTAGGGATTCACCATCTCCCTTCCGATTACTGTTCAGGAAGTTTGAAAGCTAGAAACTCTTGCCAAAACTCTACAGTGCAGACACAGAGTGCATTCAACTTCAAATAATGTGGTCGAAGTCAACTACTGTGCATTACCGTTAACCTCTTCCTCGGGCCCCTTTGCACATAACAGTGGAATGTATTATCTTTTTCATAGTTGCATAGATATTCCACTTCAATAATCTGTAATTAGACTATTACAGATTCGAAGATGACCGTGATACCACAGTAATGTAGACATACATGAAGACATATCGATTATTGTACTCAAATATCTGACATTTGAGCATCATAATACCTTTAATATCATTGTCAGTTAGAATTTAAGAGAGGAAAAAATGTCTGATGTTCAAACCTTCAAAATTCATTCTTGTTGAGTTCTGTATATATATATATTTTTTTTTAAATCGGTATCATGTGAAATTCATAATTATTTATAAGTATGTATTCGATACTCCCATATGCGGTCATGCTCGAAAGAGCTTGCATATGTGTAATTTTACTTACTTTATGTCTGTAATATTGTAATGAAATATAAATATGAATATAATATCATTTATCGAATTATTCGAGTAATATGGAAACTTTGAATTGTAACTCTTATTGTTGATTGGAGAGTTTTATCATAGTTCTCGTGTTCGAAATTAGAGTACAAGTATCCGAAAAATGAACTAGTAGAGAGTAGACCATAAGAATTGTATTGGAATGATACATATAGACCGTCTTCCGTATCCTGTCCTTCACGAGTATCCTGTCAGTAAGAAATCTAAGGGAGTAGGTTGAAGTTCAGTGGTGGATTTTAAATTAACTCATCCTCTCCTTGACCTTTAATACAAGTGATTATTTGTTCCCCATCGAATCCTTCCTTCAAGGATATTAATTTTTTATTGAAAACAAAAAAAAGTTATAATAAAATAGATTATACAATATTATTCATAATTTCAATGGAAATGAATAATTTATTACAAAATAATAACTTTTGTCAATGAATTTATATTATAATTTATCTTGTGAAATAAGAGACGATTTATTAGACGTTATTTAAGTCCATTAATGTATTCCTTCCATGCGTGGAAGGAGTTAATTTCAGCAACTATGATTATTCTCTAGTCATCATAATACATAGTTTAAGAGCAGGGTTTTTCCCCATGTGAATCTAGAATCTCAATAGAACCCATCCCTACATATATGAGAACCATTTTCTGATTAGTTCAGGAAAGATGAACTAATTATTTTGTTATCTTCTTATATTATCTTGCTTGACGCATCATTACATTCAAACTACCGAACTGATTAACTTGAAATGTTGCATAAAGTTTATGAATTTACCGAGGATATTGGCCCATTCTAATTCTAATCAATCAATTGATTCGGTTTTCATTTTATTTGATTCTAACGTAAAATGAAAATCCTATATAATCGACAACTTATCCAACTTATCAAACCAATGATTGATGAGCATTGATGCCAGCCGAAAGTCTATAAATATTCTTTGCTAAGAAATTTCAACTTGAGATACTTGGATATCCTTGTGATTCTCGAACAAGTAATGTTTAATCATTGCAAAGCACCAGTACACCTCATGAAATGATATGTACAATAGCAATATTTCTTATGACTCTCATGAAACTCGCACAAATGTGCATCATGATCAAAGTAGCCTACTAATGCCTGGTTTTCAGGATACTTATTGAATCTGATTGACAATTGAATCTATATCAAATCTGTATATTGAGTCATTCATCACTTTAATAAGTGTGTCCTAGAAACCGGGCCTTAGTCACATATCTCATTCAATCCAGGAGAAACAGAAGTTGGTTCTACGAGCAAAAGAAATTGGAATGTAAAAAAAATATCCGTCACAGAGAACTATTCACATAGTTGTGGATGAAACTATTTGCACCTCCCATGCCCCTGTAGATCCTTTTTTCTCTTGAGTCTGTATATAGTAGACAACTAATTGAGTCTGTAATAATGATAATGAGTTTATCACTCTTCTCTTAAATATCACCCTCTTATAATAGTAAATTGAATACATCACTATTTGACTTCTTTTAATCTGTCAAGTTAACGCAAAATTAGAATGCGAATAACTATACAGAATGCAAACTTAAGTCCCTCTGTTGCAAGATAGGGCAGTGGATATTCAACTTGTATCATTGTGTGCTTTCTACATCCAGCTACTGTTCAGAAATTGAACAGGCATAATTTTGAATACATTTTCTATAGGTTGTGCTATGTTGTGAGGAACACAGTCATGGTAAGTAACTGGCCTCTCACTGGAGAAGGATAAGAAATTCGAAGACGGAGAGAGTATGAAACAGAGTTTCTGTGAGAGAAGAGAGAAAGGATGAAGAAGGAGACAACAGAATAATATTGTTACGAAGAGAAGTGTGGAGTACGTGGACTAACCGGTTGATACGAGAGAACTGCCACGTCCTGAATTGTTTAGAGGACCAGAGGAATAGCGGTCTGCGACCCTCGGGCTACTAGTTTATAATAGTATTCAAGCTTTCCTTCTACGGTTATCATCTACCCGGCCTCTGTTGCTGGCACAAGAAAGCATCCATCAAATTCTTCCGAGATAATCTTCACCTGAAAAGAGTGAACTTATGTTCAGAATAATAACCTTCAGGCACTCCACGGATGTGTGTCCTGCCAACATAACTGCAACAGTGGATCCAGCAACATCTGTTCCATCAATCTTATCACATAATACTCCTCACATTCATACTCTATGACAAAACCAGATTACTCGTAATTAGATTCAATATCAAACAGACAATATTTGTTCGACTTCAAGATTTGTATGACTTCATTCTATTGGAAAAGTACGGTTAAAACTTCATTTGGAATCGTGTATTAAGTTACGCTCTATTACGATAAAATGAGATTGGGAGATTTGATGTCTTCAATCGCAGTTCATTAAGTCTTCATTGAGATTGATATATTTGATTTTTCAATCTGAAACCTAAAATGAATACCGTATCACAGAAATATAAAAACATGAATTTGACGAATATCACTGGAAAATCAAGCATTTGATTTTGAGTGACAAATCAGAGTATTTCTCACTCGATAACCTTCTCACTTGTTAACTTCTCACTGATTTCATAAGCAATGCAATTGAAATGATTATTATAAACATTGCGAATTCGGATGACCTAATGAAAATTGAGAATCGTAACAGTCTATCGACCAATGATCGCATCCGTGGTCTTCTCCCAGATTGAAATTGGGTAACCATTACCAACTTTTACAGTTACTGCATCATTACGTTTGATACGGTAATAGTTATTGTACCTATAGAATCATCAATTTCGCAATTAATCCATAGCCAAAGCGCCAAAGCAATCAAGCTTCCTTGATGTTTAAAGGTGTCCATATAATCGCGTATAAGTGGTATGTGATAATAATTTAATACTTCTCATTGTAAGTTTGAACTCTCAAACGAAACCCATAGCTCAGGTACAAATATGTTTAAGAGGAAGGATAGAAAATTACACTAGATAACTGCGTTTCTAAAGGTTAAGTGCAACATCAATTCAGAAGAAAATTGCAGCGGAAGGTGAAAATCGTCTATTTACTCTGTGAAAAATGCAGCTATTTGCGACCACCTATCATTTAGTCAATTTCCAGGCTGCATTCTACTGTAAAAATCTGTTTCAGTTTGCTGATAGAGAGGCTCTCAAAATATGTTGATGTCTACATAAATTTAGTGAAAATCATTCTAGAGTATAACAATAGTGAACAAGCTGTTTCCGGCAGCTGTACGGGCTAATGAGGTGAACTTAAATCAGGGCAGAAGTTATGAGGTTGTAATGAACCGGGTGGTTACAGCATCACAGCTAAAACTAAAGCTGAACGCCTCAACCTCCCTACCAGAAGTAGCCAATATGTGACTTCCCAATATGCCTCTGTTTAAGGAAACAGAATTCAAACTCATTTTTGATAGGGAAAGTGGAATCTAAAAACAAAAAAAAAATGAATATGCACTTTTTCTCATAGGACTAGTATAATTTATTGATTGAATGAGATGAAAATTCACGAGAATCCTCTTGTCATGTTTCATTTATTCACCACAACATATTTTGACTATTTATAGCCATTTCCGAATGGGAAATGTGAGAAATTATAGTATGAAACATTTTTGAAGGAGACTTGTTAATTCTCATCTCATTCTAAAATATTGAGATCTTGATTATGGAAAGTTCTTGAAGCTTCAATTTCAAATTCTAATTTCATTGTACGTACATCATTCAACCTTCCACCTGCATTGATTCTTAATTTCTCAACCTGTTGGATTCGAAAATGTTCAATATTCATGCTACATCAACTTATTGTTAACTATTTGCTTATTAATCACTCCATTCATTTCTTTATTCTTCGTTGAGGGTGCTATCAACATAAGGCCTGAGCTTCTGCCCTGAGTAACGTAAAGGTGTAACTCAACTGTGTACTCTCGAGGAAATCAGATAATATTCATCTTCCTGCATCACTCTGATGAAAATTTGAATTGTAGCTGTTGTCTTGAGAGAAAACTCCAAGTAATCTCTAGTTTCCAAGTCACTATGGAAAAAGACGTTTCTCAATTTTCTTTCTTTCTGAGCGGTAGCTTTCTTTCATCTGTCTTCAATCCTGTGCTGCTGCGTTTGCATTTTCATTTTGAACGCTCGATGAAAGTCTTCACTTACCACAAAGAATACTTTGCTCCACGCTCCTCTTGCATACTGGATGTTTCGTGACATTAGAGAAGCATTACTTCATGCGCGGTGAATTTACCGCATTTCTTTTTTGTCAATAAGAAAGAGAATATCTCAGTAGACTCAATAGAGTCTTTATCACTATTGAACAAGATTAAAAATTATAGAAAATGTTTAAAAATACATTTTTCAATTCCTCCAGGTTGCCTATACTGTTTTCTGTGTCACACTTTAGTTGCTTGCTTGTTTGCTCCTTATTAGTATTTTTCTATTATTAATCTCTTCGACTGACACCATATGGACATGAAACGTAGCTTGTCAGCACTATTTCCAAATATTATTCAACTGACCATTATATTAACCCATTAACGGTCGATGTCTCACGTAAAATACATTTCTCAATTCCTCCAGGTTGCCTATACTGTTTTCTGTGTCACACTTTCGCTGCTTGCTTGTTTGCTTCTAATCACTATTTTTTCTCCACTGACACCAGATGGACATGAAACATAGCTTGCCAGCGCTATTTCTGAATATTATTCAACCGACCATTATATAAATCAAATTCAACTCAAAGTAGAATGATGGAGATCTCTATTTCCGTAAAATGATAGATAAAAATGAAACACGTGAAAATAAGATTGTTGAAGACCGGTAAAAATTCACCAAGATAATCTATCATAGGCCTAATGAATAAAATATAAATTTTCCACTCACTTGGAGAGGAAATTGAAGCTGTACATCAGAGCTAGAGGAGCATTCTTGACAAAATGATGTTTTTAGTGGGTCTTGTTCAGTTTTTCGAACTCTATAGATTCGAGATAACGTAAGTCCTCTGCAGTTGATTGTTTTGAAGATAGCCAGAGCTGAAAGAACTTGAGTCCAGTAAGCATTGAAACTGAAACAACGTGAATCGAATAATAATATTCACAAGTAATAATGTAATGCTGATTCGACTTAACCCATTTTTAGCCCCGGCTGGGAGTGTAATACTGTTTGGACTCTCCTGTGAAATCAGCCGTTTGAGACTCAGGCCCTTTTCACTAGGCCCTTCTGAGGTACAGCATGTTGAAACATGTTATGAATAAAAATTTTTCAAAAGTGTACTTGGATTTTCATTTTCTATTTCTTGATGAATCAATAAAATTCTTGACCAATATATTCAATCAAATATACAATTCGGGAAGCATCCCAGATGAATGGCTGATTTCCGAATTTATAATATTGCCTAAGAAACAGGGAGCCAAGACATGTGGTGACTATAGAACCATCAGCCTCATGAGTCATATGTTGAAGCTCTTCCTTAAAATTATTTATCGGAGAATCTACAAGATTTGTGAAGAAAGAGTCGCAGACACACAGTTCGGCTTCATGAAGGGAGTTGGTACAAGAGATGCCTTGTTTTGTCTACAGGTCTTGTTCCAACGCTGTAGAGACATGAACTGTAATGTTTTTGCATGTTTCATCGATTACAAGAAGGCATTCGATACGATTCAGCATGTGAAAATGATGGAAATCTTGAAGAGCACAGGAATCTTCAAATCATCCAAAGCCTGTATTGGAATCAGTCCTCTACTATAAGGATCAGTGCAGAGAAGCAGACCAATGCAGTTGACATTCTTCGAGGCGTTAGGCAGGGGTGCAATCTTTCACCATTGATATTCAATCTTTATTCAGAGGAAATCTTCAGGGAGGCCCTTGAGAATACTGAAATGGGAGTATTGTTATATGGAGAACGCTTGAACAGCATCCGATACGCAGATGATACTGTATTTTTTGCTGACAGCATGAACAGCCTGCAGGAGCTTGTGAACAAGATAGGAGGCGTCAGTGAACAATATGGCTTGGGAATCAATGTAAACAAAACAAAGTTCATGGTGATAAATAAGGGAGCAGTGGGAGGATGTGACTTGATGCTTAACACCAAGCCGATAGAGAGGGTGCAACAGTTCACGTATCTGGGAACCTTGATCAATGAGAAATGAGATCATTCTCAAGAGGTAAAATGCAGAATAGAAAAAGCGAGGGCTGCATTCAATCAGATGGCAAAACTGTTCAAGAGTCAGAACCTAAATATGCACATCAAAATCAAACTCCTCCACTGCTACATTTTCTCAATACTCTTCTATGGGATGGAGTCATGGACATTGACCAAGTCAACTGAAAAAAGACTCGAGGCTTTTGATATGTGGCTGTATAGAAGAGTGTTGAGAATTTCATGGATGGACAGAGTGACCAACAAAGCTGTATTGGAGCGAATGGATAAGGATATGGAAGTGATGAACATCATCAAGAGCAGGAAGCTTGCATATTTTGGCCATATAATGCGTAATGAAGAAAAATACGGCCTGCTGAAATCCGTTCTCCAAGGAAAGACCTATGGCAGAAGAGGACCAGGAAGAAGGAGAATATCATGGCTGAAAAACCTGCGTACTTGGTTCTCCAAAACTACAACAGAACTTTTCAGGATGGCTGTAAATAAGATCCATAAAATTGAATCCACAGTCAGGCTGATCGTCAATATTCGGAACAAATAGGCACTAGCAGAAGAAGAAGATTTCTTGATGAATAAAATAGAATAATATTAAACAAACCTCAAATCCACGGAACAGCAAGTCAATTGTGTTGTACATTTTTGCAGTAAGTCAAGAATGGTCAAATGTCCATTGTCTATGTGGGGTTACATACTTTTCATCTGTTATATCAGCCTGCAGACTGCCGTCGTGTGTATGACTAGTGTCTAATGTTACACGTTGCACAAATCGAATTTTTTCAGTTACTATTGATTCATTTTTATATCTCAGAGGTGGGAAGACATTGCAGAACAGTTTGAGATTTAATATTACTGAATTGATGGTCTTTTTATTTACATTTTTTCAGGGTTGAAAATTGATTTCAGAAATCAATTATGAATTTATTTTTAATTTTGTTTATATTGTCATGTTCATGATAGTCAATGTTCCAAATTGTTCAATGTTCATTGAATATTGCTTAATATTTTCAAAGACTATTTTTATAGACCAGAAGGCGGAAGCTCAATATTGCAAGGACACGTAAGAGATGGCAATTACTACATGTTATGTTTAAAATGTAAATTTATATAACTTTATGAATATTCAAATAACTATGAGCTGTTTATGATTCGAGACAGGCAATAGCCTAATCCTTGAACGTAAAATTATGATGAAATTTTCATCAATTTTTATCAATATTCTGATAAAAATGCTCTCTATGAGGTCTCAAATTTGTTCTCATTCGGAGCTACTGTAGTGAATCCTTGTATTTTGTGAGCTGTATATTTTTTCCAAGCCAGTGATTTGTTTAGTTAATCCAAAAGTTACGTTTTAGATGAGAGCAAACATCCTTTTCACGAATTGATAGACTACTGCAATAGATGACCAGCTTGTTTACTGTTTGGGCGTGCTTCGTTCAAGTAGGAGCTTTAACTCTGGCTCGAGAAACACATGGCCATCCTATTCAAAGCAGAATATGGCTAACAGACTCATGAGACTTCACAGGAGTGTTCAGCTATCCCAGATAAACTCAAAATACATTCAGGAATTTGGGTTCACTAGATCACCACGTGTCGAATTTCCAATAACCAAAATCTCTCACTAACTTCGTTGAACAACCAAAATTCTTCTATTTTCTATAATCTCTTCCAATTTCAACAACTACTAGTGAGGCACTCATTCACGTACTGAATGGAATTCAGTGAATACACAAAGTGAAACATTAGATTTTTGAGGAGAAAACTAAGATTTTTTAGAGGGAAGTACGTTTCAGAAAGCAATATCGCATTGGAATCATCCCAATTATAGGGTGTACAGACTTTCATAAGTTTTGCAAAATTCTTTTTATTCATAGAGTTTGTAAAATTTTCTCATGTGTTTCGAGAGATTGAATAATCTCATGGTTAAATAAGTTGAATTTATCTTCTGTGGTATACCTCGTAATGATCCTATTCTATCATAGTTGTAAATTTGTGCATGAAAGGATCTGATAAATTCAAGTATGGTTGAGTTTTGATTTTATCAAGCAATGCAAGGAATGGAAAGCATCACTTCCGTAGGTTACCTCACCTACTATGATAACTGGGCCTACTACTACATTATTTACTAACTATGATGTCATTGAAGAGATGATTAAAAACTACCCAATAAAGATCTAGTGAGAAATAACAAACTTTTGTTTTATACTCTTGACACAAATGTTGTTGGGAAAAAAATTTCCGGGATAGTGAATTTCACTGTAAATCAATTATTTTGTAATAACCACAACTTTTCCATGTATCAAAGTATTAACTATATACTCGTCTGCGAGGTGGGATAGTAGTCAAACTTTTTCCTGGAAAGTTGAAGGTGTGAGAGTTTTGAAACTATTTTCCTCCCGGTAACTTCTAGGCTCTCGTCTCACAATAGTGCAAGGTTCACCTTGAACTTCGTACAAGTTATAATAATGTGTGTTACATTCCACATGCAATTTTCTATGTATTATTATATTCCGAGCCTCTCTAAATTGGAGTAAATCTTAAAATATTTTAATGAAGATGTTATAACATCGTGAGTGAATATAATGAGAATATATTATAATTACGAAAATTCCATAACTTCAAGATGGGGACAAAATCAGATGAACATGAAATTTGGGCTAGGTATCCAGAGTTTGTATTCAAGGATGATATTTATCGAAATGTACCATCCACAATTGAACTGGTGGGCTGATTCAAGACTTGAATCTTATTTGTGCCTGAACACACACATCAATAGCT
Organism: Nilaparvata lugens; assembly: GCF_014356525.2. NCBI lineage: Eukaryota > Metazoa > Arthropoda > Insecta > Hemiptera > Delphacidae > Nilaparvata > Nilaparvata lugens. The sequence goes on from NC_052508.1 coordinate 20,060,113, forward strand.
TCTACGTATCGTATATTATAATTTCGTTCTCGATCAGAATCAAATTATTATGCCTTTTAAGAAAAAGTAAATGTAACTAATGGAAAAATTCTACCTCTCAGTCTACCTACTCCTGTAAGTCTCATATTAGAGTAATGCTCTTTTACATTCATGAAGCAATGTTTATCAACTCATCATGAATTATTGGGGAAAGAACTTTGGGTTTAAAGCCCAAAACCTCTCCTCTCCCAAATTTAGAAATCCTCCAAAAAAAGTATGCTTATCACTTTGAGTCTTGGGTGCAACTATTTAGTAACTACCTTTGAGATTCGCTTCATTGTTGTTGAAAAGCCATTTTTTTTATTGATAGAAATTATTTATTTATTGGTAGACAATAGATACAATCCAGTTGAAAACAATAGGCATTCGCCCGAAACTGCTTTTAACCTCAATTCAAAATTTACAGTCCAGAGGTTATGAGAGTTCATGATCAACACACAATTTTAAGTCCAACGAAAATGCTTCAACTAGAAAACTCTGAATTTTTCTACTGACAATACGGTAATTAATTGAATCATTATCACATTCTTAGTTTTCTCGAAAAATTCATCAATCGATAAATTTCTTTTCCGTTCAAAAATTGGGTATGGTACGTCTTGCTGTTTTGTATAACAGTGAACAGTTAATATTAGATTTGAAGAAATTCACAACCATAAATTTTTCAAAAAATTTTCCCGTTGTCAGCGCTATAGTATACTGAGCAACTAAATAATCCTCGCAGTCGATTATCCACCTCTTCAATGCCCCACGTTGGGCGCCAAATCATGTGGAGCGTGATTTTACACACCTCACATACGTAGAGAGATTTGCCAAATCATGTAGTGCTGTATCTAAATGCCTCACGTTGGGCCGGCAAATCATGTGGTGCGTTTTTTAACGGCTTCACACATGTAGAGTGAATCTTGTACTGAGTCAATGGTGTAGCGGCTATAAATTTTGTAATTGCGTGCGTGGACGCTGAATGTACACCAGACTGATTGATTCACTACAAGATTCAATACAATTGTCGGAATCGTGGGAGGCCTAAACGCTCGCTCACCCTTGATTCTTCTAATGACAAATTGTATAGTGATGAAATTTTTATAAGCAGTGTAGCGATCGCTAAACACTGAAGACGGATACCTTAAAATTATTACCTGTGAAGAATGAGCATACAAAATCATACAGGTCGAGCAAAAAATCCCGATGTAGATAATTTACGGGACTGCGTCTCTAATAAGTTCTGGAGGATTAAAATACGGTATTTGGACCAAATATCGTTCAGAATATACTTCGAGAACAGAGTCTTGTCGGGTTTTAAGCTCTATTGTAGGAATTTATATGATCTCCGGCTGCATCTGCTGTACAATTGATATGTTCGCTCCTAAGTCGAGGTAGGTAACAGATAAAAGCTGATATATGAGCAGGTAAGGACAAAGAATAAATATCTCGATCTGACCCCACTCGCTACATCCACTTAGACCTGTTCCAGTATCCAGCTTAATTCAATTATTCCAATGATCGTATTCGATCGGTTCTTGATGATGATAGAACGTATCAGACACAATAATTGACAGGCTTAAGAAATAATCGAACTCAGAAAGCGAATTAACAAAACTGAAATATATTATAATAAAATATGTAATCATACAGTGCAGGTTCAGAATTTGATTTACAGGTCGATAATAATTTAGCATTAACAGAATAGTTAAAAATTTTCTTGTGCTTGCATGATACCATGCGTGATTCAACAGAATTTTACAATTGATAAAGTTTAACAGTTTTGGAAAAATAGTGAGAAATGAATTATAAAAAATATTTTTTAAATGCTCGGGGTCGTGGTTCTGGCAGCGGAGGATAGCTAATCAACTACAAGTTCGTATAAATTCAATATGAATAAATTCTAGGCTCTTAAATGCTAAAGCGCTTGTCGGCGTGGCCAATAATTTAACGAAGAAAAATTTATGTTTTTCTGCACTGAAATATTTTCGAAGCGTAGATTGGGGCCCCTTTTAAAACTTATAACTCACGTGAATTTCCTTGGCGGTCGTGGTTTTCTTCTTTAGATCAAAAATCGTTTGATCGGCAGCAATCCAGGCTTCGGTTTCAGCACGTGGGGAATTTTAGTTTAAATATCTCCTTCACCGAATTAATTAAGGGATAATTTACTTTAAGCTTTTAAATTTATCGATTGATGAAAACATAAATTTACAAATAACAAATAGATTGGCCTAAAATATCGGTTCACAAATAGAACATATAAAAATCGAACAAGAAATTTTCACAAATAGGTCTTGGTAACTATAAAAAGAGATCTGAACGGTAAGGATTTCAAAAGGGAAGTGCTGTCTTTTTTCTCTAAGCTTCTTGGCTAGACCTTGCTTCTCAGAATCTCGATGTAATAATTTGCATAAAAATTTGCCATTGGTGGAACGCTTGTGACGTAGACATGACGTCAGTGGCGAGCAGTAGAATATAATTCCTTTAATTACAATAATAATTTAATTTATGTAATTCTTAAAACTGCTTAATCTTCTAGACATAGTTCCTCTCATACAATGTACATGTGCTAGCGTAAATGATAAGACAGGGTTGTTGTCTGATAATAGATTAACATGTGTTGCTTTCAAACGATCACCCTTTTGGTGCTATTTCTATGCACTATGATTGGCTTAGGCTTGCCAAAGAGATTTAATTACCATGTGGTTCAGTTGAATTAAATCATTAATAAATTAATATTCTTATACAATTTTTTATTAGGTTTGAGACTGTTATAATTAATTTCTGCCGTTTTATCAATAATATAATTTCATGCTATGACCTATTTAGTTACAATAAGACCTGACATATAATATAATTTCTTAAATAATAAATAATTTCAATAATAATACATACATTTTATTTTTTATTTTGAAATTCTTGATCCTTTATTGATAGTTTTATAATTTTTAGAGATGGTATTATATCTTACGTGAAGCCAGCATGACATTTGACAATACTTTGAATCAGTCAGCTGCGTTCGAACTGTTTTGAAAACATCTGATCGATAGTAAATAAAGTGTAACCTCAAAATCAGTAAGCGATTCATAAACAATTTGTGCTTTATTTGCAAAATAATTATAATTTTATTGAATAATTTTCCTAGAAAATATTCGGTACAGAACGGTACTCTTATCTAATATACAGTTACTGATAAGTAGGCTTTATCGCTCGGTCGCTAACTATTCCTTTAACAAATTCTTTCATTTTAAAAGGTAATCACAATTTTTCTCTCTTCTCACGAGATCTATTTGAAAGATTCATCACAATACATATATTTTATTTACCCGAAAAATAAGAGGCAATCGCAAGATTAATTTCATAATAAAATTTTCATGAATCCTTTTTCTATAGTGGACGATCAATCCTATTATATTGAGCAAGCTATATCTATGGTTATCTGGATATCTGATTATGTATGTCCAACGGATCTCGAAAAAGGCTGTAACGAATTTCACGAAATTTGGAACATAGTAGCTTTATGATATAAAAATTCGATTGCACTAGGTCTCATCCCTGGGAAAACTCGCTGAAGGACATTAAAAGGATAATAATTATTTATCATTGAAAAAAAAAGATTATAATTTCGTCGTCTGTCGATAACAGAAGATGTGAGTGCCTGTATGGAAGAGAGACAGAATTATGTTCAGCTGTTCAACTATTTGCAATCAATCCGCTTAATCACGAGAAATATTAATCTATAAATTTTAATCGATTTGACAAAATAATCTGATTTGTTGACATGACATGGTATATCATTCTAAATAAGAGTTTATCATAATTTTTAAAGTTAATCATTATTTTACAGTTTTACGTGATTAGTGAGTGTTATTTTGTTATTCAATTTGGTTTTTAGACAATCTTAATTTAGAACTAGAACCTGAATTCAATTGTATGGAACATAACCTACTTTTTGGAATATTTTATAGTGTATAAATCAGAATTCGGGGAAGGAACAGTTTTGTGCTGTGCCTGTTTGTCCTTCCCCAATCATTGTGTTCTGTTTATCAATAAATAACGAGCAAAGCTCGGTGCCCCGATATTTACAATTATCAGTTCAGACTTCATGTCTAACCTGAATGAATAGAGACACTTGTCACCCCGTAGCAGCAACTCGATAGTAACATTTACGCTACTTTAGATTACATTAGTTTCTTGACGATCCATTGTACAGAGCTATTGAAAAGAACAACTCTTCATTCCAAAATGAAGACTCTTCCAATGTCATTTTTTTATGCATTCCTACCTTTCTTTGAGGATTATCATCCTTTTACTAATATTACCAGATAATTCTATAATAAACACCTTGATGAATGCTCTTTTCCTATATTCCGCTGTCATTCTGCAATGTTATTGAAATAATATTAGTGATTGAATTGTCATCAAATATGGATATTGAATGTGAAAGTGTAGCCTATATTCATTTCTATTTATTATTTTGAAAATCTGTTGTTTGGGAATTCACCTTTCAAAGATGTATCAAGAATAGTAACATGGAAAAATCATAACCTAACTCAGATTCTTATTATCCATTTTATCTTATAATTCGCATGAAATTGTATGATTCAACTAGGAAAATGTGTTTGCATTTTTTTTTCAATGATAATAGTCACGTAGAAAAACTTCCTTTGTCATTTCAATTGGAATGAAATGATAAAGAAAGAAAATGGAATGACGAACCAAACTTTCTTCCTGTTTGTACCAACTAGTTATTGAATATTTCATCATTCCTCATGAACAATATGATTGTACAAAATTAACTACCACATATATAGTATAATACAGGAATTTTTACCTGAAAGTAAGTTTAGTGGCGAGAAAATGATTCTATCAGTCTGATTAAAGCTATTGGATAAGGCACCAAGAAAAACACACAATTAAAGTCATTGTATTTTCAGCAGAAATTGAGAACAACTATATTGTTTCTTGTTTACTGGACTGGATTATAATATAATCAAGAAAAGTAGGCTACGAGGAGTGTGATATGGGGATTGTAGACTGTGAAAGCCTTCATACAATTTTCTCAGTTCCCCTTGCAATAAAGATTTTATTATTGCATCTGTTGGCAAGCGATTTCAGTCTGAGCATGGAGTGAACAATTGACTCCAATATTCTCACTGCAGAAATTTGTTCAGGTTTCCTGGGTTGTCGACATCTAGAAGCCAAGAGCTAGTATAGCAATACAGTATTTTGAGATAATAATGTCAAACTTGAGCTGAACTTTGTCGTGTAGTCCTTGTTTGTTTCTGGCACAGATTGTGAAATATTTCAAGTCCTACTCATATTCATTCAATAAGTCCACTCCAACTGGAGCTGACGTTAATAACTTTTTATCATTGTGAAAATCAAATTCCAATTGACGGTCCAAATGTAATGAGAGTGTGTCATATTCCACCATACAAGGAAAACGCGAATATCACCGTCTTCCCCTTATGGAAGTTCCTTTATAAGAAAGGTTCTTTGGAAATCTATCCTTATCCCAAAGAATCATGATGGTTGGTAGACACTATTTCAAACTGAATGTACTTGGAACATGAAATTGATTATCGAATTCCGCTTTGATGGTTGATGCGAATACATTGGAGAGCTCTATCGGTCGCGATGCAGTAGACTACTGTCTAATTAGAACAACATTCTCTTTATAAAGTATATTAGCTGTAAAATATTATCGCACTAGTTATTGTTTAATCTGAATAAATGTTATTAGAAGGATAACTACTGAGTAACTGACGGTCTCCCACACTGACAAGAATATGAGAATTCACCACTGTAAGAAAACTTGTGTTAAAAAACTGTAGGTAAAAACAATGTGAGCAGCACCCTCAGCAAAAAAAATTAAGAATACAACGAGAATAAAAATGGAGAAAGAGATACAAGATAGAAAATACTTGCAGCCCATTCTATTTGACAATACATAGCACCTCCAAAGCCATTTTGTTTTGAACCTTCCTATATTAGTGAACTTTCAAATTGGTGGAGAGTAATATTCAATTACAAATAATTGATTCGCATATAATTCGAATGTTGTATGAGCATCCTATTGAATACAAATGACATATTTGTTCCTTTTACCTCGCACATCAATTCGAGATGCTAAATTTCTAGTGAACTTGGAAGAGAAGTGATGAGACACATGGCTTACGATGTGACTGTGATCGACCAAGCAGAGAAACAAGACAAAGTTGGCTGGATTGTCTTACACGTATGCGAACAAGTTGGCAAGTTGGTGAAATGGAAGGCGGCAAACTTTCAATTGCCCCTTAATGGAAGAGGCGTACTTTATCGGGCAAAAATTTCGCCGCTGATCAAAGACAAAGACCCATCCACTCATCCTCATTTCTCACCACACTCACAGCTTAGTTGACTGTGTTTGTTCTCTTGCGTCTGACAGGGCAGACAGTGAGAAACTTCAAGTGGAAGAGAGAGAGTAATAATATTCTGATCTCACCGGAGGCAGAATGCTACTACCATTCTATGGTAATTTGCATGGTTCAATGGAAAGGGCTACGTACCCAAACTTCGACTCTCGACTGTATGTGACTGCTTATTTTCTAGTTCATTGTAACTTACCCTTTGTCTGCAATGAGCCTAGCAAGTAGCTTTTAGGCCTTTCAACATTGTTAGAGTGAGAACTTGAGAGAGTAGAGCACACGACTTACAAGACGGCTATACTACAAATAGAGATATGTTTTTGAAGGCGGCCATAGTTCTCTCTTCCTCAAAAGAATTATGTTCCCCACAATAATGAGCAACTGACCGGAAATAGAAGATATATGAAAAGACTTCCCTTATTTCAACCTGGAGGGAAAATTTAGGGAGCAGCCGGTCATTTTTTTTTTTAATTAATTTTTCTATTCAATTTTTTGTTGGCAACACAACATAAGTGGATAATCTCCTGAATAATAAAAAAAACAATAGTTATAGACAAAAAAGTTCAATTAATGAAGAAAATACTTACTGTAAAGCTGAAAAATTGAGTGAATATCAATTCAGATGATGAATACTTTCCTATGAACTTGTTGTTCATACATTTACAGTATTTCAAATAGATTTTTGAGTTCAATTTTATTGATTTTATTCGAAGATAGGTTGAGAGGGAAAAATATACAAGGATTGACAAGAGGTTATTACTATTTGATGAGAGACATTTTTTAATTGAGTTTTAAACATGTATTCGAAATCTCGTTTGTTTGAAAATTGCATCATATGCCGGACTTATGAAAATAATAATAATAAGGTTGGTGGTCTCAATCATTCCCAGGCATGAACATAATATTGCTAAAGAGGATGAATAATGAAAAAATAATAATTACTGTTTTATAATAATCTATCCATTATCACCAGAGCTGGAAAGAATGAATATCTCTGTCATTATATAATGAGAGTATTTCTGAGAAATTCTCTACAAAAAAATTCTTTCCAAGCTCCCATGTCAAAAATGTTCTCTTTCTTCTGACTTCTTCATTGAAAAACGAACTCTTTCTCTCTGTGTGCTGCATAACAGGGCACAAAGCGTTACGTATTTCTTGGGAGCGACTCCATTCAAAGGAATGATACATTTTGTCAACCCTCCAGTTGGTGTATTTTCATTTGAATCTTTTATGAGATTTTTCTTTCGCTGATATAAGTAAGCGAGTGATTCCAAATATCGTTAGAGGGATATTTATAAGGTGAGAACACGTGGAGTCGAGTGACAATCGAAGCCAATTTGAAAATATCGCACAAGCAGAGAGAATCTTGTAAATAAGATGTTATCTCTGTTAAGTGACTGTATAGCTTTCCCAATCTTTAGTGCTCTAATAAATGAGGCATTTTTGTACTTTGATCTTGATTCAAACCAAAGCCTCGATCCGAAAATATATTATTTTTATTCATTCCAGCTTACCGGTAGAAACGTCGGAACGTTAGCAACGTATGAACATCGGCAAATAGCAAGACAAACCGAGACATTGATAGAGACTCATTGATGAGTAGCCTCATGAAACTACTACTTAATTCTACTCATGAACTCTACTCCTTTTTCTTTCTGTTGAAACTCATTACACTGCTATCCCATAGGGAAAGAAACGAAGTTGTACATTAGTATCATTCACATCCAAGCTTTTTTCGAATTATTTTAGAAGTAGGAGTGAAATCACATGAATCACGTGATATACTTTCATTCTGCACTATTTCAGTAGAAAAGCGGTCTCCACATTTGGAGTTTTGAGCTGAAATTATGTATTCCCAGGCTCAATTGGCCTTTGTAGCATGCACGAGCGGACAAGTTCGACTCATGTTGTATTTCAACACACGATGTTGCAGCAGGTAATTCAAGTTTATTGCGAACTGAGACCATAAATTCCGGTCTGCGCGGCTGTACAGCACAGGGCAGCACAGCATAGTTGGAGCTGGAGCTCGGAGAGCAGCCAGCGAACGGTTTGCGAAACTCAATTTCCGCATCGACCAAGCCGCGGTAAGTTCAGATGTCCTTGAAAGGGCCGACTCGTTACAAATGGCAACGCAATCGAGTTGTCGTCAGTTCGTTACAACAGGCGAGCCCTTTGCATTAGTCGCGTTCCTAACAGCCTAAAAAACGCCATTATATTGCTAGTCGAATGCGAAAGCAGCAAATCCAATAACCGATGACATCAAAGCGTTTCTGTGCCTTGTTAATTCCGCCGAAACTAGAATGATTTGGTGGTTGCCGTGCTGGTAGGGCCTTCTAGTGGATTCTATGAAGCCAGCCTGCGCTTTGCAACTATTTAACGCAGCCGAAAGCGATGAACTGTGCAAAAACTCGACGAAACAATGTAAACGCATTTCAACCCAGCCACACATCACTCGAAGCTGTCTGCTTTCTATCAACTTTGTTACGGTCGGATCTAGATCTATGCACGTCAAGTTTGTATTAGTAAAGTTATATCAACATGAATCATGCTTATTATTTTGTTATTACTGGTATTCCACAATCATATTCAACGTATCGGACTATGTGTAACCATATCTAAGTTTGGAGCAGGAAAAGCACAAGGTTAACTAATTTTTCTCTCCCCATCATTCTCATGATGTACTTATTGTTGTATGAATGAAGAATAAATAATAGAAAATCCTTTGTTGAGGAAGAATTGAGATGGCATATTTTGTTTCATGCCCAGATTAATTTCATCATAGCACATACAATTAAATTCCAAACAGGCCATTCATTGTGGAGCGATACAGTAGAGATTGTGTTGGAGGAAAAGCGGATATTCTCATATAATGAGAATATTTATTGCAAGTGGAACAATTATTGCGACTATTCATTATGATAGTAGAACTTCATTGTCATGAAACATTTCCATACCTTACATACGAATCTGAAGAAGAAAATATTGAATTCAAGCCATATTCTTATTAGCAAATTAAAACTGTAGACTTGAATCAAGCTGAATAAAATAGATCAAAAAATCCGGGTCTAGAGTAGCTATTGTACACACTAATCATTAAAACACTCTTCAATTAATTCGGGAGGATCCTCGAACAAGGAAAACCACTTGCAATAAGACCAGTTCATTATATAAACTCATACACCCTTTCCATTAACAACAAAATATTATGATGTGCTATTCATAAGAATGACATTTTATGAGGAATGATAAGTGACAAAATAGATATGCTGTGAAAAGTAACGATTCTGTTTTTAACAGAAATTGACGAAACATGTTGGTCACATTCGTTGAGAATGGATTCCCAATTGGGTTCGTAATGAAACATGGTGTATTGTGACAGAGTGCTATTGAATGTTTGGTGACATGTTACTGTCAGTCAGAGTTCAACCACAATCTAGACTGGCCCTGTTTCTTGATTCAGATGGCTGTGATCAGCTGCCTTGTTGACAACGCAACGCGATGCATTGCTTGTCTGTTAGAATAGTAGAACTCTGCACTTCCAATTGATAAGGGCATTCACTGTTCAAAATGTCACTAGTTCAATACTTCACTGGGCGGTTGAACCCATTACGAGAAGATTGGATAAAATATTTCTTTCTTCAACCCGACATATTATTAGTATATTATTATACACAAAAACCGATGAGCATACTGTTCTAGCCTCAAGGGCTATACATAGGATGATATTGCAGAAGAAAAATTCGTAGACAAGTGTCTCATAAGAGCTTACAAGATGATTCACAATCCTGGAAACACTGTCGTAGAGAGACATTTTATGTTTGTTGGAATTCATCTTATACCACTGAATACAAAATCAAATGAACAATAGATGAAAATGTTATCTTTTCTTCATGAGTTGGAAGAGATATGGATTTCCTAATGCCTTCTCTCTGAAATTTCGCTTTGTATCACACATAGAGATCATATTTCGTGTGAATTGTTCTGTTGATCATACACAGAGAAATTCATTATCAAAATATTGCCTTTCCGAGTATTATGGAATAATAGGCTGATTTTGATTCAAATTATAAAGAGCCTATTGATTAGCTGTCTCCACTAAGAGCACCACTCCGACCTTATTTATCGCGGTTTGAATTTGGTAGACATCTAATTGAATGTTGATTTGAATTGACAAGACGCCTGGAATATAAAGCAGATCTGGTGTTTAATTGAAAGCTTTTGTTGGTGCAAAGTTTGCCGGCCTGCGGCCTTTAAAAGTTGGTGGCTGGATGTTGCAGGTTGGTGGACCTGGACCTCCGATCCACCAATGTTGGCGGTAGCAGTGTCCCCCCCCTCCACCACTTCTAGGTTCAACTTTGCGCGGCCTTTCAATTAGAAACACTTGGTGCTGCTGTTCACTTCTCCGTCGCCACAAAGTTGTGGTCGCTTGTCAAATTAAATTGAACTGAACACAATCCAATCATCAAAACTGGATGGGCTGCTTGTTTCCAATATTCACCTGGACCAAATTATTTTTTGCTACAATTCCATCGTTACATATCCAATTCTACATATTTGTATTTTAAAAATTATTGGTTTCATACGTCCGGGTTCAATATGAGTATACTGAAGCATCTGAATATTCAGTATACTGAAGCATCAAAAATAACTACCATGCAAATAAACTATTGCATTATTCTGAGGTATAATGGAAAAATAAAATTTAATTATATTTTTAAAATAAATTTGAGCTGATCGCACTTTATCAATAACGCCATATTGTTCCCTTTGAAAACTTCAAAATTTTTAGATTTTTTAAATACTCAACTTTCTTTACTACTCCGTCAAATATGTCTTAGTTAATGTGTGTTTTCGCATCTTGTGTGCCGTTGTTACTAGTGTTCTCGAAGAACTGTCTCACCGTACTGCATGTGAAGAGTAGAAGATTCGCACCGTCGCCATGCCAGGTTGACGCTAGAACAAAACATGGGAGAGTAGGAGCAGGCTAAGCGGAAACAGTGAGTGAAGCAGTGAGCACAGGCACAGGACACGCTCATTGAGACAGGCAAAAAGTGTGCAGCATCGAAGAAAACCACTCGCCGTTCACAGTTGCGTGCCCCGCTAAATTTAAACAAACGCGTTAAAGTTCGGCGGGTAGTTGGGAAAGCGAAAGTTTGGCTTTTCCACACAGGATGTCATCGTAGGAGGGTGCCAGAGGGAAGTAGAGGGTGAGGGAACAGTTTGATGTCAACGCCAAAATGTGTTTGTTCAGCAACTCTCGAAAAGTTAGCAAAGACTGATGGAGGAGCGCTCGTTCGCGTGTGTGTCGTCGAGAAGACAACTTCTATTTCCGGTGGCTTACTCACGGTCCGCGGGCTCGCCAATGTGTGATGGTGGGGCGAGGGGCGCAGACGCAGCTAACTGCCGCATATTCAATGATGCAAGGCATCGAGCCTCGAATGTCAATCCCATGTACTCGGTCAAAGTTCCAAGTGCTTCAACTAGTTTCAGATGGTATAATCTAATATTTGATGTTCAGGGACTAGGTTCCAGAACCCTATCAACCATAATCCATCATTTTTGGGCTATCCATCATTTTTCCCCAATTTTTAAAGTCAGTTTCACCTATTGCACCAGGCATCTTCCACAGATGATGAATAGGAAAGTCTTGATATACAATGCAAGAATATTTGTTCATTCGTGAAGTATACAGTATATCTATCGTTCGATACGATTAATATACAGCACAGAAATTTATACTCAATATTATAACTTATATAGATAATACAATTAAATATCAAGCCATTAAAGGTTAAACTGATTATTTTTGTAGTAGACTTATTAAGAGATGAGTGTGAGAAGAGGAGTTATGCGGATTTGGACAAAAAGTGAATGTGAGTAGAGACAGATGGAGGAGATTATAGAAAAAGGATAAGTACTGTGAACATACTGTATAAAAAAATTCATACGTATGTCTGATTTTGTATTCTGAGAGATGGATGCCCTTGAATATGTCTCCTCAGTTTCAGAATAAACGAAAAAAAATATTCTAGGTCTCTTTGGAGAATGTTTATTTTTTCAATAATATTCTTCTCTTTGTTGTAAATATTTGAAGGAAATACTTTATAAAATTTTACTCTGATCACAAGTGTTACAGAAACCATTCATTCTGGAACAATAAAGTACAGTATTTAAAAAAAAAGAATTTACACTTCTCATGATATCGAATGAATGATTGGAAGATACAGAAAACGGGCTTCTAAAATGTCTTGAAAGATTCATCGCCCTAGAAGATGAACGTTCCATTCGTTGTCATTGCACATTTCCACTGTTTATATTTACAATTCAAATGCGAGTTCAAATTTCAATGTTTTTTACGATGCATAAATTCGAGACTTGTCAGTTGCTCTCTTTGGCTGATACGGCACTGAACAGTGGCAAGAGAGCATATACTGCTTTTAAATTTTCATCAGTCTTCTTTCTCGTTGCTAACTTATGTAAAGCACCAACCACTCTGTGCTGTTTTGTATAAGATCTGAAGTCAGCCAATGCTCCATTCTAATCCCAAGAGAGGCAAAATATTCCATCTCACATCCTTCATTTTCGGTTGAGCATAACATCAATAGGCAACAAATGATTAGAACTATGAAATGTTGAAACTTTATTGCAAATTTGTATCTAATGTTTGCGTTTATGGGGTCGATAGTTGCTTCGAAATGGGTCACCAACAAATCACCTCTGATTTGAGAGCTCATTTGAGCATGATTTTGCAATTGTTACCACACGTGTGTGCGTATGCCATGTAACTGAAACAACATTGCCTACTGTATTGATCACTAGGGAAAGCAATGGCTGCACCAAACATACTCACCACACAACATTCTCACCTCGTTATTGATTCATATGCCATTCATGATGCAAATACCGTAAGATATCTTGCTACGTGGGTTTTAAAACGATATAGAGATTTTTCATGAAAAATAGAGATTTTTCATAAAAAATCATCAGTTGGTAAATTGATAATTTTGTGATTGATATTTTTGTTCTTTTAATACTTCTCAGGATGGATTGCACTAACTGAAGAGTTATCAGGAATGCAAGGTGGATAGGTAGTTTTAGAAAAATGTGAATATTGTTGTTTTGAATTCAAAGAGTGGAAAAGCTCAATAGCTGACCAAAACTCAACAGAATTGAGAATTGAAACTAATTATTATTTGAATTGGATGGGGTGTATTGGGCCCAGGGGCGTATATAAGGGTAGCATAGGGGGCCCAGACCACCCCCCACCATTCGTTAGGAAAATAATGAATATAAATAAAAGAAGTACAGTAATCTGAATTTTTTAATGAATCATGTGTGAAGGCATTGCCGCGGCAGACAGTGGTCTAAACAAACATTTGGTTTGGTTTGTCAACAGTAAAGAAGCATTATTTCGGTATTATTAAAAAGGGCGTTCAGCGCAAATCACCCTCTGAATATGAGCAGCAAAACTGATATAAAGTATCATGGGGTGTTGATTACCTAAAATCAGTTAACCTTGGCAAACTCCCCCCCCCCTCCCCAAAAAAAAATGTATTCTATATTGGCTACTGAGTAGGCCTCATTATAGCTCAACGAACACGCCAAGAAAGTTAACTTTGCAGCTTGGCAGCATGATCGTGTTTTTCTCAATAGACCTTTTCAGATCACTTCTCCCTTCTTGAACGATCGTTGTTCCAGGTAGAGTGTTTTCCGGATTTTTGGATGTACATAGTAGGCTGATACCGGAGCATATAAACGAGTTTTCTTTGGTGAATTTGAAACGCTGACAGAGTGACCGCTGAAGTCAACAGAACAAAGCGGAGAAAGCTCAACAAAGAGAAGAAAAAGAAGAGAAGCTTTGTTGGGTTTACCGCCGGATGCTGAACAAAATCCCATTTGGGTCCAGACTGGAGATCGAGAGGCGCTAGATGAAATGTAGAAGAGTTTTGCCCCAAGTGGCAGTGGCTGCACAGGTGAAAGCGGCAATAGGGAATGGAAATAGGAATGAGAAGCGACGTAAAGAAAGTCGTTAAGTCCGGCCAACTGAAGGGTCCGTTCTTTTGAATCCGACAGGCCTTTCTCTTTTTCTCTTTCTCTTCATCTCAAACGAAAATGATGGCCAAATACCATCCAAAGCAAATAGAGAGAGTAAGTGCCCAATCATCTCCAGTAGCGGTCAAGATAACAGCGAGAAATCTGAACGATCAGGGAAAACGATTTCTGAATTGCAGAAAATGATCAGTGGAAGCATCCCTTACAGACTACCTCCCATCGGATGTGATTCACATGATGATCAGAGCACCGCTTGAAAAGCGGTCGAATCGACAACTCCCATCAAAAGGCGCTAGCACGTTGGAAAATATGGATTCGGGAATGTGGGCTATCATTCAATTCACCTATCATTCAATTCTTGATCTTATTGAATAATAATATGAGATTGGATTTTCTCATGTTGTGTTCCTTACTCCTTATACACTATCAAAAGACGAACAATCTGAATATCCTATTCTCAACTTTTCGAGAACTGTGCTTGAATTTTAAATCCCATTCATATAACATGAAAAACATTTACATAATTATGTAGTCCTATAATTTCCATTTTACATATTTGATACACTGATAATACATCTTATAATACGGCACTATCCGTGAGGAAGAAGATGAGGAAGACTTGAACATTCACTGTTTTCAAAAGATTTCCGAGAAATCAAATTTTACCAGCATTTTTGTGAAGTATTAAGGTAAGAGATGAAGGAGAAGAGAAGATGTAGAGGTACATAGGCTAAGGAGGACCAGAGTAATAGTGGTTCGAATACGAGAATGCAGGAAATACAAGTTCAATACCTAGATGGTCTGTGACTATAGTCAACTCCACGAAACTAGTCCGATGGAAATTGGAGCAGATGAGTGCAACGTAGCCAAATACGAGTTGTTCAACGTTTCCCAAAGCTGATAATAATCAATATCTATATATATAAAAGCGAAATGGCACTCACTCACTGACTGACTGACTGACTGACTGACTGACTCACTCACTCACTCACTCACTCACTCGCATAACTAAAAAACTACCGGACCAAAAACGTTCAAATTTGGTAGGTATGTTCAGTTGGCCCTTCAGAGGCGCACTAAGAAATCTTTTGGCAATATTTTAAATCTAAGGGTTTAAAGTTCGCCTTTTAGCATGTATATTCTTCTTCTCCCAATCTCTTAATTATAATTGAAATTTCCATATCATATGTTACTATAGAACTATAATCTAGATAGAGTACCTCTTCGAAACAGTTGTTAACTGGTAACTAAATTAATAATTTTGTTAGGTTGGCACCAAGTTGAAGATTGAAATGCATTTATCGCGGAAAAAATTATTGGGCACTGCTACTTTAATCAGAGCTATTCCTGGGAATATAATATTACTAGCCGTCAGGCTCGCTTCGATCGCAATATCTGTTTAGCCAGACTTTAGTCTGGATCGTCCTAACATATGATAAAAATGCTTAAACGAAAAATGCAGGCGAGCGAAGCGAGCCTGCTGATCTTATATTTTTGGACGATCCAGTCGGGGGTCCAGGGGGCGGAGCCCCCTTGCTAGACGGATATGGCGAGCGAAGCGAGCCTGACGGCTAGTAAAATATATAATAAACCTCACAAATTGGCAGCGTCTGTGAGTGAGTGGGAGATGAGGGAGGACTCATCTGCTTCATTTTCCATCGGTCTATTTTCGTGCGGTTGACCATAGCGAAACCGAACCATAGCAGGACGATGCACGGAAGTATGTAGCCACACGTCGAAGTTTTCACAGTATTCGAAGCAATTTTTACACATTTTCGCCGGGATGTGTTGAGATATTCCAGGGTGAAAGAGTGTTGATGATAATGGAACATTCAAATCGTTGTTTAAACAATTATAATTATAGCGGGGTATCTAACTACAAAACGAGAGGAAATGGGGAAAGCACCGGACAAGGGTAAGCAAGCAGTAAACTAAATGTTGAGGACAATTTCTTGGAGTTGTTACATTTGAATTGAGAGGAGTGACAACTAATAATACCATAGATGAAAGATAAGTAAGAATAATATATAACTATATTATTCTTGTCTCTGATAATACTAAATCTAAATAACTATACAGGTACTAAACAATCATATTATCAGAAATGCCTATAAGGTATTGTGGAGCGTTTTTTAACGGCTTCACATATGTAGGGTGAATCTTGTACTAAATCAACGGTGTTGAGATTATAAATTTTGTAACTGCGTGCGTGGACGCTAAGTTTACACCAGACTGATTGATTCACTACAAGATTCAATACAATTGTCGGAATCGCAGGAGGCCTAAACGCTCGCTCACCCTTGATTCTTCTTATGACAGATTGTATGGTGATGAAATTTTTATAAGTAGTGTAGCGGACGCTAAACACTGAATACGGATACCTTAAAATTATTACCTGTGAAGAATGAGCATACAAAATCATACAGGTCGAGCAAAAATCCCGATGTAGATAATTTACGGGACTGCGTCTCTAATAAGTTCTGAAGGATTAAAATACGGTATTTGGACCAAATATCGTTCAGAATATACTTCGAGAACAGAGTCTTGTCGGGTTTTAAGCTCTATTGTAGGAAATTATATGATCTCTGGATGCGTCTGCTGTACTGTTGATGTATTCGCTCCTAAGTCGAGGTTGGTAACAGATAAAAGCTGATATATGAGCAGGTAAGGACAAAGAACAAATATCTCGATCTGACCCCACTCACTACATCCACTTAGACCTGTTCCAATATCCAGCTTAATTCAATTATTTCAATGATCGTATTCGATCGGTTCTTGATGAGATAGAACATATCAGACACAATAATTGACAGGCTTAAGAAATAATCGAACTCAGAAAACGAATTAACAAAATTGAAATATATTATAATAAAATATATGATCTCACAGTGCAGATTCAGAATATAATTTACAGATTGAAAGTGTTTCAACATTGACAAAAATGATTAGCAGTTTTCTTGTACTTGCATGATACCATGCGTGATTTGACAGAATTTTACAATTGATAAAATTTAACAGTTTTGAAAAAATAGTGAAAAATGAATGAAAAGTGTTTTTAAAATTGTTCGGGGTCATGGTTCTGGCAGCGGAGGATAGTTAATCAACTACAAATTCTTAGAAATTCTATATGAATAAATTCTAGGCTCTCAATAACTAAAAGCGCTTGTCGGCGTGGCCAATAATTTAACGAAGAAAATTTTATATTTTTCTGCACTGAAATATTTTCGAAGCGTAGATTGGGGCCCCTTTAAACTTATAACTCACGTGAAATTCCTTGGCGGTCGTGGTTTTCTTCTTTAGATCAAAATCGTTTGGTCGGCAGCAATCCAGGCTTCGGTCTCGGCACGTGGGGAATTTTAATTTAAATATCTCCTTCACCAAATTAATTAAGGGATAATTTACTTTAGACTTTTAATTTATCGATTGATGAACATAGATTTACGAATAACAAATAGAATAGCCTAAAATATTGGCTCACAAATAAAACATATAAAATCGAATGAGAATTTTTTACGAATAGGTCTTGGTAACTATAAAGAGATCTGAACGGTGAGGATTTCAAAAGGGAAGTGCTGTCTTTTCTCTAAGCTTCTTGGCTAGAACCTTTCTTCTGAGAATCTCGGTGTAATTAATTTGCATAAAAATTTGCCATTGGTAGAACGATTATGACGTAGATGTGACGTCAGTGGCAGGCAGTAGAATATAATTCCTTTAATTACAATAATAACTCAGTTTATATGATTCTTAAAACTGCTTAATCTTCTAGACATAGTTCCTCTTATACAATGTACATGTGCTAGCGTATATGATAAGGCAGGTTTGTTGTCTGATAGTAGATTAACATATGTTGTTTTCAAACGATCACCTTTTTGGTGCTATTTCTATGCACTATGATTGGCTTAGGCTTGCCAAAGAGATTCGATCACCATGTGGTTCAGTTGAAATAATAATCAATAATTTAATATTCTTATACAATTCTTATTATGTTTGAGACTGTTATAATTAATTTCTGCTGTTTTTATCAATAATATACTGTTCATGCTATGACCTAGTTAGTTACAATAAGACCTGACATTACAATATAATTTCTTAAGTAATAAATAATTTCAATAATAATATAACATTTTATTTTTTATTCGAAATTCTTGGTCCTTTATTGATAGTTTTTTAATTTTTTAGAAATGATAATATTATACCTTGCATGAAACCGGCATGACATTTGACAATACCTTGAATCAGTCAGCTGTGTTCGAGCTGCTTTAAACATCTGATCGGTAGTAAACAAAGTGTAACCTCAAAATTCAATGAGCAATTCATAAATAATTCGTGCTTTATTTGCAGAATAATTATAATTTTATTAAATAATTTTCTAGAAAATATTCAGTACAGAACGGTACTCTTATCTAATATACAGTTACTGATAAGTAAGTTTTATCGCTCGGTCGCTAACTACTCCTTTAGCCAATTCTTTCCTTTTAGGAAGGTTAATCACAATTTTTCTCTCTTCTCATGAGGTCTATTTGAAAAATTCATCACAGTATGCAACATCTTGTTTAATGATCTGTCCAGAACATAAATATTCTTCAAAATAAATTATCAGTAATCCACTATTCATATTATAATCATAATACGGGGAATGTAATACGCTTCTATTTATAATCAGCAGCTCACTGGAATAAACCATTACGAGAACGAGTTCAGAGGAAAATTATCAAGGAAAACAACGGTTGTCGGTAAAATCCAGCTTTTCCATCCACAATGACAATAGCCCGGAGGCAGCTGATGTGATGGGGAAAGTATTTTCACACATTGACGCGTTTTTTGAAAAGCTTCAAAAAGCGATTTAGCGAGATTGAAGGCGAGATCGTTCAATTCTAGCAGCACACGATGATCTTTTCAAATTGAAAAATAATTGAAAGGGTTTGGTGCCGCTGCTTGTTCATTATCAGTTAGTGTCGCTTTCGCTGTCGTCTGCCATTTTGCAGATGGAATAATCGCGCGTTTCTGTAGCTTTAGGTGAAAAGAGCATTGTGTCTGCAATGCAACTGGGAGAGCTGCGAGTCAGTTATAGGAACAAAAAAGTTTGCAGCGGAACAAAACATTAAGCCTCTTCCTCGTTGGAAGTCATTACCAGTCTCGCTCATTAACGTACCCCTCCTGTCCTATACCACCATCACTAACAAACTCCCCAACGATCCCTCTGTCTGAAATACCCCTAAGATTATTACTTGTAGCAGATAGCGCATTCTAATTCTTCGTCTCTCTGTAGACATCAAAAATGTTCCCTTACAATTTGTCAGCTACTTTTTCAATACTCTTTTTTTCATATTTTCTGCCATTAATGTCAGTTAACTGATAACAGAAAATTCAAGCTACTGTTTCCGTTACGGTTTCAATCTATTGCGATATATTGGTTCCCTTCACAAAGACCAAGAGGGATACAATATGCCGTTCAATACATGAATAGATAGATATTGTAATTATGTATTGCAAGATAAGCATGTTGACCTAAAAGCGAATGGCATTACAATTGAACATGTTATCACCCTCATATTGATTAGAAAAGTCTTTCAAATGCACTCATTGTTGGTTGTTAACATTGTTTCTGAAAAAATAGTTTATGTTATAATTGCTTGCTTATAACTGCTCAACTACCCAATCCAGAGGAGAATCTAGAAATGCTGAGCTTTGGCATTATTCGACAAATAGGCATGGTGTGTTTATATAGACCTAGTCGAATACAATTATGACATTTCAACCTATGATTATCCAAAATGAGGGTTATTCTACGCAGATTCCTAGTGTGAGGTGTTTCCAGCTGAAGTCAATTGTACCATCTCCTATAAGAGAAGTTGCATGCAATAATCAATGGTGTAATATCGACCAGAGCGTTGCATGAATAAATCATACAAAAGTATTGTTACTTAAAAGAATTGGAACATGAGATTGGGAGAATTCAAGAGTGGCGAATAAATGAATTAGGGATGAAGAAGCTGAAGTTCGAGGAAGAAGATACGAGGAAAAAAGCGGTTCTTAAAAGTATTTTTAGTATTGGAATATGAGATTTAAAGAATTTAAGAGTGATGAATAAAGAAATTAGGAATGAAGAAGCTGAAGTTGGAGGAAGAAGATCCGAGGAATTCTTGAAGATTGATGAAAAATACAACATAAGAGGAAGCAGTAGATGAAGAAGAGTGGAATGAGCAGCCAGGAAAGCAACTGTGAAATTTAGATTGAGAAAGTGGAATAGAAAGCTTATAACGAGTCAGAGGGTAAGTTCTGGGCTATTACCAAAAATGTGTGCAAATATTCGTGATGGGAGGTAGAATGTGGAGCCCCTAGACTGCAGCAGTAGATGAACAAAGGATCGGCAGAATGGTGGACTGTGGACAGGAAAGTGGGAGGATACCGGAGCAGCTCGTTCGTGTGGAAGTAATAGGCAGCGCAAGTTTGCGCCCGAAGCGCTGCTCAACGCATATAAAGGGCCTCCAGCCTCGAGCTGACGGCCAAACGGGGCGCAATTCAAACCTCAAGCAGGAAGTAGCTTCAAACCCTCTACGACTTTGAACTTTGGGCCGTTCAGTAGTTGGGGTATATTAAGTTCGAGAAAAATTCAGTACATTTTATTCTCCTCTCTAATATACTTTGCCGCTTTCTCAAGAGTCCATTGAAACTAGCCAGTCCTTGATCATACTTGTTAGCCATCATCCAGAAACTAATAACAACAATTGAATAAAAATAATTTCAACAAATAAAAATAATGTTATTGAACAAGTTCCTCAATAACAATAGAATTTGACCACCAAAAAGTCTGATTCAAAATCAATTCAATGGACTAAGTAGGTACCTTTCATTCTGTAACACGAATAGATGTGTTATAGAACAGGGACATACTATATAAAGGACTTGTAAAAACCATATTCACTATTGCCATTCACAATCTTTTCATATAGTTATATTTGATATGCTGTCAGTTCGAGCTCGAGGCGTTTTTCTTCTCATTAAATCAACATTTACTTGATGATTCTGTTTATTCACAAAGAGACAATGATTTTCCTTGTCAGAATTGGAGAAATCACTATACCAAACTGGACAGAAAATCAATAACTCGATGATTTCCACATCACGACTCATAGCTTTATTGAACTAGAGCGTTTGAGGTACAACAGAAAAATTGTTCTGAAAAGCAGACAATAAACAATGAAAAAATTCGAATGAGTCATTGTCAATATTGTAGAACCGTTCCATAATTGAATAGAACAGTGTAGAATTTGACAACATATTTGTGTTTTATTCAATAAACAATGTCATTTGAAATCCGCTCTCACATCCAAGTTTCATCCTCCATCAAACATGTGAAAGATTTGCTACTTTTGTTGACAACATCAGAAAATATTTGGAATATTGAATGCAAACTATAACCTATAACTCCTTGACATATCTTGCACCACATTAAATGAAAAATTACACATACAATAGAAAACTTTCATTATCATGATATGATTCTCATGATATCCATAAATCACAAATCACTCATCTACTGATATTTTTAAATCCAATATTCAAATTGAAATTCGTGAACAATATTCATTTGTATGATTTGAGTATGTATGTGTTATTTCTTCTGTTACAGGTAAGACACTCGAGTGTTCAATGCAGCTGGCAACAGCTTCCTGATTGAGTTTTCCTTCTTTTTACTTCAGCTTCACTCGGTTAGTAGCATTGTTAAGGAGTGAGCCTACCTTGTTATTAGAATCATCAGCAATAATACAATTGAGAGAGTATACAGAAGTGAAAATTGATACTTAGAGATCTAAAATATTATAGAGAATAGAATTTACTATTGATCAGTTTTATTTCAATTTGCCTTCTTCTAATTGAATTTAAAACAAGAAAGCCGGATTTTCAACAATACAGTTTCATTCATTGGCCTAGCATGAAAAAATACAATCTTCCAAATTATTCATTTTGAATGAAGTATGCACATCTCCATTGATGAAATTTATTGAATATTCTTCAATCATTGAATGTGAAGTTCATTTTGAAGGATCCAAAAAAGGGAACATTATTATAAAATTCATTCAAATGCTCATTAGGAATGAATGGTTGTGATGAAGACCAATTTAATAATGTTGATAGTCATTTGTAGTGGAATGAACAGACTTGTTAGGAATAGACAATAAGACATAGGTACTTGTGTTAGTTACAAGTTACGCCAACTTTTGGGAATAGGATAGAGCTATTAGTAATAAACCAATGGAAGCTGCAAAATTATCAAAACAGTGTTGCACGCACAATCCAGCAGCC
The DNA here is from genome assembly GCF_014356525.2 of Nilaparvata lugens. NCBI lineage: Eukaryota > Metazoa > Arthropoda > Insecta > Hemiptera > Delphacidae > Nilaparvata > Nilaparvata lugens. Next base: position 20,082,900 of record NC_052508.1, read on the forward strand.
ATGATTCATTTTTGAGTAAGTGAACTATTAGGGCAATAAATAGTGCTAGAATTTACCCTGGGGAGCTTCCTCGGGGTAAGAGCGCGGTGCTAAGCCTGTGGGACAGTCGGGTCAACGCGATTGTGGAGAGACGAAGAGGGAACGAGTTATCACATCCCTGTCTTCACCCTCAACCGCTTTTTGTCAGCCCAAAACCATTTGGGAAATGTGTGTTATTGGAAAACCGGATATTGCAAATAAAGTAGCAGCTCCTGTCCTCTGTGACATTCTGTAGGGTATCTCATGCATGCGTAAACCTATCGCTTATAACTTTACGACAGAATATTCGGTATGCAGAGGATAGATAAGGATAGATTTTTGAGGCGTATTTATAACCCACACTGAATTCTCGACGGCTCTTTCAATGGACGAGTCCTGATGTATCCAAGTTATGTCCGATACATTATTGGCATACGAGATAGCATTTATACGCTCATTCATGGATTCTGAGCCATGACTGCCGAATTCTGTCACATTTTCTTATTGGAATTTATCAGACTTTGTCAATATGTTCTACTGCTACGTTTGCAGTAGTATTTGAAGGAGCATCCAACTCGAAACAATATTCAACATTCATGATCTGATTTTCTCATCCTAGTTCAAGGTTCAAAGATTGTTTGTTTCATCATGTAGAGTACGGTAATCAATAACTTACTTTTCCGCAAATTCGGCGGTCAACTCCCTATAAATGTCAAGCATTTCTTATCACTTGCGATCGATTACTAACTTCCATCCAACTAAAGCCATTAATTCAACAATTTCTCTCAAATTCTGTTAAAGAAAGAATTTCGATGATTAAAAAATATACAAATAATAATAACAATAACATATGTAACTAGTAGAAGAGCAAGTAAATGAAGTTCTTGTAACTGAATCAAACGTTTTTTGAACCACAGATTATTTTCTACCAAGAACAACCACAAAAAGTAACTTATAGAAATTCTTAAGATCGGAGATGAGAAAAGGAGAAAAGCAGGTAAAACGTGTTGAATACCCTTTGAGGGTTTTTAGAGTTTCAACATGAATACAAAGCTATTGTACACTTTGGACGACTTCATTCTCCAGACCTCATTGGGGAGATCTGAAGGAGCTTTTCAAATATTAATACTTTGATTTGACTTGAGAGCGAGCATACAAACGTGTATCGAGGTATATTGTGATTGCTTTCCTCCTTGAGCTCACAAGTATGCTACATGAATTTATCAGATACATTGTGAAACTCCATTCTACATAACATGCTGTCAATACTAAGCTTCGTCTCACTATTATCTCAGCCTCTCATACAATTCTCACCTACAGCTCACATGTATGCAAAATTTATTGTTTTTGAATCCAAATATACTTCAAATCACTTTAATATCTCAATATCATCAATCTATGCATGTTTTCATGTATCATGCAAAGCATTGGTAGAGAAACGATTCGCGATTTATACGTGCATAATCAACATGAAGCAATATATTTTATAAATGAATTCTCGATTTGAATTGAGTGATACAGTGTGTATGAGAATCTCTCAGAACTCAGGAATCATTTTCTACTCATCTTTGTTCTTTTGAACAATTTCATCGCAATCAGAACATCCACAACCAAAGCCCTAAAATTTTCGACCGTAATCATCGCACTTGAACGGTGAAATTCACTCTTAATTTTCAACTGCTGACTAATCCAGCTAGCCGTGCTTTTTAGTGTCGGGTAGATTTATGCGTAGCGAACAGCGCAGCGCGTCTGGTTGCCATCGTTAGTGGAACGGTGCGGTGCGGCTGTTGTGAGGCGATCTATAAATTTAGCACTGCCTCTTCCAGTTAATTTTTAGACCACTGTACCGTGAACGAACAGAGTTCTATTTAGAGGGGGCGGTGAGGGGGGGGTGGTGAGAGAAGCTTTCCAGAAAGCGAACGTCGATCGTGCTGATGGGATATAGATTTTTGGGGTGAGGATGAATTTGTAAGCCAGACCCAGCTGGTTCATTAGCTCGAATAGAGTCCGAACAAAGCGCGAGTAGCACAGCAACGCGCTAAATTCTCACCGTTTCCACCTAGAGCCAAAGAAAACCTGGAGAGAATCTCTCACACCCTTCTCATACCCTTTCAAATCTTCACCACTTTCCCTTACACGACCGAAAGGAAATTCGGAATTATCCGCACTCTTAAAGAGTGCGGTCGCCTTCATCGGCTTCAATTGCCTCACCTCGCCTCAATCCTTTCATTCGACTGATAATCAGAGCGCAGCCTCGTTTAACGCCAATCGAATCGGAAGAATTGGCTACCGAATATCCAGTTTCGATTTGACCGGCTTTGTTGCAATCTCGGCAGCCAACTTCCTATACGTGGCTAGCATTTCCTATCACTTGTCAACTTCTTTTCAACTGAAACTATTATATTCAACAGTAATCATTTCCATATTACGTGAGAATAAAATACATATAAAATGAGTTTAAGATACTTCAGGTGGAAATAAACTCTTTATAACAGTCTTGATTTGGAAGAATTTCACGATCATGACTGAAAATAAATTGATAATTGGTACAGCAAGTGTTCTCTTGACGTAAATATCTTTCCAGCAAGCATGAGGCAAGAAACAGTTGCCAACATTTTTCCCGGATACTTTCAACTGCTACTGAGAAAATTAAATTCAGAAAAATCATCTGTAAACAGCAGAAACTGATTAAATCGCATGCATAGATATTCGCTTGGCGGAAAGTTTCTGAACGACTGACGGCTTTTAAATGCTGTGCGTTCCCCACAGGATATAGCTGCTGTTGCAGAAAGGCATGCTCAACTCCTTTAATTTCCTGTTTTTATATTCAAAAAAAGTTTCTTATGGTTTTGTGGAAAAATGGTCGGAATAATTTGTTAATGGAAAGCGAAGTAAATGTTTCAAATGAGCTTATTGAGAAGTTGAGTACTTCAGAATAAATTAACTGTTCTGTTCTCTGCCTCTGAAAAATTCACTGTCACGGAAAAAAATCCAGTATGTTAACTTCATAAATTGAGTGATTTGAATTGTACAAAATAATAACGTCATGCAGACTTCACGCTACGTATACAGACATTGTTGCAGTTTTTGGTGTGGTAATACTGGCAGTAGCAGGGCATGAGTTGATGAGTTAACAATATGAATGAACAAAATATTTTTCAACATCTTCAGAATAAAATGCATACTTTTCATTTCATTCACATGAACTGTAACAATCTGTTTTGGTTTTGACAGAATCCAATTTTAAGAAAATAGATTAATGTTACGCGAGTAATTCAATAACATTATTCCAGTCAAAAATTCGATTTCCAAGTCTATGGAATATTTTAAATATATATCAAATACAAGTCACCTTCTTAAACTCACATTCAATGACAGAGGTATCATACCTGATAACTAAATATGAATTCATTTTTATTCTTGCCATCAAAACTGTATTAATTTCAGCTTTTGATTGTAGTCGAGTGAATTTTTTTCTGCCAAATCTTATTTGAATGGAAATAATTAAGCCAGTCATACCGCATTGATTGACAAATTCCAAGTTTAGATTTTATATTATTCATACAGCATACACTCTACATAATAAGTCAAAAACTGTTCAGGGAATCAACATGACTTCTTCATTCCATAGATTAAATTTTTAGCATCAGTTAGAATTACATTAGACAAGTGGATGAAAAATCTCAGTAAGAACTCAAATTCGAGTTCACTATTCATTCTCACTCTGTCCATAGATCTGAATCAACTGACAATTTAATTGATCATGCATGGGCTTTCTCCGTCGTTATCTCGATTATTCGACCTCACATCGTGTCAGGCTAGGTAAGCGGATTTGTGCTAGTAGTGTCGAAGCCACAAGATACCGATCGTTGCGTAGAGAATAAGACAAATGACTTTTCACAGTACACAGCCTGTCCGGAGACAACTTGGAGAAGATAGGAGGCAAGAGACAGCAAGACCCTTCAAAGAAAAGAAGGGACGCCTTTACAGGGCGTTGTCCTTATTGCCAAGGGAGCCGGGAAGGGTACAACCGTCTGCTGAGTGGCACAATAAGGTTTTCTAACCACGTTTTGGCCTGCATTGACTAGCTGGGTCAATTGGAGACCGATATTGCAACTCCACTGCGCTGTATTTTGAGGAGAACCACCAATCCATCTAGCAAATTCAATCAGATCACACCTGAAAAAAAATGAGGTTGTGATAAGGAATGTGGTTGTGATAAATATAATCAATGCTCATGCCTTCGTCCCTTCTACTACCAGAGCAAGCATTTGCACGGGAAAAGCTTGGAAGATTATTTCAATAAAATTGGCACAGTTTTAGAATATAGATTATTCCTGATGGGCTACAGTGATTTATCATCATAATGCTTTCCAACGTGTGATTATAAAAATGTATCAGTTCAAAGTCAGTTCTAAAAAACTGAAGCTTTTACTCAGAAAGTAGGGAAATATTCAATTTCAGAGGATTATAGCAATGGCAAATAATATTGCACTAAAATTACGATTTAAGATTATTTAATAATCTTATCATGATAACAATAATTACGAATGAAAACACTCTCTTTCCTTGAAACTTTTCAGCTGTTTGTGATTCTTCCCATTTATTTCATGAATCAACTGCCAAACTCTCAAAATATCATCTTCAGTTTCTATTTGTCTGTCTTAATACCAACAATTTTTTAGAATCCATGGAATAGTTGAATGAGGGAACTCAAAATCCTCCTTATCTCAATTCATATTTTTATTTCATTGATGATTCATTGACATTAATCCAACTTTATTTGAAAAATAATTGAGGAAATATTCGATTGTTATAATTCCCTATGCAATTGGAGCTCATTGTGAGAAGATCGAGTGTATTCCATATCATAGTAACTGAAGATCTCATTCATTAGAATTAATCGAAGCTATCATGGAAAATATTCTACAGCTATAGGAAATATACAGTTATAGGCTGTTAAATATACAGTTATAGAGCTATAGTTATAGGAAATATACATAATGTTGAAATGTATCTTGAAACATCCATATCCAGATCAAATATGGGTGATTATTAACATTATAAGTTTGTTTACATTGATTTCATGATTTAAATATTATTTAAGGAATAGAATTCCTAATTTACAAGAAATTTGTCCGATTTGAATGAAGATAATCAAAGTTTCAGTGTGATTTAATTCTATGGTCTAATGTTTAAAAATAAAAGTATTTCAAGCAGTTTATCATAGCGAACGAAACGCAGAAGCAATTACAAGGCAATAAACTTGTTTCAATAACGACAAATGCATTTATAAAAGTAACCAATATTTCGTAGCGATAAAATACCTAGGAGATTAGGTTGTCGAACGCCGTAGGTAGAAGAATAAGTAGAAGGAGATCTGGCTTTAGGGTTTGGCACAGAAACAGGTCTGCATTTAAATATTTGGCTTTACTGTGGGCAAGGACAAGTGCGGACGCTGGTGAGGGCGCGTGCGTGCGACACAGGGATGAAGAGGTATGGGATTGGAGGGCCGTTAGTATGTCCCTTACCGGTAAGAGGTGATATTTCACCGGTTCCAAAAACGAAATCCACGTTGGCTGGAGAAGTCTCATCGTGCTCCAGATCAACCCTTTCCAGTCATTCTACTATTCTCCTCTTCCTATTCCCTCTCCCACCTAAACCGGAAGACCGAGATGCGATACCTTTATTAAATTAGATTGATTTTATCGGAGGACGTCGTCTGATTTATCTATCCGCTCCCCCTCCTCGCACCAACTAGTTTCCCCTCTCTCCACGAGATACATCACAGCGAAGACTTCCAATTTATATCACTCTTCTTCTGGCACTTCTAACTTGATTAAGTTATCGAGTTAATGATCTAGCTCCCTCCTACCTTCCTCTATCCTCAGCACCGAATTCTTGCAGACTCTTGATGCTGTCGCAAGTCCTCAAGACACATCGCTCACTTCTGATGAGACTCCGACTGCGAAAATACTATTAGATTTTCCTCGTTTATTTGTATTATGAAGACGTGGACTCTCTCGAATAAAGCGAAATTGTCGCCGCTTTATCTCATTCTCAAATAAGAAAGCCTGTAAAAAAGAGATGAGGTACGATTATTCAACATTGCATCATCTATCTTGAAAAAATATGCTGTCGAAAAAAGAAGGGTAATTGCAGTGAGTATGATTTATCAGATTGATATCAGGTGCTTATTGTATCAGTTTGATATCCATTGAAAATGGGAAAAAAATTGCTACTAGTTAAACTAGTTAACTCTCCAATGAATATTATTCACTGAAAATGAATATTAACCTAGAGGTCACATATCTCACCTCCACCGTCAACGTCAAGCCCATTAGAATCACATTTCTGATTACCTTACTTACTTTTTCTTGGTTCATTATAACAAAAAATTAACTTTTCATTAGTTCCACAATTTCTTGTAAAAACTTTGTATATTTTCCATTACATTAACTATGGGAACTGATTCTAATGGAAAATTCAACTATCGAAAAGTTGTAAACCTATTGATACATTGTCAGAATGAGTTTTTAGAAGATGATTGTACCTTATGGAGGATATCTATTAAATTTAAGCCATGCAGTTCATTAACTGTTGTATTTCACCTTTTACATTAGCGTTCTGTTTTAGCATTATCAACACCACTCATGATACGCACACTAGGCTATTCAATTATTTTCATAGAATAAAATATCTTTAATATGCTCTAGATTAATAATTATTCAAACTATTCAGAGCTGTCCAGTTTTGAGAAGGAGGGTAGAAGATGTCTGGATTTTCTTAATTTCCTTAATTTTTTGGGTCGGTGCATGTACTTGTGGGTAGGGGGCACCCCTGATTTATTGAACATTGTATATGGAGTACTAACGTAACTAAAGTACTAATAGTGTAGAGACACAGTTAGTAGAAAGTAATTTGTGTACTGTGACACATTTTTGTAGGAAGTTCATTGTCAAGTATACCGTGTTCCTTCCTGAGATCAGTGAGTCACTCCATCGTGGGAGTTCCTTTCTACAACGATTAACGGAATCTGAGGTTTGTTTATGGGAAATAGGCCTACAAACGGCTTGAACCTGAAACTGTGCCTTATTATCTTTTGTCTGTTTATTTCACACATTTACCAATCTTCTTTCTCCCTCTATTGTTTGGAGCTAGCTTCGATAAAAGTCGAGCCTTCTTTTTGCACTCCTGAAAGATTATTATAGTTTTTACAGCCTATTCTTTCGCAAGACTATTATTGAGTTACCGATCGTGCATGCAGAATGCAGAAGAGTATTATCATAATGATCGTTATAAAATCATCTTCAGCAACGATTTCCCTTTATAAATAGGCTTCGAACAGATATGCAGGTCTTGGTTTGACCTCTGAGACCCACTTATTAACTGTAATCACAGCGCAGTTGCATGCTGCTAATTGGAACACTGAAAATGATAATGTCCATCTTGCTAAATGAATAATAGCAAAGCTCTGATTCTTTTTGCCTACGAATAAATAATTATTTTACCTGATTTGGAGTCATCATGAAATCTCAGAGCAGTTGAATAATAAAGACAATCTCCAGTTTCAATGGGAAAATCTATTTTTATCTGTTATTATTCATTGACGAATGGATCAATATTCACCCTAAAATGAAATATTCAGTTGCTATTTGCATATTAACCGTTATCTATCTGATTCTCCGTTAGAATTTAAGTCAGGCAATGAGTTTATTTCATTGTCACATATTATAACAACAAACGTAAATTATTCGAAGTATTTTTTATTATCAACTCCTCAGAGGTTAACAGTCCACAGTCATCATGAAGCAGAGCGTTATTTCGGTTGCATAGACTTTTTTATAATTATTGACATAGCATATATTTAGCATATTATTGACATATATGGATGAGACCTTAAATAGAGGTTTCTAATAGCATTGTTTGTGCCCTGAAGTAATAAAACTTTATTCTATTATTCTATTAGAATGTATTCACAATTTATGATATTTTTATTTAATTTTAATTATTTGACGTTTCCGATAGCATTGTTTGTGTGCACTAAAGGAATAAAAATCATTCTTATTCTTATAAAAATAAAGCTTTTTTGAGAACGTATCAAATCACTACTGAACATTTTTCAGTTTAATATTCGGTGGGAATCCATGTTTAAATAATCTGTACAGAATCGAAATACTTTTTCCATCAAGATGAATGATGAACCTCTCTCAACTGGTATTATAACACCATCATGCACAACACATCCCATGTCACCACCACCTGAGACTCCATTTTCGGAAACTGTTGAACCGTGAAATGGCAGGCAGTAGGCACAAGTGCATGAAAATCGGAACAGTGGATCAGCCGTTGAATTTGTTCAAGAAAATGGCAGAGTTCTGTATTCGAGTGACCGATTTCATCCTTTACTCATGGTCGAATGCAATTCTCCATCTTCGAGTTTTCATACCATATTCACTGAGAAAGCTGCGAAAGAGAGTGTGTTGCTCTACGATAAGCCTTCATCTCTTATCATTCTTTTCGTCTCTCTTTTTCACAATTCTTCCTCTCTTCAAATTTTCTTGATCCTCCTCTCACTTTTCCTCTTCAGATTGGAACCCATTTTTTTCATTCCACTTACCCTATTTTCCTTCTCTTATTTTATCATCTGTCCAATACTTCTTCATTTTTTCCTTGTTCCTCTCTGTGAATTTCTTCCTCTTCTTCTTCGATCACTTCTCAATCCGCTTGTGGAATCTCTCGCACAGTTACCTCCTCTTCCTCATTCCTAACCTATACCATATTCTTCTACCATTCTTGAATCATTCATCTTTTACCACTATTTATTCTTCCTTTCTAATTAGTTCTATGTTCTCTAGCTGTTATTCCTTCCATCCTCCTCCTCAAGGAAAGAAAATGATTATTTGTCGATTATTGGCCAAGATATTTGGTGATATTGTCCTCCTCAGATTGAGTTATTGCAAATATCAGATTGAGAATACAAAGGAGCACGTTTGTATCCGCTTCACAGTCCGCTCCGGAAAAAGGAATAATTTTTCTGCTCATTGTACAGGAAGATTTCATTATGTCTTGGAGATCACATACTATATCCATGGATGGTACACTGAACTACTCACTGCTTTGCAGCATCTGACTTGTGGCTTTCGTTACTAATGTGCAGGTTGCATTTGATCACAATTTTCGTTTGTGTGCTCTTCTATTCTTAGGATTATTTTATGAACTAGTAAAACTTTCTTAGTAGAACTAGTGAAGCTTTGTCTGCTATTCTTAGGATTATTTCATGAACTAGCAGAACTGTCTTTTACTAGTTTTGATAGCTCGGAAGAGTAATATTACTGGAGGAATCAGAATCATGTTACGATAATAATTATTGTTCTTGAATCTTGAAAAATATGACATGTGATTCCACCTTTCAATCATTGTTTACTATTTCAAAATGTTTCATCAGGCAATCGGATTTTTCTAAGAAAGTATTTGGTATTTACAATTATTTAGTGATTGTGATCAACAAGAATCTCTGTATGTAATATAAGGTTATTAAACGTTAGTCTCAAATGACTTCCACTCGCCTTGTATTATCCATCTATCATGAACTCAATAATGTCATTATCAGTCTACTCTCAATCTTCACTGCCTAGCTAAGTTTGTAGACGAAAGTTCATTATTAACTAATAATTTTTATGTTGTGACTAACAATTGAATTAATTTGAATACAATTAATTGGAAGTGATGCAATGGGATGAGAATTCATTTTTCCAAGCAATTTTTGAACTTCGAATACTAATTGATTACTTTTTATTGAAAGCAGTGAGTGAAATTAAAATCAAAGAAGTGAATGCGTTCACAACACCGTGGGTTATAAGTTATCCCGAGTTGAATCACATAAATCCAGCACTCAATAATGCCACCTGCACATTCAGTTATTGGGCCCGTTCCAGAGTGGGTTTGCTGGAAAGATTGGAATTTAGGAGAATAGTGAACACGACTCGAGTGGTAGAGTGCTAGCCAATTTTCTCTTCTGGAAAACTGGAGAAGGACCATTCATTTCTCATACAATCATTGTAATTGAGAGCGTTTTCATTTATTCTAACAATTTCTGTTTCCAATAACTCCACATCTTCAGTTGAGTTATTTATACTCAGTATCTCAGCCTGAGTCAAATTATATCAAAGACACTTCACACAATTTCTCTCCCACCTTCCCAGAAAAAGAATATCATATTTTATTCTATTCCATTCATCTCAATTATCTTCTATTTCTATTTTTATTGCCATATTTCCATTTAAACTAAAAGTAAGAGTCTACTGAAACTAGTAATCTCTCTCTCCTCCCATTCATCTGGAAAACATTCTTTTCTAGGATTCATAGATACTCCTTCAGGAACTCAAGTTCTACGAGATCAATCAGTTCTCACTATTTATTGGACTTTCTGACGTTATTCTTTATATTTAAATAACGATTAGCCTCCTGCTTGGCATCAGTCGGTAAAGCATGAGATTTTGATATAATCATATAATTAGGTCGTGGTTTTTTAATAGGATTCAGTCTCAAAAAATCTTGATAGGCCTAGGTATGGGCTTCTCCTATAACTCTTGTAATTCAATAAAAATAAATATATATAAATATGATACTTATACTATAGTGTTGAGGAATAAAAAATAAATTGCACACCATAAACGTTTCATACATATATTAAACAAATAATGCAAAAAATAAATCGAGGCAAAAAATATATAAAGAGCGATAAAAAATATAATATAAAAATAGAACAATAATTGAAATCAGTAAAATATCACAGGCTAAATTTTATATTCTAGATTTATGGCACGAATCATTACCATGTGCCTTTATCTTAAAATCATATGCATTCTTTTGCATGTAGCTGCGATATGCGCTTGCTAATACTTGTCGACTTGGACAATTCAATTAAAAATATGTGCTTTAAGATCAGCTTGATAAATTAGTCACTAATAATCCAAATATATATATATTAAAATCTCTAGTACTTAGCAGATTTCTTTGTATCGAATATATATTTTTATCTCAGGGTGCAAGATTCGGCACCTGACGGAATAGGTAGAGCCATTCATCTAGTGAATTAGAGCTATAACAAACTATCGCAAATTATATTGCAAAAATTAAATATCATATGCATATGTTTTAATAGCCTAGATTTTATACTTCTTTCATTATTCATGTGAAATAGTACACCAGTATACAAACACTCCAATTCACTTTGTTTATCAACCATAGGATATTCACTCAGCTTCTGTGACATAGATAGTAGCTGATCACTGATCAGAGTATGTCAGTGATTGCAAACAAGGTTCCATTGTAAACAAATGAGCTTTCTACTTCAAAGGCAGCTTTATCAGATGGGTATTGTTTCAGGCAAAATAGAATCGAGTAAGCTTTGTTGCTAGATGCTTTCCCATATTACTAGGAGCATTCCAGTTATACATCCCTGAATGGAAAACCAATTTGCATTATATGAGAGAACATTGACATACACCATGTGTGCCTAACATTCAACAGCTAATTATATTAGAGGATATAGTATGAGTATGATGTTATTGTACAATATCGAGGATACTGAGCTTCGCTCGAAATTACAAAGGAAGAAATAATTACAAATGGATTAAGAATTTGGAAGTAAATTAATATGTAACTTATTCAATTTTCATCTGAATTGACAACGTAAGTATCTACTTGAGTTGTCAATTAATTCACAACTTGAGTATTGAGTATTATTCACTTGTGAATTAACCATATCATATTAGGTTTGTTTTGTGTAACGTGTAGATATCATGTCTATTATTATTATTGGAAGGGAAATGGAAGTACTTGATGAAATAGCATGTTCTTCCTTCATTTAGTTTTTAGCTGTTTATGAAATATGAAAATATCATGGCTGCGTGCAAACAAACAGGAAATTTTCTTCATTCATTCAGTTTTAGCTGATTATGGAATATAAGACTATCATGGCTGTGTACAAACAAAGAGAAACTGTAAAAATTAATCGCATTTCTATCAACTCATTATGATCATCACATTGAATTTAACTACTGTTTTTTTTTATTCATCAAAATATATTATAATTCTCAGTATTATATCGTTTCAAGTGATACGACTTTGGACTTTGTCATTTTATTCACCAATGTTTTAACTTCAGTGTTATTTGTATCGTGAATGAATAGAAAGATTCGAAAGTTTCGAAAGATTTGAGTTGCTTTGCATCATCCAGTTTGAATTTTTAATCGGAATTTAGTTGGAATTTTTCAAATCTTAAATAAACTTAATAATCCATGAAGACTAGAAGACAAAATAGGAAAAGAATGAGAATAATTATGACACTACTTGGTCTATTGATCCACAATAAATTTTTCGGTTTTTTGATGTTTGATATTACTGAAAGAAGCGTTGAGTTAGCAATTAGCCTGCATTCAAGCCGGCGAATGAATAAGTTATTGCGAGTGAGCTGAAACAAATTTACGGTCCAAGTATTATCCTGATCATGCATCACTCGCCCAACAACGTTGTTGGAGAAGGGTGAAAAGGAAATCTGTTATCAAAGTGTTATTACAGTTTTTTAATCAAGACTCAAGTTTGGTAAGATAGCTTGCACGCTCTCTCGCATGTGAACTGTCGCTGTATTCGCTCACCAAAACTGACATTTTATTCTTTCTCTCTTCCTCTTACAAACTCTTTGTCCAGTCTTGGCTTTTCACTCCCGTCCTTTCTTCTTTCCTTCTTCTTCTCCTTTATTATTATTGATTCAATGCATTTTTATATGTTGATTATTTGATAAATTAATAATGTTGATAACATTACTTTGATTTGTTCCAATAGAATAGTATATTATAGTTTACATTGTTCATCCTCAAACTGAGTTTTGTTGCACTTCTAAAATGTTTTTTTATTCATGATACATTAAACCAGATATGAATTTATTTATTTTCACAATAATTTCCTCGATTATTTTATTGTTGTACTAGCCGTAAGGCTCGCTTCGCTCGCCATATCCGTCTAGCCAGGGAGCTCCGCCCCCTGGACTCCCGACTGGATCGTCCAAAAATGAGATCAGCGGGCTCGCTTCACTCGCATCTTCCATTCGAGCATGCTTCATTCCATCAGAAAGTCAAAGTACTGAGAAAACGCAGAAAAGCTGAGAAAAACGTTGGATAAACGCTGATTTTGGACGTATCTTTGATGAAATATTAGAGTCACCTCATCGAAAAGTTTTATAAAAGGGCCACTGAACATACCTACCAAATTTGAACGTTTTTGGTCCGGTAGATTTTTAGTTCTGCGAGTGAGTCAGTCAGTCAGTCAGTCAATTAGTCAGTGAGTGCCATTTCGCTGTTATATATCTAGCCGTCAGGCTCGCTTCGCTCGCCATATCCGTCTAGCCTGTTATCTCAAACACACACACTCTCTTTCCTCATTAATTTTCGAACTATTCACACATTTCATTGATAATGTAAAAATATCATCTCTGTCTCATTCAGATAATCAAATTGACTCTAAAAACTGAGTAGAAATACTCTTCAAATCACTCTTAGAACTGTTTCTGTAGTTATATAAATTGAGCTTTATCATTCAGAGCTAAATTATATTTATTCTCATTTCACAGTTCATATTTTCATATTGTGCATTACCGAATTTTCAAACAAATAATTGGTATCATTCACTTCTGTTCTGCATGGCACTATAACATTTTACTTTTTAGACTATTCAAATTCTTCATTCACATTATCAGAAAATAATTGTTTCGAAAAGATAAGTGAATACTGGACTGAAAACAGACTCATAATATACCTTTTAGTTCCTCCATCGTCTCGGCTTTCCTCGTCTAGCTCTCACTCTATCTTCTGCCTAGAACCTTTCTCGATTTTCACCAATCAGAGCAGTTGGAAAGCGGTGTTGAGTCCGGTCATAAATCTGACGCGTTGATAAGAGTGGGGCGGGCGGCCGAGTGGTAAGCAGCTAGCAGCACCCTTATCTGCAGCCCGCTTGAACAAACAAACGCCTAATTACCAGCACGTAAATGTTACCTGCCTTTCAACCCCACCATTTCAACAATGCTCAAGCTCATACGTCACTTCCTCCACTAAAACTCTAATCGAACAAATATGATATTATGCAGTAACAGTGGAATAGAGAGACGGAAAGTAGTGTTGAAAGACTCAAGTTTTTCTATGAAGAAACTCCTAGATATACTCCTATACAACCTAGATATTTCATTTGTTATAATTCATTCTGGACTAGGGTCGTTCTGTATGAGAATAGGATATTAATATTTGATTCAAATAAAAAACGTATTCAGTCATGAACATTCTTCACCCTATCACTTTTTGTGTAGTTGGGAAGTTGATATTGTGGTAATTATTCATATCAAATAAGAAGACTAAGAAATTGTCAAAAACACATATTCTATTGATAGTCGGAAAGACCAGTTTTGGTTGTTACACCATTGTCAATATCTGATAAACACTAATTCTTCTGATCAGATTCTTCTCTGATAAACTCACGTTCATCAGAGATTGACAATAGTGTAACAACCGAAACCTGTCTATCTAACTATCAATGAAATCTGTGGTTTTTGACAATTTCTAAGTCTTTTCATTTAATATTCAAATACCCTACTTGTATTAACGTAATAGCTATGATTGTTATAATATTTATTTGAGAAAAACGCAATTACGGGATAATCTGAATAATCTCCACAGCTGAGAAAATATAGATGAAGATCTCCATCTACTCAATAAACTGGAGGAGGAGTTTTCAACTGGAAAACTTTCCTTTCAATTAATTCGATTTTCCAGAGAAATTTCAAAAATAAATAACGTGAAAAGAGTGGACCACACCACAGTTAGGACAAATGCGCAGAAAAATTGTTTCGCCAGCCCAATGTGAATGAATAGGAGTGCTCAATTGAGAAGAAGAGGAAGAAAAAGAAGTATAAGAATCTCAATGGTGATACTTCTTATCGCTGCATACTCTATCATAATCAAATTAACGGTGCTCAAATAATTATTTTCCACGTTATAAGGAGTCTGTATAATTAATCACTTGGAAATCCATTTCTCAAGAGAGAATTCATTTTGATTGAGATAAATGCTTCTTCAGTTTCAGTCGATCGTAAATTAAATGGTATATTTATTGTTTTTATAGTCAGATGAAGTAATTGTATTACTGTGACTGAAAAATAAGTGATGAAGAATGTATTGGGCCGATCAGTCAAAGCTCGTTTGTCATGGAGTCAATAGACGCCAGGTATCTATTAAAAGTTAACGGTGATTTGCATTTGAAAACGTGCATACTGATTAAGCCAAGCGTCTCTTGTATTCTATGGAGAGTCTGTCGCAAAGTTAATAGCAAAACACTCTGACACTCGGATAGTGGAACCTTTAGCGAATATACTGTCCATGAAATGCAATGTCGTTAGTTCTTCAAACGGTGCTTTCCAATGTAATTGCTCGATGTCTCACACAAATCTCTTGATCAATTAAGAATCCGATAGGGTTTCCACAATATCCTTCATCGTAAAGGATGAAGGTTTTTAATTGGAAAGGATGAGAGGCGATTGAGCTGGCTCAATTTCTCTTTTTCCCATCAAATATTCTTGTTTCCGATAGAGAGTTTGTAATTTTAATGGCACTCAACATACATTTATTATGAGTTTGTGGAAATATATGGGTTAGGTAAAATCCCAGGCAAATCCTTGTGAATATTCATCTCCCATGAAATATATCTTCTCGCTTGAACTTGAACGTAAGTTGCTACGTGTAACTTAGTGTTACAGAAGACAATTCAAATCAAATCAAATCAAATTTCATTTATTCAAGTAGTTGCATATAAAAGACAAGCTTCACAACATTGAATCGTCACAATCAATAAAAAAAACACAGAAAAATACAATTAGTGCAAAGAGGAGACGTCAAAGAAAAACACTGTCCTAAAGAACACCCCCTGGAAGAAATCGATTAATTTCAGTTGATTTAAAGAAAATTTTTATTCTGTTATAATTCTATGACATGTAATTTTCTTCCCTCAAGACATCCACACATTCATCCACTGTGTATGGCGCTCTTTTTAACAGAACCTTCCTTATCCTTCCGGTCATCTTTGAAAAGTTGGAAAAATCTTTAAAGTTATGGGGGAGTCAATTTATAATTAGTGTGGGCCTTTCTCCAGAAGGGTTAGTCTATGTGCCGGGTAACCGAGGATTGAGCCACCACTCCTCGTATTGTAGGAATGATCAAGTAGAACGGATGAGAATGCCCTCCAATTTTTACTAACGTACGTGATGATCTCCAGAAAGTACATGGCTGGCAAAGTTAATATACTCTCTCTCACAATTGCCGTACGCACACTTTTTTATATTATCAAGTTCCAGGTATTGCATTTCATTTCAATCAATTTTTATTTCACTACTCACATCACAAGGATGAGGGACACGTCAAGGAAGTCGCTACTTGTCAACCAAGTCTGGCATTACAACCAATATCCGAATCGAAATCACAAAGAGAGATTTTTTCATTAAATAGAAAATATCAATTTTTAATAATATATTATGTGAAAATGGAAAATACAGTTGATTTTTTACTTTAAATTTGAATAAAATTTTGATCTCACTGCGAGTGAATTCGTAGTGTTTTATAATCTATCAGCTGGATTTCAATCCAGGTTTTTCCACGTCCACTTTCGTTGCCATTTGGCCATGAACTCCATTAGAGGTAGGTTAAGCTGCTGTCGCGCTCTTGACTTTGCTAGATTTTCTCGGCTGTAGCAGCTGGAGATGCGACAAGCATCTTATAGAAAGGACATGGTTAGTTCATTAGGCTCCGCTCACATATGGTAATTGTGTGCGACCGGTTCTTCTTCTTAGTGGCCGCGCGGTCAAGGCGCGCGTGCGTGCGTGGTAGAAGCTGAAGACTATATGTATGTGTTGGTATCATGTATGCAGGACACTAGAGGAAAACGAGGAGCAGAAGAGTGGAAAAGACAAAGATAGGGAGGAGAAAAGGAAGAAGAAGAACAAGATGAAGAAGAATTGGAAGAAGAAAAAGAGTAAGAAGAAGTGGAAGAAGAAGAAGAAGAAGAAGAGTATGAAGAAGTGGAAGAAGAAGAAGAGAAAAGATTATGATGATGAAGAAGATAAAGAAGAAGTGGAAGAAGAAAAAGAAGAAGTGGAAGAAGAAAAAGAAGAAGTGGAAGAAGAAAAAATATGATGATGAAGAAATAGAAGAAAAAGAAGATGAAAAAGAAATAGAAGAAAAAGATGATGGAGATGATGAAGAAGAAAAAGATTATGAAGAAAAAGAAGAAGAAGTGGAAGAAGAAAAAAAAAGATTATGATGAAGAAGAAATAGAAGAAAAATATGATGAAGAAGAAAAAGAAGATTAGTTTTGAGGTTCAGTGATGATGAAGGACAAGAGGAAAATTGGGAAAAGAAATAAATAGTAAGGAATAAGGAAAGGAAAGGATTGACATGAATGAATGTAATCAGAGTAAGAGATTTATGAAAGAAGGAATGAGCACAGCTGAGATAAGTGACAGAGATAGCGGGGAAGAGAAAGCATGTGTGTGTGTTGGGAGTTGGGAGTGACCAATGGACAGGAAGGTCATCGAGGCTCCCAGCTCCCAGCACCCAGCCAGCCCAGCCGGCATCTTTCTAACTGTTCATTCGGACAGATATGAAAAAATATTTCCGTCTCAAATAACATTCGGCTTTCTCGTATATGAAAACGCTCGTTCAGAGACGTTCATTTCACAAGACGTCTTGTGTTTTCAAGCAATAATGCCAAAAACTGTTAGTTGCTAGAAGAAATGCTGCATAACCACTGGCTTGGCTTGTCCAAGCACATTGTTTCGCCAGTCACGCATTTCGGTACACACATAATACTGTTTGGATTCCATCTTCCATGTTATCATTATGTTGTGTTGCTTGAGCAACATACTGTTGTATGTGTCTCCTGCATAATCAGAGAGTATAGAAATTTCATTCTATTCAAAAATAAGAACAATAATCGTTTTGTGCACAATACGACAAGATATTGAATAACAATATAAACTGGAATCCTAAATAGAGTTAAGCTCCATGCGCCTGCTACTCCAGTTGTCAGGGTGACCACTTCTGTCAGGGGAGCCGAAATCCTCTGAATACTATTTCGCTTCCTGATAGATCGGAACCCACCTAAAGCTGTGGGTCCACTCATCTTCCATCAACATCCGTCTCATTATCTACACACAAGCCGTGTGGGCATTATCACTAGCCAGAGAAAAAATAGAAGTGGGTAAGCCCACTGAGTTCTAAGATCTGACATCGAGCAGGTTGAAGACAGAGCAATAGAAAATTTACTGGATCAGAAGTGTTTAGCCTCAGAAGGTTGCACAAAGACTTCTATTTATAGACTTCATTTCTGTATAATAGTGAGGTCCCCGTTATTATGACAGTAGAGAAAGATAAAGGTGCAGCGTTGTCAATTTTCTGCCCGGCCACTGTCTTCTATGGAGGATAGCTGATACCGGTATAGCTGAAGTAATATCAACATTTATTATTGTCAAAAATGATCAATCATATTTGTCAAAAAATATATGATGATTTAATAAATTCATATAATTGTGATTGAATATTTTGTTGAACAATTATATTTTTACACATTGTTGAGAAAAGATCTGGCAACGTTGCAGAGGTATAGAAGGATAGCGCTTTGTTGAATGATCGCAACACCAATGTTAATCAAATACTGCCATTATAACGTGGACCTAACTGTAGATGGGATTTACTGTGAACAGATTTCTCCCTACAACAATATTGTAGTCAATGATAAAAACTATCGAGAATCACTCAAAATCCTCGAAACGATGTGGCTGTAACCAACAGAAAAATTGTTCAAATTCGTATCATGAGGAACATCATACAATGTGTGGTCGCTGAATGTGAAAATAATCAAATAGTATGAAAAGAATTATGAAAGAATATTATAATTATAATAATAAAAGAATTATTCGTGCCTCTTTCTTATTGAACCATATTCTCCATGTGTTCATATTTATTATCTGATTCTATTTATTCACTCAAACACAAAATGGAATCGATTATATTCACAATCGATAATATCAATAAGAAATGAGTACAGTATTATGTAAGTCGCTATGCACAATCGTGGTATCTGTTATCACATACTGCCAATCGTATCATATTCCGAGAATGCTCTTATATTAAAAGACTGAGAATGATTTATCTTTCGCGAAATATTTAATTTGGGCTTCCATGCTCCATGTTCTATCGTGTCACGCTAGGCTGTATCTCATGCCAATGTTGCATGCTACTCTTATGAAAATACAACAACCAATCCAGCCATAAAATTTAACTTTCTTATCTGGAATAGGCTACTCTCTATTTATAGAGAAATGCTTGCTTAATAGCCTGGAAAATTGAATGTATATTGTTTCATGTAATAATAGCATTTAAGCTGACTATATCAATCCAATCATTCACTTTCTCCTACTAAAAGATTGTCATAGAAAAGCCCCACACAAATTTCGCCTTATTTTTCTCTTTCCCTTCTTTATAATCTGATTCTCTTTCTCACTCTCTCATCCAATAATTTTCATCCTTATCATTCTGCCACACCCACCATTTTAATAGCTGGTTCTTGATTTTATAAAAATATAAGTAGCTCACTTCATCACGGTTTTGTACCTAGCTTGTTAATTACATCTTTTTTACAAAGTTGATACCCCGTTTCTTGGCTTAATAACTTTTTCTTGTCCATTCATTCAAGATAATCCCCCTGTTCAACAATACTTGACATACAAGGCATGGCTGTCTTTTTATCATGTATTTCATGGGCTTGCTGAATTATCAATTATTTTGCCGGTCTTGTAACCGGTAACTTATCAAGAATTTACCTTCTAATCAAGTTCTTAAATTTTCAAAATTGCATGATCTACTTCTTTTTGACTACACATTGAAGATACATCTATACATATTAAAGCAAAATGGCACTCACTCACTCACTGACTGACTCACTCACTAACTCACTCACTCGCAAAACTAAAAATCTACCGGACCAAAAACGTTCGAATTTGGTAGGTATGTTCAGTTGGCCCTTTAGAGGCGCAATAAGAACGGATTTGGAAAAATTTCCAAAGATACGCCCAAAATATGCGTTTTTTAGCGTTTTCTCAGATTTTCTGCGTTTCCTCACCTTTTTCAATAATTAATGGAAATATAATTTAAAAAATTCAGTACACAGGTTTGGAGGTGGAAAAATTCAGGCTGAGGTGGAAGAATTTTGTTTGCCAAAGATACGCCGATATAGTAACAGGTGTTTTTCGAGATCAAATAATTTGCATAATACGTTCAAATTCGGTACAGAGGTTCCGCTGAGGTCTACATGCAGGCGAGCGAAGCGAGCCCGCTGATCTCATTTTTGGACAATCCAGTCGGGTGTCCAGAATTCGGTACAGAGGTTCCGCTGAGGTTTATATGCAGGCGAGCAAAGCGAGCCCGCTGATCTCATTTTTGGACGATCCAGTCGGGTATGGCAAGCTAGACGGATATGACAAGCCAAGCGAGCCTGACGGCTAGTATCATTATAAAGAGATCTGCGGGCTGAGACGAAAAGGGCTGAAATCCAAGTAGTTTTTTTTTCAAAAATAGTTTCTATCACGAGAATCGAGATCTTAATATTGTTTTATTATTCTTAGTTATTGAGTGAATAGTGTATTAAAAAACCGTATTGAGATATTGATAACCAGAAAATCTAATTGAATTTGATATAACAAAACTTGAATTTTAAAAACACTTATTAAGTTAAAATTGTGTTTGAAACGAAGTTTTCTTCATAAGAGTTTTTAAAATTCAAGTTTTATTTCTTTAGTGAAAAAGTATGGATATGCAACAGAGTGATATAACAATTTTGGAACTCTTAATTGGAATATATTAAATGACATAGAATAGAATTCTGTTCAGTACATAAAATAGCGGATTGCATTGAACATAGCTTGGACCATGTACCTTCATATAAACACCCTCATATATTCTCTCATCATTATACTTTTTCTCTATTAATGTGCAAGTATTTCAAATAATATCAACTTTGAAAATAATAGATTTGAAATGTTATATGTGTTGATTGCTTTTGATATTTTCATTTTAAATTTATTTTATATTTGGGACGTCTCTGATCACATTTTCCTGGAATGCTCTTTCCATATGGGTGCTGTATTTTAAATGGACAAAGTGCGAGAAGATACCAGTCACGGTTGTAATATGAGTCTTCGGATGCTGGGAAAATTACGCTCCCTACACGCCAGACATTAGAAGCTAGAAGATTGGGCGAAGATCTCCCTTACCCCTTGTCAAGGCAATAAACTGGCAAATAGCTTGGTTGCAATGTGTTCATCTGCCAAGAGTGGAGAATATGGTTGAAGTCTATTCTGCAAGAACAGCCCAACAATGAACAAGAGACTGACAGCTAACTTTGTTAACGAGAAACCATAATAGGCCGGTTGGCAGCATCCAACTTTAATTCAATAGGCGGTTTAATTAAGTTAATATTGAGATTCCCAGTCTGCATCCACACCAACTAATTATCCAATTCTCTTGTCTCACATAAATCGCTAATTTATTTCATAAGATTATTTAAGGAGGCAGTTTCATGATGAATGCGTTACAGAAACAACATAAAGTTAATAAATCATTCATCAGGAGTCGCGCTATTCATGAAGTATCCATTTATAACCGAACATTTCCATGACCTGCAAATCAGCATTATCTGCTTTGAGGATTCGAGTTTTACAGCTATAGGAAGAATATTCTTCCAAATAGATGAATAACTGGGTGTGAAATCCTTCCAATTCTCAAGCGCAATCAAAAATTCCACCAGATTTAGGTTTCAAATGATTTTATATTCCTTCCGCAGATTATTTTATCTCCAAAAATGGAAATTTCAACTTCCCATTAACTATACAAGAGATAACCTCATAGTTCAATGTAAACGTTAGGTTCAAGGTCCATTGCTAATTTATGTTGTTGAATAATATAATAAATAAAGCGCCTTTACACAAAACGTTGATAATAGTATGAGCTATGTGGCTATTTCCGTTGTCCAAGTACAGGAAGTTTCATTCCATATCACAGGACCTTTAAATTTATAAGAGTTCAATTAGACCCATAAAACTTGAAAAGCTTCAGTCTTGGAGGACTTCTCCAACTCTACCAACTGTTCCAATTTTAATTCTGAAGAAGCACTTGGACGCTTACTGGAGACTAGAGTGGAGTTCACTTGGAGATTGTTAACAACGCTTTTCGAAAATATTTATAGAACTAGATCAGGTCAAGCATTATATACAGAGCCTCAATTCGCGTTTTTGTTTCTCTCTCCTCTAAAAAGTCAAAAGCAATATCTTGAAGTGCGAGCTACCGTAACGGCTATCTTACTCAAGGCCAGGAATTATCAAGTTATTTCTTAGAAATTGCAGACTACTCCCCTTCATAGGGCTACATTACTTTTTTCTCCAAGTTCGGCCAGTAATAAGAATTTATCACTCGGAACGTTTCGGACTTTTAATTATCGTCATACTGAATAGTACTTACATTGCAGGACATTGCAATAACGTACCGGCATAAATAAAGAACCGGCTTATACAGAGTACTCGCCTAATGGGCTTGTCTGTGCCTCTAGGTCGGCATTCGGTCTTGAAGGCGGTGTAATTCAGGAAATAACTTATAAAGCAGTAGACGTCACGTAGTCCATTGAAATGCTCTCCAGCCCGCTCCACGATTACACTTTTAATAAGAGTTGTTGAGAAAAATGGAGTGAAAAAGAAAGCCGAAAAGAGCACTCTTACCTTGATAATTATGCTCCGTTTTGAAATAGACGAAACAATTATTTCTCAACCTTATATTCCTTCACGTATCGACTCACTTCTCAAGAGCTTGGATGTTTTTGCAGCGCGTTTAACGACTTTCGCGATTAGGTTCATAAAATACCTTTTTTTCCGAATCAATTTTCTGCTCACTGTAACCATGCTACGCCTTGGTAGTAAATCTTTGTCCAGATCTCTGTAACAGAAGGTCGGTTGCATCAATAGTAATTGAGTTCAGTCTCAATCGGTATTGTGCTCAGGCAAACTAGTACGTTAGTGTCTAAACACGAGCCAAGCCAAGCTTAATGGCCATTACCCCCTACTATTACGATTGTTTTCTGCGTGATCAACGGAGGTGTTTGAAATTGCTCCACCAAACTACCGAAAAGGAAAAATAGCGCGTACTGTAACGGTTTGATATTAGTGTGAGTTCCTTTCCTCTTGCCTGTTGATAGCAGAGTCAAGAATTCATAGCATTCACCACCACATTTTGCAATCTTCATTTATTAAAAGTAAGAAAGTTTGATACATTGACGACATTCAATTATTGTATTGAAAAATAAGGCGGATTACGGGAAGAATGAATAGAAAAAACATTAATTCTTAAAATCTCTGTTTTGACTTGTCGAGCAACGTTTATGGTACTGGGATCCTTCTATTAAATAGTACTCTGTTCAAATGCTAATGAAATATGGGGCTTTGTAAGAAGTTCACTTGATTTTTTCAACTGGTAGAATCAGGATGAATTCATCCATGAGAAATAGGATTCGATTTGAAGCTTGATGATTAATTAATATCTTCGGCCCATATACACTATCTCGGTTTAAACGGGAATTGATCTGCTGTTAGTTTGAACCAGGTATGTAACACATTGAAATAAATGATGTCATATCGTCATGTAGGACAAACCATGATTAGCATTATACGTGAATGCTGCTTAGTATATGACTTAAATGCTGCTTAAGTGAAATAATTTATAATTTCTTGTATTTCTATAATAAACTTTATTATAAGATCAAAATCCAACAACCTATGATCAAACTGTTTCCGTATCGAGTGAAATGTTCTTTTCCTATTGCTATTCCCTCCCAGCGGCATGCCAGGTATTTTATAGACTTGATAGTTTCCATTGTGCCTGTTCTCGACTCATTAAGTTCAAGGTAGCTACAAATGTCAGACGTCTATTAGTCTAGAAATGAAATCACACAAACAAAAGTCTAATCATTCTGTGTTGCAATATCGGTTCTATTGTTTGCACCAAATGTCATTTTATTTAAGTAACTGGGATTTCTCCGTTATTTATTTGAAAGGCTTGTATAGTTGAGTAGGTAGAATTCCATGAGAATTAAGATGTTGAGATCCAATATAAGGTGCGGCATTAATTTCACCTATAGTAGGCTTCCTATTCTATATTATTTTAATATTATTCTATATATTATAATAGTATCGACTAACCATAACATTCGAGTCGTTGCTTTCATTGGCTTAAGAAGTTGAATATTTCAACCTGATTCTGCTGATTTCATTCTGAAACTCTATTCACTACAACATTCCATCCACTACATTTCGCACTGTAATAATATATTCAAACTCCATCCTATTGATATTCTTCGAAATATAAACACCTTTTCCGGCTCAGAATCATATTCATAGAAATTTTGTAGAAATATTTGGGTGTATAGAAGCTTGCTTTCACATTTATTTCCTCAAAAATGAGTAGAAATGACTATTATTTTACCTCGCACCTTGAGCTCTCCGATTAGTTAATTTTCCAGATAATTTAGTCGTAACTCTCTCTCTATTCACACCTTGTTTTATTTTGTATTCTCTCTCACGAACACTCTTCATCACTGTCTTTCTCTCGCTCCTTCCACGCTTGGCGGTAAGCGTGATTACACCTTTTTTAATTGCTTCATATTTCACCAGCTTAATTTATTTTCTCCTATTGTGGAGTCGGTTTTGTTGAAAGTCTGGCAATTCACACTTTTCTCATCCCCCACCCCACTTTTACGAGGGTTCGAATCCCCCTCCGTCACTGGGCGCCCTTTTGAGGAAAGACGCAATCTTTCTATAAATCAACTTTCTCCCACCGAAAAAGGAGGGAAACAGGGAATCATGGGGGGGGGGGGTGAGGGAAAGAGATGAAGGAGTTACGAATGTAAAAAAGATTTTGTTTTGTTTTCCGCGTATACATCCCCCCTTACTTCCGATTTACTCATTCTCTTTTGTTCGTTTTCTTTCCTGAAATGTTTTGTGCCAATTCTATTACAATTGATCAAAGGTCGAATATACAATGGAAGTTTTTTGGAGGAAGAAAGAGAAGAATAAATTCTGTAAGGTAGCCAATCCACTTGTTTTGTGCAAATTTTAGAATACAGTCCTGTAGAAGTATTGTTACTCTAGTCTCATCTTTCATTTGATTATTCAATATGTTGTGGTTGTCTCTATCGAATCAAATCAGTGATGATAAACACTGAATTAGAAGGTTTTCTCTAGTCAAGAATTTTCTATAGAATCCAGGAGTGATGTATGTTGTAATAAAAAACATTTAAGCTTTCAAAACGCTTCCAGGCAATTATGAAATGTGTGGGAGACTGGCATCTGCTTCCTGCCTGTCTAATAATGGTAATTCAAGATGAACTTCAATATTGGAGAATTTACCCAATACATTCAATTAATTTTTTCAGTGAAAATATCAATTATTCAACAGAGGTCAATAATATTCTAAATCCATGTACCTCCAATTTATTATCGTCGATGACCTGGATGAAAATTATTATTCATTAGCAATAATTGATTGAGTAAATGTGAATTCAATTAAAAATTTTCAATTCAAACTAATTACGTTTCAAGTCCATCATCATCATTCTCGTTCAGTTTTGATTGAATATTGAATTCAACATCTCTATTCACTAGCTCCTGTTGACACACACATTTCTCATTTGGGTAAATTCAATCAGGATAATGCGAAATTAGGATTCCTGGAAAAAATGCTCTCCGAACGAATCGCTAGTTGGTTGTTCATTGGAATCAGATTTGATTTTCCGATATTTAATTAGAATCAACGAGTTCTAGAATGAGGCTGGAATTTGAAATATAATTTCAACGTTGAAAGAAACCCACTAGGAAACTATTTGCACTTTAGAAGAGTCAAATAAATAGTTCAGTTCTATGCTGAGTTTCATCAACTTTAAATTCGATCTGAATCTGAAATTCAAACCGATCATCAATCGTTATTGAATTTTCAATATTAAAACCATTTAGGAAATACCAAGACGTGGATTCCAATCATGTTTAACTCAAAATTCTGGATTGATATTTCTGCATACCTTTGTATTTAAATAAAAATCTTACTACTTTCACAGCATGTTCCCAATGCTTGTCAGATTGGAAAAAGCCGAATCTATTACTGATATTTAATTAATCAGATAGGTGATTATCACTTCATTCTAGGATGAAAACATAATTGACCGAGCGAAGTGAGGTCTAAGATTCAAGTCGACGGTTTGGCATTTCTCTTAATGTTTAAATTTTTGAATGTTTAAATGTTTATATGTCTATATGTTGCGCATTTACGGCGAAACGCGGTAATTATAGATCTTCAAGAAATTTGACAGGTATGTTCCTTTTTAAATTGCGCGTTGACGTATATACAAGGTTTTTGGAAATTTTGCATCTCAAGGATAATATAAAAGGAAAAAGGAGCCTCCCTCATACGTCAATATTAGAGTAAAAATCAGACTATAGAATTATTCATCATAAATCAGCTGACAAGTGATTACACAGATGTGTGGAGAAGCCAGTCTATTACTGTATTTGTATGAGGTCTATAGTTTCAATCAAATACCTTAAAGAGGTATGCATCTTAGGTTTGGTCTTTGGTTTCAATATTTTGTTTTGCAGTCATGGTATTATTATGCGTGCCCATTAGTATCAATATTCTCACATTCAAAAAAACTAATTTTATAAGTGATAAAAATAAACAAATGAACGAAATAATGCTGGAGAAATTATTATAATTTTGATTGTAAAAAAATAATTTTTATCAGATAGAAAGATTATCACGGAACTGGATGAATTATATCATATGGAATACAAATTCAAACGTGAACTGAGTTTGTTAACATTTAAAACAAGTGACATCAGGTACTTATGGATGAGAATACTGCGTGAGGTCTACTGTTCACAGAACTACTAGTAAATTATACTGAATTTACTAAAAATTACGGAGACATTTTGTGAAAACCAACAACTTATTTCATTCAACAAATGGTTTAAAAGAATAAAGTTATATGATTCATCATAATTATTATTATAAGTATCGACAATCAACCATCCATAAAGTATTGCTCATTCGTGAAAGATAATAAATCATTCAAGCTTGAGAAATCTTTTTTTGAACATATTTTCGTGGAATATATCAATAATTAGATCGTATTATCTAAAATGATAAGAAAAAACATGCATAATTGTGATTCAACAATAATGAGGATCCATTGGCAGAATTAAAAATTATAAAGCGGCTTATTTATTATTGGCAGATCATAAAAAATAAAAGTTTGCATGTACATTTGAGGTTAAAATTATTTGTTTACACTTTCAAATGAATCAATCGATCTAGAATAAATCGATAGTTATTTGAATCAATACCTAACGAATCAGCTGATTGTTCGATCAACCAGTACAAGTTGAATTATAAAGTTTACTCACAAAAGATGTATTATATTATATACTGAGGAAGATTTATGTAAATAAATAGGGACAACTATTATTGCTGCATAAATATTTATTACAATCTAAAAAAGTACAAAAATCAAGAGTATACAAAACTCGCATAAAAAATTAAATATATGTTACATGATAGCATAGTATAACGCGATTTATTTATCAGAATAGTTTAAGACAATCACTCCATATATTTATATAAAAACTTTTATTTATTTTTCCATTATAAAGTTGAAGAAACCCTGAATCTGAAGCAACCAATTGTATTGAGTTTGTTAAATTAAAAGCCAATCAGAAAGAAGCTTACAAATCGTTCAAGGAAGAGATAACATTTTTCTGAAAACCATCTTCTTCTGGCTTGTGATCTCGTTCTGAAAGGATGCACATGGAAATTAGGGTTCTTTCTTCCTTTAAATTTTAAAAATTATCAAGCCAATCCCTTTTTTAAATGTGAACTATTTGTAATTAATGTTTATTTATCTGTGAACTCAGTGTTGTTGAAGAGTTCGTAACTGTAATCAATTCCCATAGCCGAGACGAAAAGGACCTGCATAATTAATCAATTATTGGAAATAATTAATTCATTCTACGAGACCGTCAAGAACATCATTAATGTGAGTGTTAGATCAAACGAGCTCGTTTTATAAAGGCCTTTTTATTAGAGTTGGGGAATTAGTCAAATCACTATATAAATTAATTTAAGTCAAGGAAAATTCGCAACGTGTTGAATATTATCATATAGTTTATAAGAACGTTTTATGAATTTATTTGATATATGTAGGAAGCTTACTTCCATGCACGGCACGGACTCATTAAAAACCCTGGAATTGTTTTTTAAATATTAATTAAATAATTATTATTTGCTAATTGATCAAAGCATGACCTATTAAATCTACAGACCGAACAGGTTTTAAATTGTAGAATTCTGAATTGACTGGAAGTCCAAGTATCAGTATTAAATATAATATATTTATAATTGTTAAAACTCACAATTGTGAATGCCAGTAAACCTTGTGATAATTATTCAAATATTAGAAAAGGATTTATTTAAAGAAATTTATAGATTTAAGAATATTTTATATATATATTGTTTTATGGGAATATATTTTGTGTTTTATGTCAGCATACAAAATCATAGAAGTTTATTTTATCCTAATTCATCTCGTGATATACAGTTTGGGCTGTCTCCGTACCAAGAAAAAATATTCTGCAGCATATAAAATTATTGAATCAATTATATCGATCTTATTAAGAGCATTCAGTACTTATCATCCTTTGATGATAGTCATACTAGTCCGCCAGAAAAAATATATTGATAATTATATTAATAAGGTTCCAGTTATATCATATGAGGATCCAGAGAGCTTCAAGAACTGGCGTTGTAAGTTCTAAGGAACTTCAGAAGGGTAAATTGGTGAATACCTGTATTCATGACAAGCGTTTTAAGGATCAACTAGAAAAAAAACCATAGTTGGTCTTTATTATTCTCTATTGTGTACATGGTTACTGATAATCAGTCATCAACTATCCTTTTGATTTCCTTATTGGTATTCTTCAAGAACTTCATAGAAGCAGCGGTAAGAATTATTAATCACCAGTCATTGAACCTTATGGTGATTAATTATATTTGGAAAATTCATGTATCTACCACTGAGCTAGAGCTACGGTTTGAACCCAGCAATTTTGCGAGCCGGACGGCCTTAATTTTTTGTGAATTTATTCGCAAAATAGGGACTTTAGCAACCGCCCTTATAAACATCAAGAACACCATATCATCTATAAAGGATTTACAATTTACCACTATACACAATGGCTTCACAACGTGGGACTCTGAAAATCATGGGGGGGGGGGTGAGGGAAAGAGATGAAGGAGTTGCGAATGTAAAAAAGATTTTGTTTTGTTTTCCGCGTATACATCCCCCTTACTTCCGATTTACTCATTCTCTTTTGTTCGTTTTCTTTCCTGAAATGTTTTGTGCCAATTCTATTACAATTGATCAAAGGTCGAATATACAATGGAAGTTTTTTGGAGGAAGAAAGAGAAGAATAAATTCTGTAAGGTAGCCAATCCACTTGTTTTGTGCAAATTTTAGAATACAGTCCTGTAGAAGTATTGTTACTCTAGTCTCATCTTTCATTTGATTATTCAATATGTTGTGTTTGTCTCTATCGAATCAAATCAGTGATGATAAACACTGAATTAGAATGAAGGTTTTCTCCAGTCAAGAATTTTCTATAGAATCCAGGAGTGATGTATGTTGTAATAAAAAAGCATTTAAGCTTTCAAAACGCTTCCAGGCAATTGTGAAATGTGTGGGAGACTGGCATCTGCTTCCTGCCTGTCTAATAATGGTAATTCAAGATGAACTTCAATATTGGAGAATTTACCCAATACATTCAATTAATTTTTTCAGTGAAAATATCAATTATTCAACAGAGGTCAATAATATTCTAAACCCATGTACCTCCAATTTATTATCGTCGATGACCTGGATGAAAATTATTATTCATTAGTAATAATTGATTGAGTAAATGTGAATTCAATTAAAAATGTTCAATTCAAACTAATTACGTTTCAAGTCCATCATCATCATTCTCGTTCAATTTTGATTGAATATTAAATTCAACATCTCTATTCACTAGCTCCTGTTGACACACACATTTCTCATTTGGGTAAATTCAATCAGGATAATGCGAAATTAGGATTCCTGGAAAAAATGCTCTCCGAACGAATCGCTAGTTGGTTGTTCATTGGAATCAGATTTGATTTTCCGATATTTAATTAGAATCAACGAGTTCTAGAATGAGGCTGGAATTTGAAATATAATTTCAACGTTGAAAGAAACCCACTAGGAAACTATTTGCACTTTGGAAGAGTCAAATAAATAGTTCAGTTCTATGCTGAGTTTCATCAACTTTAAATTCGATCTGAATCTGAAATTCAAACCGATCATCAATCGTTATTGAATTTTCAATATTAAAACCATTTAGGAAATACCAAGACGTGGATTCCAATCACGTTTAACTCAAAAATCTGGATTGATATTTCTGCATACCATTGTATTCAAATAAAAATCTTACTGATCAATGCTTGTCAGATTGGAAAAAGCCGAATCTATTACTGATATTTAATTAATCAGATTATCACTTCATTCTAGGACTAAAACATAATAAATTATATTGAATTTACTGAAAATCACGGAGGCATTTTGTAAAAACCAACAACTTATTTGATTCAACAAATGGTTTGAAAGAATAGAATTATATGATTCATCATAATTATTATAAGTATCGACAATCAACTATCCATAAAGTATTGCTCATTCGTAAAAGATAATAAATCATCCAAGCTTGAGAAATCTTGTTTTTAACATATTTTCGTGAAATATATCAATAATTTTTGTGATTACAAACTTCTCATTGAATTCATTGAATCATCGGCAGATTCCACAAAATGTCTGATTATATGGTTAAAATCGTTCATCCAATTACAATATGTGATTACTAAGTTTTTGTTTCTTGTGAATGAACCAGAATGGCACATTTCCAGCGGTGAGAATTCGTATAAAAATACAGTTCCCTATATAATTTTTGTTTTTTTCAGCTTCTGAAGAACTGTAGCTGTTTTGGCGACACGTGCTTTTCGGATGTACATCAGTTCCCTGTGTTATTACTACTACTCTAAAACTACTACTTCAAAACGTGTAAGGAGGATAGGATTAATTTCTCAGCAACAGTTTGAATGAAAAAAAATTGAGATATTGCTCCCTCAGACCCAAAAGGCACTGTTGAATAAGTCACGTGTTCACGCTCGTACATTTTGCATCTTCATTTCCCATCCACACGTCTTTTACTCAGAATTTTCATTTCTGCCTTTCTAAGTTTCAGAAGGCACGGCCTTTACAGAGAATTGAATTAAGGTCCAAATTGGCAGCGTCTTCTGCAAATTGCTGTAACTTCCTCGATGCGAATTTCGACTCTTCAGTGGCAGCCTGAAAAGCATTACGACGTCGCCTCTGCTTTCAAATCTGCCAAATACTTGCAAATTGTTGAGATGACTACTGCTTTCTTATTCCTTCATCTCTTCATTCCTCTTCACCCTTCGCTATCTCATTCTCCGTAGTCCTTCAGCATGAAACTTCTTTTCATCTTCACGCCTTCCCTCATTTCGGACCATCCTTTCAAACTTGCAATTCCATTGAGTGTCGATAATATTCTTTCAAACAGCAATCCAATTAGAAAAGTTTTCATCTTTTTGGATTAGCAAACTCACCATACACTCCGCAATTTTGACTTGCTGTAATATTCTTCAATTAGTAGTCTTCGTAAGGAGAATGAATTATTAATCTTTAACTTTTGTTGGAAATTGTGAAAAGTTCATGCCACAACTTACTGATATTTGAAATTATAATAAATTGAGGTGTCAAACTGTTCAACTTCACAGAATAATATACCTCATCACCTTCTCATTTATTGATCAAATGAAAGCAACTTTCTCATCTCGATCATCATATTTAATTTTTTCATTCCAATGTTTTCTCATAAATTGTTAAATTCATGGTTGAAGGATGTAGTCTTATAGGTATAACCCAGTGATTCCTATTCTTCCTTGACCCTCTTTACCCTATTCATTAATGCAAATAATATTCGTAATTCATAGTTCTATTGATTCAATAAATACATTGAAGAAAACTTGAAGAACCCAATAACCTATAAACTTGAGTGTTGATAGGAAATGACATTGGGTAATGTGGCAAGGCAGAACATCCAAAAGGATCTCTCTGCCGATGAAAGCCATAGGAATGAATAAATAAATACATTGAAAAAATTCATTTACTCTAAGCTGAATCATCATTTTCATTTTCCAATCCAACGTCTTCAGGTCCTCACTTCGTAACCACATACCGTATCTTCCATTCTTTTTTTTGACATTTCTCAGGTCAATTCTTTTGCATTGGTCCAATTGAAGTTGAAGTTTTTAATTTTTTATGTTTGGTACATATTCTCAATCTCATCATGACTTTATTCAGTTGATGTTGAGTCTTACACCCTACGATAATTTCTCAAATTCAATAACTAGACCTACTAATTATCCACCTTGAAAAGATTTTCACTAGAGTCCATGGATCCATGATGAAGCACTTCAAACGGGTGATGGATCACAAGTTTTCCATTCGCAGTCACTGCTTTTCCGCATCTCTATCAATATGTGAAGCAGGCTTCTGTAGCATATATCCCACCGCCAATTGCTTTGCTGTTATACAGTTCGTACTTTGATAATTGCGCCGCGTTTTCAACTCAACTTAACACGTCAAAAGCCTCTAAATACATATTCCAATGATGGTACATATTGCTAAGTTTGAAGTTGTAGACCAAGCTGGTAGAATGCCATTCAAGCCTTACATCTCTTTCAACTCAGTACTGAGGCCTTTCGTAGGGAGGAGGGCGTATTTATCTCTGACCCACGCACTGGTTTGAATTCTGAAAACAGTTTTGCTTTATCGCTTCAAGTTTGTATTCTATGGGCACCCCGATGGCTATTCGCCTTCTAGATTCAATCGGGAACATTGAATGAGGTAGTTGAACACTGGCTGGCAGTGAGCTAAAATTACAACTCCGCCTATAGCATTGATTCAAGTCATTCATGATCAAACTAATCCTTGGTTTTTCACTCATAGAGTTGACCGTTCATCAAATCCACCATCATATTATATGATTATTCAACATCTATGAAGAATAGATTACTCCAGAAATATAAATAAAGACTAATTTATAATATGATATCGTTAAATAAATAAGTAGAATATTCATTTGATTACTGTTATTATTTCTGGTCATATTTGCCCGTCTTCTTCAACAAGGATTCGTCTCGCTTATTCTTTTCATATATTGATAATGTGTAATATTTTTCAACAACCTCATTTGTTTTTCACATCAGAAATGGGGATTTGTAACTAATGCAGTGAAACTACCTTGCAGTTTCAATTGATGTAAAAGTCTGACTTAGAAAGAGGAAAATCATGTTTTGTTTACCTGTGAGGTTCTTGAAACGATATTACAAGTAGAATATTCATATAAAATGTATGCTGCCAGGTATCATTCACTTCGTTCATAGCACAAATCATTACTATTTTGTACAGTACTTACAGTATTGATTACTAATTACTGATTACTTACAGATTTGTATTGAATCTGATATTTTCTAACATACTAATATTCTTCTTTTCAGGTACGATTGAGTTTGGATAAAACGGTGAGTAGAGCCCGTCCACATTTATCTTGCAGCGTACCCATCCAAACACGAATGACTACTACCTATAGAATGGTGCATGCCACACATGTCCTTCATCTGATCTGTTCCACCTCTCCTTCCCACATAAATATTGGATATGAATAGGATCGGAACGCTACATGACAGGTGTTTCTACTTGATGAGTATCCCAGATAAACTTTTTAACAAATGAGTCGTAACTGCTAATTGATGAAATCACCTGCACAAACAGCATAATCACAGAGATAACTGTAATCAACAATTATTAAGCCTGTCACGATGAGAGAATATTTCCTGGACATTTCGTGAATAATATATTGATGTCAGAGACATGTGTTTGATGGATTTACGCAGTAAAATTATTTTATAAATTATTTTTCAGGTCTACCCAGAAAGAATAAAGTATTTAGAATTACATAGATTATAATACTATTACAGGTCAAAGAATTGATCAGATTAGTACATTTTCAAAGATGCATATAGATTGGGTTGTGAGAAAGATATTTGTAGATTCAAATGAAGAGCTGATAAGTTGAATCATTGAGAGAATAAAAGGGGTTCAATTTAGAGGGAAGCTATGATGGTTATGCAATTCATGAAGAGTGGAGAAAGAAAAATTTTGATAGAGATTACCGCAAAATGAACATAGAATTATTGTCATTTGATGGTGGTTGGAAGGAAATATCATTGAACGTTGCGAATTGTAATCCGCGGTAGATTGAACGTCAGGATCCATTAAATCCCTAAAATCCCCCTCAAAGTACCTGAACAAGAGATTCCCGTGTCGATTCCATGTATTTGTTGTGCAATTCGATGGAACAAAAATAATAGCTATCTCTGACGTTGAAATGAAAATGAAGCCACGACATCGAAAAGAGCTTTCACATCCCCGTTGGCAGTTCAATTGCAAAAAAAACTCGAGATCATCTTTGATCTTTTTTCTCTCAGCGTTAATTCGAAAAGCGTGTTCCCGAAAAAAGTTTATCACGGTATTGACTGGAGAGGGAATCGAGAACGCGCTCTCGTTCCATACGCATTGTCCTACACAATGCGCTTCTACCCTCTCACTCACACCAAATTCCATCCCTCACTCACCCACACACATACACTACAGAAAAATGATGAAAGCAGATAATTTATTCCCATCTCATCCCTTTACGGCGTACACGTTCATATATCCCTGGCACATTCCATTCCCTTGTTTCACTGTTCAACAGACTCTGAATACCTACACCCCAAACCCTGTAAAATATACGCTGTACTTTTTTTGAAAAATAGTTTTCCACGAAAAAATTCTTCAAAATACATGGGGCCAGAACATGTACAACGCATCACACTCTGAGCATCCACGCTAATCCTACGAAATACTATTCGCTATTCATCCTACAATAATTTATTTGTACTGTTGATGGGGATTAGCAGCTTTCCGCAACCATAAAACAATTTTATTATTTGTGAATTTCTGTGACAACCTGCTGGTTGGGATCGCAATGGAATGTAAAACATTGAATTCATTTCATGATTACTAATATTTCTCAGATAGCTAATGGAAAGTCATAAACTGCTTTCAAACATTTCTAAAGTTTTGTTTTTCATCTTAATCAATTCCACGTTGAATTAATCAACTCTTATGATGTTGTTCTCATGTTATGCACTGCTGAAGTGAACTTCAGCTGCAGTGCTAAAGTGACACAAGAGTGTCACTTTTCGTTTGACTGGGAGGAATCACATATTATGAAATTGCACATATTAATGCACGAATTACATTTTATGAAACTGAACAAAAATAATATCATTCAATTTATAAAGCACGCAGTCAGAGAACTCTTTTAACTGTGTGGAAAGCAGAAACGCCAAATAATTCGAGTAAGATTACAATTAGTTACTTGACTGAATATTACTGCTCTTTAGAAGGAATATTGCGGGCTAATTGGCCGTGGAACAGGCTTATTAATCCATTCGCTAAAACCTCCCTTTTCCAGTTTATTCAGAAAACGTGTTTTATAAATAACTGGCTGATAGAGTCTCCGGAGCATTTTGGTCGGTAATTAATGAGATATTTTTATTATAAATAGCTTTTAAACAGAGTTAAAGAGTGACACAGACAAATGATGCTTGTTAATGGGAATTGAGATGGAGTTTCGTTTTCTCTCCCTCTCACCCCTTTATTCTCTCTAACTTTTTGCCTCTAGTAGACTTTATCGTTTATCTCATCTTCTTCTTCTTCTCATTTTTAGTTCCCATCTCCGTTATCTCCTTGATTTCTACTTTTCTCTCTCATTATTCGATTTCATCATCAGCTATTCTCTATGGAACATCTTCTCTTCTCAAATTACATCCTTCCACCAAATCTTATCCAAAGAAGTGGGGAAAGCAAGTGGGAGGACTACCCTCACTCATATTCTTCCTTTCAGCAATCTCGTTTGTAATCTTAGACCCCTATTCTCCATCTTTTTTCTCTGTCACAACCACTCATTCTTCATTCGCTTCCCTATCTCCTTCTTAATGATCTTCAACATTGGAGATTCAACTTCAACTTATGTACAACGGATGGGCGAGGGGGCTCCAGCCAGCTGTTTTCCAAAATTCACTAATTTGACACTTTACTGATGACCCCTTCCACTCTCTGATAAGCTCCCCTTTCAATAGGGACATCCTTCGCCTGTCTTGCCGTTGTATTGTTCTATCCAATTCATTTCAAACAGAACTATCCAGTCAGAGAATAAAAATAGTAACTTGTAATTCCGTGAAAATATGAAGTATCTATGTTTATTTGTATTCTGTTTATTATTGTTTGATTGAATATGAATCACGCAAGATGAAACATGAAGCATATATGCTACCATAATGAGACTTGAATGCTATAGGAGAGATGAAACTGAGCTTCTCTACGTCTATTGATTCCTCCAGCTCATTTTCTACGAATATTCTCCGCCAATTCCTTGAAGATCTCCCCTAATTTATCTATTCTATTATTATTCCCATGAACCAGAAATAAATGTTTGACATGAATATTGCCTGTATTTTCCATAAGAAGTTTTTAACATTTCCTCCATTCAATTTAAGTCATCTTGGAAATCTACTGACAACGCCTGTTTTTAAATCCATATAGTTCCGAGTAGAAAAACGTTAATTCACCATCAACGTCCAAAGCAATGCAGAGATTATAATCTCGTGTGTGGTCTGCAATTTCCAGGTTTGATTAACGGTATAGGGATCTCTCACTTTAATGACTGTATTACTCACAGCTCTCAGCTCTATGAAAAGATAATAAACTCCTGTATTATCACAATTGCATGTTAAACTCATAGGAGCGAATTCGCCCACTTTCATTTCTATACTATGAAGTCAGAGCCTGGCTGATTTGTGACATCAGATAACTAGGTACTGAAAATAAATTCAAGAATTGATTGAGTTTTGTCTATCTATTTTCTAAAATCGTATCTCAAAAACTCAACAAACAAATGCTTCCTTCTCAAATGAAGAAACTGAGACTAATTCATATAGGTATCAAACTTCAGTAACATTCAATAATGAGAGGATCTTCAAGTCGATCGAAACCATACATACTCAGAAATATTCACGTTTCACGAAGACGTTTTTCTGTATAGATCTGAGTTAATTGATCTTCACATAGAAGTAGTCCATCTAGTAATGGGTCGAGGATATTGTATGTTTCCACTCATACATTTATAAAAAATAATTCTCAATCATAATGATTTCTTATCCATTCTGTCCTGTCACAATCTTGAAGCTCAGTATTTTCTCTCCATCTATGACCCTAGTTCTAATCCATATGCTAGCCTTAATCATTGACTGGTGCGACTATTTATTTTGATTGCATTAAGCCTGAACCAGCGAAAGGCGGAACGTTTATAGCAGCTCTTCACGGTTCAATAGACTCAGGAAGGGGCGCTTAAAGAAATATTCCTCAGCGAAAGTAGTTGAAGGTTCATTTTTCATCTGCAACACGACCCTTCATCTTTGGCAAATCGGCACCATCGGTTACCCCCAAATCCCAAACTGAAGGGTGATGGAGTGAGTGCTGAGTGCACAGGAAGAATAGTTGTTGTGTCTGGTAGCGAGAGAACGCTACATAAAAACTAATATATATGTGTACTCTACTATATCCTGATCAGACAGAGTCAGAGGGGGAAGGAATTAATCTAGCGATATCATTGACATCGCTAAAGCTTTTGAAAACAGTCGCCAGTCGTTTGAAATATTTAATTTCGATTGTGACAAAGGACTGTGCCAGACATTGTGAAGTTGAATCGCGAGGCGGGGGAGGCCATTCTTTCTACCATCTGTTATATTGTCGTTGTTATTCCAAGTCGCCATCGAATGGTAGAACAGTCGACGAACTCTGTGTCTGATAAAACCGGTTGGCGGCGTTGCCATTGCCATGTAGGAGCTCGCGGCTTCTACGTTGCTACTCCCCTCGGCGTAAGCCAGCATTTTAGTATTTTGAACTTATAACCTTTGTTCCACATTTCTATAGCTTATGATTGTTACGCCTTCACAACAGTAATTAAATTTAGAGCAGCATATAAAAGTGAGATTATAAATGGAGCAAGATTACAGGAGTGAAAACGTGTAAGCTGAATAATAATGATAAAATTAATTAATCCGCATATAGGAAACTTCTGTCCAAAAGGAAATATTTTTATATCTAAGAATTACATTATATTATCAATCATGAACTGGGAAGTAGCTAAGATATTATCAATGAAGCAAGATTACCATTGCAGAAAATGTGGAAGTTAAATTAGAATGGTGGAGTTAATTTGGCTGCATAATAAAATCGTTCCAAAACAGAATAATTCGTTATAAAGATTCAAAGAAAATTTATAAAGATTATAAAAGCCTTTATGATGAAACAAGTAAGCAGCTTGTATGTACATTGAGTTTTGAGCTGTACAGTTATGAACTTTACTTTCGTGCATGACACAGAATAAAACGTATTAGCCCTTGAGTTTTGAAGAGGGATGAAGGTTGAGAAACTACTTGAATGTACTATGACACTTCAACTTTATAATAGGTTGATGTAGAGCTGCTCTACCTACCCTGCAGACCTATTTCCGTCGTCAACTTATGCATCATGCTCGTGAGAGCCTGTGTTATGAATCAATTAAAAATTATGGACTTCCATCAGAGATAGGGAATAGGAAAAAGAGAATTTAAAATTACTGTTTCTTATAATTGCTAAAAATTGTTATGCAACGAAGAAGGTAAATAACTTCATTCCTGGATGGTATATAATTTGTGTTGATGAGTTAAACTTGAATGCATCATGACAGATAAAATGTATGATGGAGGAATATTCATCCAATGTCACTGAATCAAATGATATTGTGGATGCATTCCCTCAATTTTTTTCAATACTATCAGTTACATGAATCCATCTGCTCTTGAAGGCCGATACTGGGTTCATTGGAAGAAAGAGAATATCCGGAATGAAACGTTGACAGCTTTGATTCTGATCAAATCACGTTCATGGAAGAGAGTGATATATATTGAACAGTAAACATTTTCTATTCGATTGAAAAATATCCGTCTTGGAAATCCCCACGAACAACAGATCTGAAATTTACTGTTTCAAAGAATTTGACGTCTCTTGTAGAAGGATGGTGCATTCCTATTGATTACAACATTTTGATGCGATTTTTCCTTATCAAACATTTCCCATTTGATGTAGAGCGTTTGACATGGAGGGAAAATTCCTTGATATAATATAGTGGACCAGGGATGTAATTCAATAGTGGCAAGTTGGGGAAATCTGTTTTGAAAACTCATGATGGAATCTAGGTAAGTGTATTTTTTTTTAATGTTAGAGCTTAGAAAAGTTTTTTGAGAAGGATTTTATTGAATTGTTGCTTTTTCAAATGGAACCATTGTTTCTGAAATGTATAACATTTATGTCATTATTATTTTTTTCAGGAATTTGGTTGCTCACAATTTAATTATTCTAAGATTTCCCGGCCTACGGTTCAATAGAACTACAAAGCTAGTTTCTTTGAATATTTAAATTATTGAATCTTTAAAAAAAAATTAATTTCAAAACCAGTCAAATGACAGAATATGGTGTTAATTATTTTAGAGATTTCAGTTTTAATATGAAAATTGTTTCATTATCATTGTAGATAGAAATCACGGTATGCATTTTATGATAGTTGAAATGAGAAAATTATTCATTCAGTTAAATAGTTGATGGGATTGGAATGAAATTTGCATCAATGATGAAATAACAGATTAACTCAATTAGTTAAGCAAAGCAGATTAATTTCATAAATCAAGCAGATTAAATTAAATCAATTTCAGGTTGCTAGGTTCAATTATTTTATGAACCAGCAAGGATCCAATAAAACCGTCAAGTACTCTTGAGCAGACTGGTCATAAGTGGAGGACAACTCACGAAGTCGACAACATTGGAGACATGTGCCTCGACTGTAGGGCGCGTGCCTCTTTTTTATCATTCATCCTTTTTCCAACTTCAAACCAGATGGCTTTCACTGGAAGTCACGACTGACTCTCTTGACTGATTCTCTGTCTCTCTTGTCTGCTAATCCTTGCACCCAGTTCATTCGTTGAATGGTAACAGGCTCACTTTGATAAGAAGAGAAAGGAGAAGTGAATGAGATGAATAATAGTAAAAAAGAAGGGGTGAGAAGTGAGGAGAAAGGAGATGAAAAAGTTAGCAACACGATTTGTGGTGTGCATTCGCAGTGCAAGAGCGTTTACTGGCGTTAAAAGGATGGCCAATTGTCGCTTGTGAGGAAATAATACGTTCTGTTTGGCCTTTGTCGAGTTGATTAATGGTGGCAAATTTTAAGACTCATTCTCAACTGGCTTACCTCCTCGGCTAAAGCCATCCAGCTCCAGTGAACTTGCAACAATGTTACCTCTCTCAATCATACACGTGACTTGATATTATCACGTTTTCTTTGTTGGCAGTTATTTAACTATTCAATACTTGACATTTAGCGTCCTGACTCTGCATTCTGAATTGCATTCATTTTGAACGTCAACAGAGACCTTTCCTGCGGGCGGACGTATGCTTGAACTTGCTTCAGCTCACAAGGTCACGTTAGAAAAAGTTCAAGATTCGTGAGTTTTCTTATCAAAGTTTATGTTAATCGTTCATGTAATTCTATGTTATTGACTGAAGCGAGTCCGCATCCAAATACCCAGTGGACATTAACAATTCATATTTGGACGCGGATCCGTTTCAGTCAATAACATAGAATTTTATAAACAATCAACAAAGCTAAAATTCGACTACAGTGTTTGCTTTGAATGTTTTACAGTATTGTCACTTCCCCACCGCATTCCATGCAGTGAGGATAGAATTACATTCAATACTCACTGGTACCATGAGGACTCTAATGTACGTTTCATATTGGATGGAGCAACTATAGATTGCATTACGATCTGCAGCCCGCTTACTACATAGTAATCAAGTTGTTATCATAATTCAAGTTTCCTTCTGATAATAATTATACAGTCAATCACTGATCAATTTCTTCTTTTACGCCAAGCAACCCATCAGATATGCATTTCTCAGATTGGCCACAGTGTTGATTCAGATAATCATCAATCGTCATTCTATAATATACTTGATCCTAGCCTTTTACACTAATGACAGATCCTTTTTATTCCAGTTTTAGTTTCACTGCAATTTT
Source organism: Nilaparvata lugens (assembly GCF_014356525.2). Lineage (NCBI taxonomy): Eukaryota > Metazoa > Arthropoda > Insecta > Hemiptera > Delphacidae > Nilaparvata > Nilaparvata lugens. Next base: position 20,124,481 of record NC_052508.1, read on the forward strand.
CAAACGTTGACTACATTCTTTTTTTACAAATAACCTATATCAATGAAATCATTGGTAGAGGAAAAAAGCTTCACCTTGAGATATTTCTCTGCAGAATAATTTACTTCTTCAGATAATAACTTGAGAGTAGGTATTTAGCTAAACATCTCATCTCATAGAGCTATTTTTTTTAATTTCATTGTTATGAAAGCTCAATCCCACTCAAATTATCTTGTTATTGAATCACATATCATTTTCTACATGAATCATAGTTGACCTTTCTTCTAAAAGTAAGGAGGCAGGTTCAAGATCGAAAGAAGAACAATTCTGACCCGACTGACAAGGTTACAGATTGCTATGGGAGTAAAGTCATCTGCAGTCTGCACCAGCACGCAGTAGTCTACTCATACCACGTGATCTCATACACGGGAGACTGTATTCGGCTCGCGTCGTTTGTGAGTTAAACGCAAAAATAGAGAATAGATCAGTGACGAGGCGAATGCTCGATTTTTCGCCAACAAAATCAGGGTCGATATCAGTTTGGAAGTGCATTGGCTCTGCGCCATCAACCCGGTTCCACAATATAATATATGAGCTTGCCTTATTGATCTATCTCTTGACTTCATTTGTTCGCTATATCCGTGACAGACTTGAACATCGGCGACGTATTTCCAATAAATTGATGGCAATCTTATCATACTGTTTTATATTATAAGCAAGGGGTATGCAGTGAGAGAGGCTGCGGAGTATATGGTGGAGTGGAAATTCAGTGTTGTTTTTTGGTGTCTATTCAAATAATCTTGGATAATTTTAACTTACATGCAATTTTGAAAGAGTTTCTTGTAAATGTGTAATTATTGTATAATATTACAATATTTCTTCCACTAGACAATCTTCATGAAAATGACAGGAACTAACACCAAAGAACGACATTCAATACAGAACAATTTATGGAATAACACTAACCGCCTAACACTAATAAACTGCCTAAACCTTAATCACACTATTAAAAGTCACCTAGATATGACTGATTTGTAAGATTCTCTGATTTCCTTCTTATTACTGCTTTCTGCACCATTATTTCTGTGCATCCTTACTGAATTTCCTTATTTCTATCATCCTATCAGGGATGATAAGATCTCCTTTTTATATTAGGAACCGACAAAAACTGGATAGCTTTGGAAAATAATAACTAGTAGTTCTGTGAACAGTAGACCACACGCAGTTTTCTCATCCACAAGTATCTGATGTCACCTGTTCTAGTTGATTCAGTTGAATCACAATTCACAGTTGAATTATAATTTACTCTTAAAAACTGTTATCTGTTCTCCAAGATCAAAAACGCATTTATGTTAATAAACTCAGTTAACATTTGAATTTGTATCCCATATGATAATTTATCCATTTCCGTGATAATCTTTCCATCTGATAAAAATTTTCAAATATTCCTCAACTATTTTAAAATTATTTTTTTCAATCAAGAACATTATAATTTCTTCAGCATTATTTAGATCATATAATCATATTTTTTCAATCACTATTGAATTTGTTTTTCAGATCTGAGAATATTGATACTGATGGGCACGCATCATAAAAAATATTGAAACCCTTATAGAAATAGACACGTGGCCAGACATCTCTGTAATGCATGCAATGAATAATCCACTTGTCAGCTGATTGATTATGAATAATTCTATAGTCTGATTGATCCTATCTTCAAATTAGATGTTATATTATAGTGATATCAGAGTATGGAGGAATTCCTTTTTTTCATATTTTCCTTAAAATGCAGAATTTCAAAAAATCCTTGTGCATACATCGACGCGCACTTGAAAAAGGAATATTCCTGCCGAATCTGATCGAATTCTATCAACGCGTTTGGCCTTAATCGCGTTACATACAGACAGACAAAAGAATATCCGAGTTAAAACATAGATCTCACTACGTTCGGTCAATTATAACAAACCAAAATAGCTTTAAAACAACATTCTACTGTATTGACAAATTCAAAAGCATATTTTCCAGTCCTCCCACGTAGATTACTCCACATTATTGTTGCCGGTGCATCCTTATTTCTACAAGAATAATTATTGAATACTACATCTATAATTGATTGATTGATTGATTGAGTACTTTATTTATGTAGATTACAATATAGACTGGCTTATACACTCATATACAATAGCTTACAATACAGCAAAATTATAGATGAATTTACATAATATAGACTAAGAAAATAATTATTGAACTGTATATGATATGAAAAAGCAATTTGTAATATAATAGCTATAGATAATTATATTGTTATGCATCTACATAAATTGGCGGAGCTTTGGACATATCGATGTCCATTCTTCGGAAAGAATATTAAAAATATCCTCCCCACTAACTCTCTACCAAATAATAGGAGATAGGCTTAAATTACTTGATGAGTTAGATTCCTGGTTCTATCTTGCTTAGGAGAAGCAAGATAGATTCTGATTTGTAAGATTCTCTGATTTCCTTCTTATTATACATTCTGCTTTCTGCACCATTATTTCTGTGCATCCTTACTGAATTTCCTTATTTCTATCATCCTATCAGGGATGATAAGATCTCCTTTTTATCTCCTTTTCTCCTTATCTCCTTTATCTCCTTTTTATAAGATCTCCTATTTATCTTTAGTCGGAAAATAGCAATGCTGGAGATCGCCTGAATTACAATTTCAAGCACTTCAACACTTCTAATTGGGAGGCGAGTGAAGTTTTGGAGAGAGTTCAATGAACATAGTTGAATGACAGACGCATCAGGCACGACTACTCTGGTCAACAGCTACTTTCCATAAATCATCCATTACTCATGTTGACTGATGGCAGAGCGTGCTTTACACCCACCTATCAAGTGGGCCTATCGTGTCATAAAAATGTTGTTATGCCGATAAAATCGTCGACTTCGATTTATCGACACTTACAAAACCAGTATATCAGTCAATCCAGTTGTCAATTTGGAACTTTTCACAGTAACAATTAGTTCGCATGTTTGATTTTACAATCAATCTTGTAGACTGCAAACTTTATATAGTTAGCATGTCTTGACTTTCTTGTAACTATATCAATCCCTAAAATATCAGGGTAATGAACAAAATTGTTCAATAATGGGAAAGCATAATTTTTTTACGACTCTCAAAGGCAATATTATCCAATTTCTGATGAAGCATTTGATAAGAAATGAGTAGGGCTAATTTACATCAGAGCCTAGATTATGAAGAAATTTTTTTTATAGCAAAACACAATGAGACACAATCTCAACAACATCATTTTAAACTACCTTTTATTATTTAATTAATTTATTTATTAATAATTAATCAATCAATTAATTTATAGATATTTTTTACTTTTTATGTTTTAATTGCTTGATTGTATTTTTTTTAAGGAAATAGATTTATATATTATTATTACTTATATATTATTAATAATAATTATAAATATTAAAATGTTAATAATTATATATTATTATTATTTTATTAATTTATCAAATTTTATTTATGTATTTATTCATTTATTTACTTATTTATTTATTCATTCATTTGTTTTATAACAATTTTCAGAGAAGTATCATAGGCTTAAACCCAAAACTGTTCAAAATCTAATTTATACATTTATTTATTTATATTTTGCATGATATTCCTTCTTGGAAAGGGAATCTCTCTACGCTTTCATTTTATGTCATATCTAATGGATCATTTAGGATAGAAAACTGAAATTTATAAATGGAAGCTAGTTACTATCTATTTGAAAGTTATCTTAAGTGCGTAATTTATGCAATCAATAGTAATTGATTTCGACATCTTACTGAATGAACGAGTTAAAGATGCCGTCTCTCTCATGTTGATTTATAACAAGAAAACGTGTTTATCACGTTTATATAATATCAGGTGCGCTTCTGTCTTGAACATTCAACTTCTTGTGGAATCACCAGGTGATTTTAGGCGCGTAGGGCGAAGGAGATGAGTTTAGGCGCATTTCCAAATTCTCGAGTTTCTAAGAAAGTGAAGCATATAAGATATAATAGAACTTTCTCCATAGAGATTGTGATTCAGAAACCATCTCGATGCAGAAGTGACAGATCTCGTTGTGTTAGAAGATTATTGTGATTGTGAACTCGAATTGGGCAATCTCGATTTCGACTCATTCCGAAATACAGCGCGAATCTAACAAGATAATGCTTCTAGCAAATCGTTTTCTAGTTTTCAACAAACCGCAAATTGTCGCCTCAAATCGCAATCTAGAGACTAGAGGTTATGTTGTTACTAAAACGCCTTGCTCTTGCTGTAGTGTCATGGATTCTCTAATTCTCACTTTCTCTTGCAACACTCAACTAGTTACAAGTTACAACACAAAGCCAAGTCTTTTCGCTTGTGGCTGGAACAAAGTTATCCGCCACAAAGTACTTCACTGTCCTCTTTGACAACAATAAAAACTAAGTTTACGACTCTGGAACATTTTGAATAATGTCTCTGCAACTGACTACTCGAGCAACTCACATTGTTCTCGTATTTTGCGCCACTTTTCATAGCAGATCATCCACAAAAGTTTACAAGAAGAATTCTGTCATTTTCTTTGTCGAAATACTTCAAGAAAATATTATTGTCCTTGGCACAACATTTAGTGCTTCTGTTAGTAAAAATGCAGTATTTCTTTGGAATTTAATTTGAATTAATTACATAATTTCATTCAATTATTAATTTGTATTTTCGTTGAATAACTGTTTTTATCTTTCCCCCAGGTTTATCTGTATTTCCTCCATTTCTCCCCTCACTCTCTCTCTCTCTCTCCTCTCTCTCTCTCTCTCTCTCACTCTCTCTCTCTCTCTCTCTCTCTCTCTCTCTCTCTCCTCTCTCTCTCTCTCTCTCTCTCTCACTCACTCACTCTCTCTCTCTCTCTCTCTCTCTCTCTCTCTCTCTCTCTCTCTCTCTCTCTCTCTCTCTCTCTCTCTCTCTCTCTCTCTCTCTCTCTCTCTCTCTCTCTCTCTCTCTCTCTACTCAATCAATCTCTCTATAAAAAGTATAATTAAAAAGACAGATTTCTATTTTGATATTTATACTCCAAAATGGACTGACTTTTATCTTCTAGAAAGGACTAATTCTTTTTTTTTATTATTCTTTTATTTGTTTTTATTTCTGTTTCTATTCATTGCTTATCAATCATCTAATTGCAATTAGTTCTGATTGCAATTTCCTCACTAGAAGAGTATTCCATTAAATTCTCACCCAGAGCTCTTTTTCCATGAATACAGGAGTTTGTTTAGATTGTCTTAACCATAATTTTATTCACTAGCGTTCTATTCATAATAGATTCCTCGTTTAGGTTTCGTTTTTTCTTCTCTTCTCCTTCCCAATTTTCATTTCTCAACCTTCTTTTCTCGTCAAAACTATTTCACCTATTTATTAATTTGAAAACTCCGCTATTAATGAAAAAAGGTATTATTGATCATGTGCATTTCCCTTTTTTTCATCTTTTCCACCTAAGATTTCCGTTCTTTATCTTCTCTCGTCACTTAATACACTGTTTTTTAATTATATACTGGCACCTAACTCTTAATTCATAATAACTTAGTTTAATAAGAGTATCTTTTTGTACAGTATTCGAATCTATTCTAGCATTTTTATGTTGGTATTTTCTTGCTCATCCTTTTCGGGGGTTGAGTGTAGGAGAGGGCCGGCTGCGCCCTATCTTCTCCCACCTGGAATTTAAATTAAGACAGCTACTCAATTCAATTCAATCCTCTCTCTCTCCCTACACTACGAAAACATGCATACACTACACTACATAAAAACACTACATACTTTGCGAATTTTCAGAAAGCCTTAGGATATTAAAAGATATTGAATAACAGTACCATGAACAGGAATTAAACTCAAATTTCAGACTCAACGATCAACCAACTTATGGTATAACAATGTTTCAGCTAAGTACAGCTTCCAATTATTGAATGATTGTAGAAATGATGATTCATAATCCAAGAATGTCCCGAGAATGAGAAGAAACTCAACCCACTTACCTAATAGGAGAATGGAAGAGATCCGGATGTAATGTTTCACAGCTTTCCGCTCCACCACACGCCGCCACCGCCGCCACCGCCACCTTATCCGCCTCACAATAATTTAAGTGCATATTGCTTGAGAGCGAAAGCAGCAGCATCATCACTACCGCACGCATGGATGTGAATACATCTTTTGCACATCTAACTAGAGTATGGATGCGTACTGCCCAAATTTCACTGTTGGCTGTTTTTCTTTGGTCGCATTTTTGCAGAAAACCTCTCTCGAAGGAAAGAGCTTTTTTCATAAGCAAATCCCTTCACACCATCAACACATAAACATTCGCCAGCTAAGCCGAGCCTTTTTGCATTTCGTCTTCTTTCAGAAATTCCCTCTTCGACAACCTCCCTCACGATCTGCCTCTCCAGGTGTGATAAGAGCTCCCCGACGGGAGACGTGTTTTAAAAATTCAGAAAGAAAAGATTGCCGCTCTGTATTCTTAATAAGCCTTTCACCTTCAACTTCCCTTTTTACACACCCTCGATTGCATACTACTCGGATGGTTTCAGGAATCGATCAATTTTCAAGCTGAGTTCGGTTTAGTCTAGGAAGAAATTCTACTATTTCGACATTAGCGGTTCCAGATAGAAGTTCTACTTAACAGCCTGATAAACTGGAAAAAATCTAATTTCTTCAAGCTGTCCAAAATATACTAGCCAAGTCCAAAATAAGCTATTAATTTATCACAAACAAAAAAATATCAACATGTTTAACCATTGAACTATCTTTAGTGGAAATCTCTTTGTTGTTAGTTTTATCAAGAACATGTCCATCAGTTCACGTTCGTTTCCATCAGTTTTCATCTAGATTTCACATTATCAACTGTTTAAAATTTTTTGTAGGCTTAATCTTTATTAAAAATTGATAATCATGTGGATCTCCAAGTATTTCAATAATTGAAGATTTGATAGATGGGGTGGTTTTCCTGTAACACCACTAGAGAACAATTTACTGACAAATAATAATGAAAGATCGTGCAGTGATACAGTGTACAGTGGAGCCACTCTATCGATCAGAAACTTTTCAGTCAATCACCAACCCCCTTTGTTTTAGTCCTCCCAGAATGCTCAGAGAATTTGAATATTTTCTATCTTATAATTTATTTGCAAATACATTCCGATTTCTTATAAAATTCCAAATTGCGCAACTTGGCTCCCATTATCATCTTTACTGTATTCAGAAGAAGATATATACAGGATGGGTGAAAAGTCCGAGAACGGCTTAATATCTCATACACAAAGGTAATTTGATGGTGGGTGTGATTGGGGATCCTACTCAAATTGGAAAATTCTGACTTCAAAAATCTCAATCAAACTGAATTTTTCATACTCTTCAAAAATGGATGTCTCTTCAAAGTTGCTTTTCTAATGCCCCTTTACGAATGTATTTTCTTTTTCCAAGACAATTCAAGATTAATTAGTTAAAAATTCAAGACAATTCAACACCTAGATTAATGCATGGAATAGAACTCAAATCACCATACTACCTAGCTCAAATTATATATAGGAATTTGCCGGACGTCATCAGGGAGGCTGAGAATTGCAGCGACGTGGTACAGTGTAGGTTGGTCGGGTGGCTTTTTGGCATTGGCTGGATTGGAACTGAGGAACTGCTCCATTCACCGTACATGTAGTATAACTTACCAGCTCAATTTAATTAAAATATAACTTTTTTGCTTCATTGCTGGTCTTAGGTTCCCTTGCTCTCCCACTTGTAAATTTATAATCAACTCTGCTCTGCTATTAATCACGTATTTTTATGAATAAACTATAAACAGCAGTTACATTCACTTATATAGATTGTATAGAACATAAAGTTAATAGTTCATAGCACAGATAAAGATACATGTTACTCTATTTTCATGCAAGAACTCTCCCCCATTCACAGACGTATAGTCTTCTTGGGGGAATTCCACGCCATCTATGTACTAGCATTAATGTAATAATGTATCATTTTCTATTTCAATTGATGTATTCTATTTTTAATTGAATTTATGAATTTTACATTTTTTTTGTAATGCAATCTGGAAAAATAAATTGATTTGATTTGATTTGATTTTGAAGATTAATTAATACTCTTGTAAACCCATTCATCAAGTAAAAACTTACTGTTTTGCCTTTAATCAATTTTTTTGAGTAAGAGGGTTTTAGAAAAGTGTTGAATAAATAGTATTTTGAAAGTGAGTGGACAAAAGCAATATTGATTTGTGTGGAGTGGTGGTACCGTGGTAGAGCTGAGCGGAAGTAGGGGCTTTAATGATACAACGGCTTTAATAAGTTTATTGAAGTGTGAAAACATGGGAGAAATCAATTAATCCGTTGTTTGGGACTCAAGTGGAACGTGAAATCGTTGTCAAAGGGGATTCCTGGCTTGGAGTTTTCCTGGGCAAACAGCATCACATAGATTCATAACGAACGACCAGTTCTAACACGTCTCGTTGATTTACAAGTCGAATTTCACTTGTTAATTTTGCTGAAAAATTCTATTAACTTGTACCGTCGTTAAGCGGCGGAAATTTATCGTTCAGTCAATGAAAATTTACACCCTATGAGCGCATGGGTATGGATTAGGGACCAAGTATCAGGCAATGAATAAGAGATGGCGCGTCTATAAATTCTAAAATGTCTGCTTTTTATGTCCCACCCTGACAACGAGTTTCCTAAAATATAGTGGAATAATATCACGGTGCCAGTGATTTACTTGTATGATATCGTTCTGAATAATATGATTACATCGGAAAAGTAGTTGGATTTTCAGTGCAATTCATAGACATAGACTATTCATAATCACAAATTTATACCCTACAAAGAAGCTTCAGATCACTAGAGGAGATGCTCTCCATTTTAACATTAATATCTGTTCCCATTCACTCGTACATTCATTTCATTTCAGGAGCTTTATGAAAATTGTATAGAATTCAAGTTTCTTTTCCGTAGTTACTCACATTTCTCCCGAAACCATGCCATGAATTAAAACTATTTACTTATTTTGATCATCATTACTTATTAAATTCAATTTTTATAGAATTTATATTCTCTTTTTTATATCTAGAACATGCAATAATCAAAGTAGGTTCAATGCGATAAGCAAAGATTATGATACCGAATTACATTATTGTATAACTTGGTATGTCGCAAATTACAATGTAATAAGGTGCTGCACCCCAATTACAGAACGCTTGAGATGGAGGTCATACTGCCTGAAATGTCATGTCACGATTCCTGATTTAATGATCTTGACTTTCTGTGTGCCTTTCCTGCTTTATATAACGATTTTTTAAAAGAACTATCACTATGACTCTCCATTATTATACTAATTTACAGATGGAGGTTGTATTACCAAATTTTTCGCACTATAATCAGCATCATTAGGTTGAAGGTAGGTATAATAATACTCACACACAATTAAACACAAGCGTTATTCAAAACCCTTAACCCTTTGGATGAAATGCAATTTCACGACCGCCAGCAATTTGATGGGAAAACTCACTTTACGATAAGTACAAGAAGGAGAAAAAAATGAGAACTAAGAATAAAATAATGAAAATTCTCTGACTTTTCAAGCATAAATGTATAAAATCTGAAAACTCTACAAATTCAAAAATCCATAACTCTGTATAAGTTCAAAAATCCATAAGATTTCAAAAAGCTCATCATTAATTGATGCAGAGTATTCTATTAAAATATCATTATTATGGTTTGTATCAGATATTAATTTATTATTATGAACCTATTAAGAAATCTCAGAGAGTGTTTGTTTATGACCAAAAATTAAATTGAAATGAAGGTTTATGGATATTTCATTAAATTTAATCAAGCACTCAAGACTCTCTCCCCATCTGGAAGTGTTTGAAACAAGAACATGCTTCAAACGGTGGATTGGAGAGTTCAGTAGTTCTCTAGTCTATGATTTAATGTTGAAATAGCTTGATATAGCTCATTTTATACTATTTTTGAACGTAGATTAGAGTATTATCGAAGAAGTTGCTCTTTATGGAGTCTTTAGAAATGTGTATAAACAGCTGAAACGGACTGGATGATGATGAGAAGATGTATTTCAGCTATTCATCATCTCTCATGAAATCATGACAAATAGAAGCGTTTGTATTGTATTATCATTCATCCCCCCATCTTCACCTGGGCTTAAAATACTCGTGGAGATTTGCCTTTGTAATATAATAAGTAAATAAATAAATTGTCGACAATTTGACAAGTCATTCATGGTAGCTTACAAGATTTTGTCGAATACGTTGAAATTCACCAAGGGATGTAGAAGTGAAGTAGCCAGAAATCGCGCGACTTTGGTCTGTGTCGGGGTGGAAAGACTTCAAATTTTTATAGCTTGCCATTAGTTGGCTGATGAATAATGGAATAGGGGCGGGACAGCTCTCCATCCAGGCGTCCGGGGAATAATTCATTAACCTGAGACTGAAAAGGCAAAGGCTCTGGCAGCGGCGGCAGCAGAAGAATCTCCACCCAAACCTCGCATTTGCAACGAAAAGGCAGCGCCAATCGAAACTGTTGCGAAAAGAAGATCAGGAAGAAGAAGGAGGTTACCTTCCTAATGCGCCATCTCATCAGAAGTCCACTTCGAATTACTCACTTGCATCTTCTCTCATCAATCTACATCTGCAAAAATATTTTTCAACGTTTTTTATCGAACTGACTATATAATCTATTATGTTCAATGTTTGTTCCGTTACTCGAGAATATCCAAACTTATTACGTGTACATTATGAGTGTTAGCTTACTTTTTCATATAGGAGCAATCATGAATTTAGCGCAGATAATTCTCTGGATAGTAAGAGAAATATAATCAAGTCAATACTTATTATTATTAAACGTAAATCCAAATTTAATGCTGTAATTCACCCCGAAGACTTCTGCTACTGCAAATATTGCAGTGAATTACAGCATTTAATTTGAATTTTCGTTTAATAATATTAATTAATTCATTAGCATTTGAATAATTGCAATATCTCAGTAATTAACAAGATTCTCTCGAGAGGTTCTGTATTTTGTCAAGGAAGTTATTGTTTTTAAGATTTTTATTAATTTGTATTGTGTAGGTATAAATTAAGACATGAAAGGCGCAGATGAGGGAAAATCTTTCTCCAGAGAGAGACCTAACTTTGCACTCAAGTAAAAAGGATATATTTCAAAATGTTATCTCATAATTTCCACCCTATAAATAATTCAATAAATATGATTCTTCAATTTCCATCTGATTCAATACTGTTGATTTCTACCTCATTTTTCTCTGCAAGTTCTATGTTGCCCAAGGGTAAGAACAGAACGGTCAGGTCGAAATGTAGAATTCAAGTCGTTATCGATCTTACATATCTATAAAGACCGCTGTTCAGTGACAATGATCTTCACCGCTACTTACTCGTTCTGTTCACACCTTAAGGGGATACTCATTTTCAATTCTATGTTCATGTTTATTTTTTCTTCATTTTATTTGAGGAACTGTTTTTCGTCAATACGTAATTTGTTTCAAGTTCGACGTTGGCATCTTTTTTATTCAATCGGAAGTTAAAGTTTTCGTGGTGTGAAATTCTCATTTTGATGACACTCATAGAAGCATTATCGAATGTTCCCATAAATTCCACATTCAATTGTACAGAAATCATGAATGACTTATCATTGTCAGCCTATAATCCTCGACTTTAATAGGTTTTCAAACTCAAATGCTGTGTTCTTGAATGATGCAATAACTCACATCAATATCATGATAAAAAGCAACTTATTCACAGATAAAATCTCAGCTGGCTCGTAACAGTTTTATTGAGCGTTTCTTAATATGGATGCAAGTTATACCAGTAATCGAGCTCCGTTGCAAGCATTCATAGTGTGGGCGTTATCGTTGATCTTGGAAAAATGAGGAGAAACCTCCCAGTCAGAAATTGTGAGTGATATGCTGAATACGAGAGACCTCGTTGCCTGTGAGGTGGTGGTGAGGTCGATCCAGTTCAGTTGGTCGACTGTTGCTTTCAGAGTGAGAGAGTGAAGGAGAAAGAGAATTGCTGGAGTTACGCAACAAGCGGAACGCGGATTGAGAAGGTGACTGTGACGCCTTTGCCTTTGCCTTCGTTGATACGAGCAGTTCACCACTTTTGTTGGTGGCCGTGGCGTGGGTGCGGTCTCAGTAAGGAAACGTGCTTGTGTGAGAGTGTGGGTGAGAGTGAAATATTGAAGCGAAACTGTTCGCGACCTGAATCTATGCGAATTGCCTGCCTCCCCGACTCAATGGAAAACACATCTGATCTGGTTCTACGAAAGGCTGACTCTACTTTCTACCGGCTAAATGTCATTTACTTAACGACGCCCAGCTCCTTGTAGTTCGTAGCGACTACAGGACGCCAACTTTAATATGGAGCAACTACTAATCCAGCTATCTAATCTACAGGCTGACAATGAATTGCACAATGCAGTATCAAATGTCAGCTGTAGCTAACGGTTGCAGTTGTAAAACTCCTGAATTGATTCTGCCTCAACATAATCATATTACATAATTTTAATGAGAAAAATGATATTTCAATCCAGTCCAACAGCATTCTCGATTGAATCATATCTGGATTTAGGAGTTCGCGAAAGGGAAAATCTATTATTATATTTGAAAATAAATATCGAAGAATATAACTCCATTTAATGGATAAGATGACAAGATTTTACATTGTGTTGAAGTACGTATGTACGTTTCAAATAGAAGTTCAGAAGATTCGCACTTGAAAAACTATTCGCATATTGAGAAACTTTTGTTAAAAAGGTTCCCTAGGAATTTTGTCATTTTTTGTTGGAGTTTTACATTGGAGAGTAAGGAAAAAGATTTATAACTTCAAATGAGAGATCTCTATCGATCAGAAGAAGTATTCTCCCAGTTCATATTAATGAATATTGGAAATTAGTTTATTAGTTTGCCATGATCACTGAAAATTTGGATCTTGGAAAAAATATATTCAACACTTTGTTCGTAGGTCTACTTTTTTGGGAATGAATTTTGTTTTCTTCAGGAGGAGCTGATAAGAGTGTGGGAATTAACAAGAGTGAATATTTGCTCCTATAACACGATAAATAATTATTCACCCCATGCCAAATTGCTGTATAAAGATCAAATGCTCCATGAACATCACTCATCACAAAAAAGTAAGGTTATTGATGAGAATAATATTTTCATGAGCGAAAATGTAATGGTCTATTGTGAAGCACTCATTGTGAAAGGCTTTATGAACCTCATAACAGCCACACTACTGGAATGAACACCGACCGGGTCGATAGGGAATGCGAATGGACCGACGGAAATGAATGCAATGAGAAAATCTCCCAGTTGAGTAAATTGTAATCATTTTGCTGTTAGAAGTCATGCATTCTGAATTGCTCGGAACAAAGGACGCTGTTGAACGCGTACTGCCACAGCGGTTGTAATTTTCATTTTGTAAATTATTAAAAGCTGATTTCGCCATAATGAAACAAGAGGTATAAAAATGGATGAAAGAATGAATTTCTACTGCAGCTCAACAACGATGGTTTTGAAATGAACGGTTTCCGTCGAGGGACATCAAATAATTGGCTGAAGATGAATTTTAATTATTATCATTGTTTATCATGAGAGAAATACTCCATGGAATGACATCTTCCATTCCACTCATTTCTTCATTCTCGATTCCTGCTAATTCTGAATAGGATTGGACTCACAGTTCCAGTTCGTATTATGTCTATGTCAACCCTGGAAAATCCTTTGAGCATTCAGAGATACTCTCCAATATTCATTTTACCATAGAAATACTGTATCTTAGCAACAAATGTTCTTGTTCATTTCAAACAGTGAAATGAGCTTTCGTACTAGGCAAATTTTCTTTCCCACATGGATTTAATAAAATACGCCTTTTATAATCACAACCTCTTGTCATTCCCTCAAGGGAGTGTGAATACTCCAACGAATGACCATATTATGATTTCAATGTGCATATAAGATTTTATTAAGAATCCAGTTCGAGAAAGATCTAGTATATAATAATCAACTATTTAGAAGAAATTTTATCTTGGAAATTGTAATAGAATTAATTTGTTGGGTGATTCACCAATACTCTTCAATGAAAATAACATAATATGCTGACTATGTGCTGAGAATCACATATCACATCATATCTATTAATTTTCCTGAATCACATATCAAATAATTTTCAGTTCAAGATAGCCTTATTCGTTCATTATGTTCAGAGTACTAAAAGTTGGTGAATTTTGTTAATGCGATTGTAAGTATTTAACGAGTAAGTATAAGGGAGCTCATTTCCAATAACATTGAGAGCTAGTTGACCAGAAATACAATTCTACTTCAATGGGCAATAATGCAAGAATCAAGAATCAATAATGCCAAAAATAATGGAGGAATCTTCATCAACTTATAGAATTGAAAAGCAAGTATTATATTACTTGAGTATCTTCATAATCTTCGCATTTATTTTCCCTTTATATCTATTTCCATTCTCAAACTCTTTATTATAACGTGTGGGATGATCGCCCAATATCCCTTGTATGGGAGCACTCCAAACAACATAACACCTCAAACCCAAATAACGTGTATGTGGAATACTCATCTTGTGCCATTCTTCGGAAGCTTCTCAAATTGTCATACTCTCATTATCCACCCTGCTCCACAGACCGCGAGTAGAAGTTCTTCAAGTGCTAGAGTAAAGGAGTGCTTCAGAAAGTGTCATTTGCAAGATAACAACTAACTTAGTCACTAGAACTTCAAAGTTTCATATTAACAACTAGTTGAGAGGCGCCGCTCCCTGTTCCACAACTACTGTCGCTTCATCCTTATTGGAGCAATGAGCTCCATATATATTTCCTATTCTCATTTTAATTTATTCCTGCGCCATTTACAATGAATTTTTTTCCAGCAGTGATCAGCATAATTGATTTTGCAGTGCTATGACTTGAAATTATTGTTAATCAATCAATCACAAATTCCAATCTCAAATATCAATTTCACCATCAAATTTATAAATATTCGTAAGCATAAATAATTACTCCAAGCTGTATTGGCATGGAGTTGTGATCTTATTCAACATTAATATTGTTCAAATAGTCCAAAATCTGTGTTTTTCCATTTTTAACCCGTCGGGTCGATAGCCAAAAAATTAAAAAAAACAGTAATTCTCCTGTTGAACCATTTGATTCATTGTCAATGAGGTATGGAAGAAGTCAACTCCTTTATCTAACCCTCTTTGTTATGAGTATGATCAAACTAGTGATTTCTGAACATCATTCCAAGGCAACTTCATTTACATACTGTTATTCAATCTGTATTGCTCATCAACTTATAGGTAATAAGCTATAAATAAAATATAAATCTTAGTACCCTTTCAAATTATTTTATCACAACATGTTTCGGACATTAATGCCATTTTCAAAACTTGAGAACTATTTTATCAAAACATGTTTAGGACATTGATGCCATTTTCAAGACTTGAAAGAATAAAATAATAAATAAAGTAATTAAGATAAAATAAAAGATAAAATCATTTAAAAGGGTACTAAAATTTATATTTTATCCATATTAAACGTAGCCCTGAAGAAAAAAGACAATATAATAGGGTCTTAAGCTGTACGAAATTCGATGAATGCCACTAAAATACTACACAAAAAACTCTTAGCTATTCTATAATAATTTTCCTTTCCTAATCACTCAATTCTTACTATGAAATGAGAGTGATTAAACTGGTATGGATTCTAAATCATACAATGGAAGCTTTATTTGCACGTATCTTTACAGTATCTTAGACACTCTAACATTTCGTAGTAGTCCCTACAAACGCTCCGAATAGAGAGCACAGGTAGTCGGAATCCATCCCTTTTTGTTTGACTTAGCAACTTACGAGGACTCTTGAACTCAGCTGTCACTTTTCAGTTACTCATTCATTTTCACTCAGCTTTTTTCCTATTTCTTTGAAGGTAGTTCACGTAAATATTGACTTTCTATTGTGTTTCTCCAGGTTGAAACTGCCCCATTCTATCAGTACCGCCTGCACTCTTGAGCCTTCCTCGTTCACTATTGACTTTCCCCCAGTCAACTTGCCAGGCCGTCCTAATGTGTTTGTTCACGCTGTTGAACTTCTATCAGAATTCACCTGGTTGACCAAAAGTTGAGAATTGACAGGGCGCCTGCACTAATAAAACATAAACATGAGAATGGTCTGAGTAAATATTTAATTATTTGGAAGCTTTTTTTCTAAGAAATTGTTCTCCAGGTAGGTTAGTTGCCGTAAAAGACAGGAAGTAGGAGGCCACTAGGAAAATTGGAACTTGAGTAAAGGTAGGTGGAACCACTCTTTTCCCTATCCCAACCGTAATTAAATGCTTACCTGGAGATAGAATGGATGTGTCTTGAATATTTATTGTGATAAATATTCCCTTTCAGAAGGCAAATGAGTTTTCAATGACAAACCGATAGAATCCTCCGTTAAATGAAGTTTTCCAAGGTGGAAAAACCTCTTATTGGAGACAGGTTCATTCGAGTGCCATTCTCTTCCTATTTGAATGAGATTCAAGCAGAGGTTTAAAAAAACGGACAATATAATAAGGATATTAGAAGCAATCATTGTATTAGAAATGTGATTAAACCAATGAGCTGGAGAATATTCCGTTTAGAATCAAGTTTCTGGATGAAAAAGTTATTCACTATAATAGTAAGCTATGCTAAAAACACTTCACTGACATGGGCTACTTTTCTACAAGTTGATAAAAACATTATAAAAACCTCGGAATGTCCTAAGCTAGGGTCGAAACTAGTCGTTGTTGAAATATTTTAAAGTTTTTAATAATAAAGGGTACTACAAGGTTTTTATATTGTTTTTATGAAAAAACTATACTAAACTATGCTGTATAGTGAGTGTATACTGTCTCCTATACCTCGTATACGTATTTTCTATAGCTCAGTTAATACTGTACAGTAGATTATATCCTCACATGCACTGAAGAACCTCTCAAAACGGAACACGTCGAGGATTCATATATTGCTAATTTTCATTTGCTTGAAAAAACCAAGAGAAAGGTAGAAAAAATAATTTCCATACATAGATAATAGCACTTTCCAAAATCGTAACAGATTATTTCTCATCCTGAAAGCATCAAAAAACGTTTACTAAATCGAAAAAGAAGAGGAAGCAGTTAGCCACGTAACAGAATGAGAATGACAGTCAGAATGATTCACATCAACTCAACTACATTGCTAAGCTTTCGTTCAATTCCATCCAAAAGATAATTATGATCCCTTCAGAGTTTATTATTCTTCGATAATGTTATACACTGGAAAGGATTACAGAATACACTGTACTAATTCATTTACCATACTTGATCAGCATTCATGATGATTTCTTGATCTGTTTTCTCCTCAAGGAGTCTTGAATTTTCAGTCAAACCATAAATTCCAGCTCTATTGAGTTTTATCATTGTTCTCTTTATCCTTCCAACAGTTTGAAAATTCAATAAAATGTGCATAAATATGGAATAACAAGGCTGGCTCAGGCCTGGTGTTCCTTAGTACTAATTAATTTTTGAACCTCTTGAATTCAACTTGGAAATCTCTCTTGGGCGATTGGGCTCCATAGTATAACGTGTACAGCCAAACAACACGAGTGGCATCGAAAAAAAACTCTATCATGAGCAAGGAAGCATAAACTCCATGACGAACTCCTTAAATGCTTCTTTGAAGCCTCTTTTAGAGATATAAGAAAATAGAATATTGTATCAGCACTTTGATGATACATTTGACTTTGGAATCATTCATTCGATTATCAAAAAATTATTAGAAATATATACTTTTTAATGATTCCAACAATTATTAAACCAACAGTAGAAATCCCCAACCAACAGTGTATAATATAACACCAACATTCTCTATAGTAATGATTATATAATATATGGTCATTTCAAGACAATTGAATCGGCTGCATCAAGGTTATTATCATACCATATCCTACACGGTACCCAACCATGTTGTAGTTCTCTCATGAGTTACTTCTGACAGAATATGGAGCGATAATGTGCTTCCTGACATGCACAATATTAGATTACTGCATGTTGTGCCTTCAATGTAACCCAAGGCTTGTAAGCAAAGTCCAAAGAGCCCCTTCATCAAACGGAATACATTACACAAAGGTTGTTTGAAGACATAATCCACTCATAACGTAAAGTTTATGCATCTGATGGACGATGAGAACTGCACTTCACCATGATCTAAAGTCTAAAGCTCAAGTGGACAGGATTATGAACTTGGCAATTGCTAGGTTAAACATAGCGCATTTCCAACGTTCAAAAGGAGTACGTTGCCAAAATTGGGTTTCTATTTTGAATTGGGTGTGTTGAGCCCATTAACCGACCCAATTTCGAGAGGAACCCTCATATTTTGTGTCGATTTTATCTCACTCTAGTGGAGTACCCGACGCTAAAGTCTCTTGGGTTTGAACGTACAGGGGCGGCGACTTCATAATATGAGGGAAACTCACTCTGCTCCACCATTCGGGAGCCCTTACTTTACCTGCATGTTATTATTTATTGACTTATCCCCACACCTTGGAAAATTGTAGCTTCACAACGACAAATATTTCAATTATTTCCAGAAGTGGCATACTATCTAAAAATTATCCAATTAATCTTCAAACCGTGTAGCGTGAAGGTGATTGACGAATTTTATCACCAGACCTAGTCATTCTTTGTTGAATTCACAAAACCAGAAAATATTGAAAACTAAATAAAACTATTATAAATTTTTATCTTTATCAATTATCCAACTATAACTTGGTGGGCTAGACCTACTAACAGCTTACCAGCCGGTAACTAACTACCAGGTTGATAGTAGGTGAGTGGGCTTCCAGTGGGCAATTTTGTGAGGCTGAAATGAGTGATAGTTGCTTTGAAAATTGCTGCCAAATCGTGAGTTCTTTTCGGACGCATTTTTCCGTTAGCGGGCCATTTGAGTAACGAGTTGCAAGCGAGAGTTGTGATGTTGCCGTCTGTGAGTCTGTGAGGGCGTAAGGACAAGGGCGAGGACGTTAACCCAATAAACCGGTCGTGACGTTCAAGAGATCGTGACTCTCCAACTTCATTGCTGTCCTGCAAACGTCGAGATTAGCAGCGCAAATAAAATAACCAACTCAAATATCGCCGGCACGAAGCAGTCGAATATCTATGTACTATATCTATCAATGTCGGCTGTCATGTCCATTCATCGATGTGTCTTGCAGCTGGTTCAGTACTGTTCAACTGGAAATGACCACTTCAGTCGAGCCAATCAAAGGTACCATTTGGAGTTGAAAATGGTCTTCAGCTAAACGGAACTAAAAACAGTTCACACTACAAATAATCGCTTAAGAAATGTTACCTGAAATAGATTTGTAAACTGAGGGGGTATAGTCTTGTATAATATTTTCTGAAATTATACTTCTAAACTTATGTTTGAATCCTTGATTGGTTGAGAGCTTATAGTGGATTCGTTCATTCAAATGCACAGATTATCATCAATTGTCACTTATTCTAGCAACTAGTAACTACGAGCCAGGAACTTCATTGAAAATACTTTTAAAATTTAACGTCAGGTTTATTGTATTCTGAACCGAATGAATTAATAAAAGGCATGTAATACGTAAAGTTCTTGAACAACGTTATCTAGTAATTGATTTAGGACAGAAGGCATATTAAATTTTTTTAATTTCTACACTTGGGAACTTGCTAACTTGCTGCAACTAAATTCGAGCCTCGGTCATTCTATATGTAACTAAATTTTGAGCTATAATACGAAAACAACAGAAGTTTGGCACTCACCATTTTAACAATATATCAAACTTTACTTCTGAGAACACATAATCCAAACTCAATGAACTCAGACGTTATGAAACTCACTACACTCTACTTGAATTCACACACACAATTAACCTCTTAATTTTACATCTACTGATTCGATCTCATTCGGACTTTTATTAAATCAAAATTACTGATTACCAAAAAACGTTTTGATTTGTCCCTCTGGATGGGTAACAGACCCATTCAGAGGACCAAGGCTCGCACACTCAATGTACTTCGACAAAAAAACGTGAACACTGTTCAGTGTTCAAGTTGCACGTCTCCTCACAGTAGCCTTCGAAAATATCCGAAAACAATGAAGCTATGGCTGTTTTTAATAAAGCTTTCTAATATCATATAATTATATGGTAGAAACGAACAGGTACTGTACTATACAGTACGTAAGTACTGTAGCTATTATAATACAACTCACACTGTATTCGTGTAGGAAATTTGGTAGGATATTCATCTTGATTTCTGAAAATACCCCAAAATAAGGGAGTAAGATAACTTTGAAAAACCAAAGTTTTCCTGCCGATTGAAGAAACATTAAAAATTAGTCTTAAGACATATTATGTCTTAGACTAAAAACGTGTAAAAAATATCAGATCACTATTCAAGCTATCAAGCTTTTCATAAATTTATTTGTCTCCTCATGGCAGAAGGTTTGCGCCCAACGTTTGCACTTAAACATTTCTGTGATTAAATTGTGATAGAACATTAAATTGTGATTATGTTAATCTTACTCATGATACAAAGTATCGGACTGCTTTGTACTATGATACATGGTTTTCATTCCGTATCATTCTTTAATAAAAATGAAACAAGATTCCGGTTTCAAAAGCATCAAAGTCGCCAGGCTGGTCTGAACTATTCATGACTTTTTCAGTATGCATTATCCACTCAGCAGTTCTAATACACAGACATCAGTTTCACTTGGAATGGCATGACATTTTCGATTCTTTCAATTCCCTATATTACCATAGATCGATTCAGATCAGCACAATGTTTATACTGTATGTTCATAATAGATTTTTCTGATTGTTAAAAAGAAATAGTCAATAATTGCTGGGAATTTAAAGTGATATTCAACGATTTGAACCTGATAAATTGGATTGTTGAATGACAATTATTGAAATTCAGTGAAGTTTACTGTACAACATTCCTTTTCCTCCTATTAATTTTATTGGGTGATGAGTGGAGATGATTTATGATTTCATATTTGGATTCATCTTTTCATAGTTCAATATTTTTTTGGAAAACTAGAACTTTTAAAAATTAAAAATGTTTATGTCTAAACTTCTCAGGTGTTCAACTTCTTGAAACCTTTGCCTGTCCCTTTGTGAGGCAGGAGTATTATTATCTTAGTACGTTTAATATATAATCATATGATAATGGAAAGCTATATTAAAAACATCTATAACTCCCTTGTTTTCGGGTATTTTTGAAAATGGGACTTATGCTTGGGGTCGCGAATCAGAAATCTTCTATCTATATTTTTAAGGAAGTTAGACTTTGAGAAAAAGTGACGAGTCATACTTTCACACATCGGCGTAGTTGTTAGATCTGTCGGCTTATTCGTAAGATCCCCATGTGAAAGCACAGGAGAGCTGCAAAATATGAAATATGATCTTCAGTAATATGATCTTCAGGAGCGAGGATTCTGCCGTGTGAAAGAGGCCTTAAAATGATGTTTTTCCGGTTACGTCTCAATACGAACAGCGGCCTATCCACTGAAAATTATTCCCCCTCCACGAGCGTTGAGCATAACTTCCAGTGGAAAAGCCAAAGCTGCAAAAAGTTCAATGGTCGTACAATTCCCAAATACAGTAGTTTTTCCGACAAGAAATTGAAACTGCATTATTTGAAAAATGCACGAAAATTGCTTTAATTTCAACAAGTTAGCAAATTCTAAAAAAACATGGTCAATTCTCACACTAAAAACGCAGGGTTCAACATACAGTAAAAACCAAAGTTAATTCCAGCTCAAAAACCTGAAAAATAATATAATATACACAAAAACAACTACAATAATACCCACTCAATATTCACACTATTAGAGATTGATGGATGACAAGAGTGGTGTCAAACTACAATTATTATTTCCTCGAATAACGTGATCGATATTCAATCGAGAGACAAACCACGAATTTAATATATTAAATGTTATCTATTCCTGGAAATTTTTCAATGTATATTGGGAGTTCAAATAACTGTTGATAATATAATAATTGTAGCCAGCGGTTGAAATAGGTTGCTACATCATGTCACTATTGTTTCAGTCAGCAATGTTCGAATAAAACAGTATTGTTCCTAGTAAATTTGTAAATAAATGAAAATCAGGGTTTGTACGAAATCATTCCTCACTGCCATTGTCCATTTAATTAACTTCATACAGAACTATTGTGCAATTCCCTTTTCACAGTTCTACGTTTATTATGCTTCACTCCTCAAAGTTTATCCTCATTCAGAATACTATTTCCTTATTTGTCGTGTTCCCTTTTAAAAATGTTACTCATTTAAACAACATTGATAACGAACGAAATTACAGTTATTGAAGTCAATACTATTCCATTTCCAATACAAAAAGGAAAATTTTTATTTCCAATAAAAATATATTTCACCCAATGAATAGTTTGGATCCCGCACCTGATCTTTGAGTTTTCCTTCTATCTCTTTTCCAGCCTACTAGCCTCTCTCTTCCATGCTCTGCTCCAGCTGAAATTGTAGTACCCACATACAAAAGCTGAACTCACTTACCCACGCTCACTTACCAACAGAAAAACCAAATTAATTTAGCTGTGCCGTTCTACAAACAATACCATTGTTAGATGCTGTACACGAGTATCCACATCCAGTGTATATTTTCCCGTCGAGTTAATTATTTCATTAGCATTTATGAAGTTATAATTTATACCGGTTGGGTGGGGATGGGAAGTCTCCAAACTCATTCCATCTCTCTTCACTACTCTACTTCCTCTCTTTTCTACTTATCCCTCACTCACACCATTTCATTCTCATTTTCTCTCTCTCAATCACTCTCTCTTTTGTAACCCTCCCACTACTTGATTATCCAGAGCAACAAACAAAACTGGCCGCGCGATGGCGCTCTGGATTGTTTTTGTTTGTTTCCTGTCACTGGCCAGTGGCCAGTGGCCTTACTCTGCTCTGCTACTAGTGAGAGCAGTTGAATTCAATGAATAAATCAAATCAACTTTGAACTTATCCTATGTCCTATGAATATAAAACAGTTTTCTGTATCAGTTTGTTGTGTAACTGTGGGCAACTCTTCACCTATAATTGGTTGTGTGCTGTAGCGCAAATGAAAGGAAAAACGCTTACTCTGTAATGTAGAAATATTGTAAGAGAGAGAAGGTGAATAGATAATGGGACACTCTGGGTTAGTGAGCGCATTGAAAAGGTATTTAGATATGAGTCTGAAAAAATTGAAACCTATTCAATACTATCGAATCAGTGGCTTTAAAGACCATGATACCGAGTACGTACTTGCAACGAGTATAGCCTTCACCAATATTTATTGAATGCTAGGTATTATTTTTTCATTATGGATTATTGAATATAAAATCATATATTCTTGTGTGAACATTACATTTTCATTTCAAATAGTAAGGCTGAGTAAGCTGAGTATCGCGTCTAGGCCTGTTGGCTAAGATCAAAGTGTAGTATAGTGTCGAAGTGTGGATTCCTGAATCGTAGTAATTCTGATGACAGATTCTATGAATCTGGAAGTCCCTTTTGACAGTTCTACGTTTATTATGCTTCACTCCTCAAAGTTTATCCTCATTCAGAATACTATTTCCTTATTTGTCGTGTTCCCTTTTAAAAATGTTACTCATTTAAACAACATTGATAACGAACGAAATTACAGTTATTGAAGTCAATACTATTCCATTTCCAATACAAAAAGGAAAATTTTTATTTCCAATAAAAATATATTTCACCCAATGAATAGTTTGGATCCCGCACCTGATCTTTGAGTTTTCCTTCTATCTCTTTTCCAGCCTACTAGCCTCTCTCTTCCATGCTCTGCTCCAGCTGAAATTGTAGTACCCACATACAAAAGCTGAACTCACTTACCCACGCTCACTTACCAACAGAAAAACCAAATTAATTTAGCTGTGCCGTTCTACAAACAATACCATTGTTAGATGCTGTACACGAGTATCCACATCCAGTGTATATTTTCCCGTCGAGTTAATTATTTCATTAGCATTTATGAAGTTATAATTTATACCGGTTGGGTGGGGATGGGAAGTCTCCACAACTCATTCCATCTCTCTTCACTACTCTACTTCCCTCTCTTTTCTACTTATCCCTCACTCACACCATTTCATTCTCATTTTCTCTCTCTCAATCACTCTCTCTTTTGTAACCCTCCCACTACTTGATTATCCAGAGCAACAAACAAAACTGGCCGCGCGATGGCGCTCTGGATTGTTTTTGTTTGTTTCCTGTCACTGGCCAGTGGCCAGTGGCCTTACTCTGCTCTGCTACTAGTGAGAGCAGTTGAATTCAATGAATAAATCAAATCAACTTTGAACTTATCCTATGTCCTATGAATATAAAACAGTTTTCTGTATCAGTTTGTTGTGTAACTGTGGGCAACTCTTCACCTATAATTGGTTGTGTGCTGTAGCGCAAATGAAAGGAAAAACGCTTACTCTGTAATGTAGAAATATTGTAAGAGAGAGAAGGTGAATAGATAATGGGACACTCTGGGTTAGTGAGCGCATTGAAAAGGTATTTAGATATGAGTCTGAAAAAATTGAAACCTATTCAATACTATCGAATCAGTGGCTTTAAAGACCATGATACCGAGTACGTACTTGCAACGAGTATAGCCTTCACCAATATTTATTGAATGCTAGGTATTATTTTTTCATTATGGATTATTGAATATAAAATCATATATTCTTGTGTGAACATTACATTTTCATTTCAAATAGTAAGGCTGAGTAAGCTGAGTATCGCGTCTAGGCCTGTTGGCTAAGATCAAAGTGTAGTATAGTGTCGAAGTGTGGATTCCTGAATCGTAGTAATTCTGATGACAGATTCTATGAATCTGGAAGTCCCTTTTGAAGGCTTTAGCCGACTGATTTCATATATCATTTGATCTGTATAGCCTATTCTAGTATTTGTTCCCATCATAGTGGCTAGCAATTGTTCGATTCCAATCCTATGGAGCAATGGCTGACTTCCAATCTGACTTCCTAACTAATTAGTTATCTTACTGGAAACTAGAACAAGCTGTTCATAAGTTATTCATAATTGAGAGCTCCAAAGCGGCTGACAATTAGCTTCATAGAACTTGAGGAACTCCTGAAGGAATACATGTTGCTCTGTACGATAACCACAGAAGCACAGTTAAACCCGTATTGGTGTGTACTCTGCAAGCTGAGAGAAGTAGTGCTTCACGAGCACGTTCTATTTGAGCAAGGTTGGCCCCTGAGGGACGTGAGGTGTTACCAGGATGCGTGATATATTAAATGTGAGTAATCTCAAGGGTAAAGTATTACTGTCGTTCTCAGTAGTCATCACCTCAGGATACACTGGATTTTAATACGCAACGAACAGGTGAAAGTAGATACAATGTTCATGATTAATTTTGGTCTTTCCAAGCGTATTACCAACTCTGTTCAAAAGTTCCACCACCTCTATTGTTTTAGTCATCTACTTTTTCCATGGTTCAGTAATTATTGATCCCTTCTTCTTGTTAAAAGCATCCTCAAATATTTTGAGGATAGTAGAGTTTTGATTTACATTCGAGAGGAAATGTCCATCTGAATTTCATGGAAATGATAGGAATTGGATGGTATTATTGTCAATTTGTACGTGTAGGACCTTTCCATGACATACCATAGGTTATATGGTATCTATATGATAGATTGGAATTCCGTGATCGTTGGAATCCAAGAATCTAGAGGGAAAATGACGATGGTAGCTCTATTCACGCAATTCATGCTAATACAAAATGGAATTTGCTTCCTCCAATCGCATAGACAGGTCAATCCCTAACTGCAACGTTAGTTTCTAGAGACTCTAACATTCAATGTTAGTTTGACTCGACTGGAGATTGGTCATTGCACGGTAAAGTGTAGTAGGTGTACTCGCCGATGAGTGATCTTGCATTCTAATTGTGTACAAAGACTGGAGGCCTACAAATTTGCTGTTATTTGCTACTACTGCTAAATTTCAGTGGACGTTTAGTGCATCAGATGACGGGACGGGGACGGGGAACGGACAATGGTGGAAAAGGGTCCACGGCAGATGAAGAGGAAGCTCCATTTATATCTCATCAGGTCCAGCAGAGCTGAAGCCGAGTACAGAGACTCTTACTCTATGCCTCTGCATTAGGATCTGCGCACATAGGAGTCAACCGGCAATTAGAGAAACATTAGTAGGCCCATGTGCCATCTCTGTGGTACTGTGGTAACCGTCCAATTTCTCTCTTCATTCTCCATTTCATACACTTCTCTCACTTTCCTCATTCTCATCCTCTCTCACTCAATCAATCCGTTTCTCTCTCTCAGTCTCTTTCTCTCTCTCTCTCTCTCTCTCTCTCTCTCTCTCTCTCTCTCCTCTCTCTCTCTCTCAAGCAATCATTCTCTCTTTCTCACGCTCTCAGTAACTAATCATTTTTGTTTATCTAGTATTTTCTCATCATGTCCTCCTCCCTACTGCAACTATTCTTCCTCTCTCAATTACTGATCTCCTCACAAAATAGCATTATCTCTCTTGGTCGTGGATAGCCTTGAACACTATGAGAATCACTTTCAAATATAAGTTTTATCAGACAACAAAATTTCGAATCATTATCATAGAATCACATTTAATCTTCCAATCTTCCAGTAATTGGATAATATTAGTAGTCTCATATTGTAGTATTAGTAGTAGTATTATAGTTTCAAAAAATAAAATCAGGATTTTGAAAAATAATTATTAGTAGTTTCACTTAATGAAATGTTGACCGCTG
Source organism: Nilaparvata lugens (assembly GCF_014356525.2). Classification (NCBI taxonomy): domain Eukaryota; kingdom Metazoa; phylum Arthropoda; class Insecta; order Hemiptera; family Delphacidae; genus Nilaparvata; species Nilaparvata lugens. The sequence goes on from NC_052508.1 coordinate 20,151,374, forward strand.
TCAACATTGTATAATATAGTTTCATATAATCAGTAATTTTATATTGATCTAACATATTGGAAACAATTTATGCAAAAGTTGGTATAGCTAATAGCTATAATCTTAACTTTTAAAACTACAATTATTCAAACCAAAATTAATTGCAATCTTTATGAATCTTATTGCCCTCTTCCTCCTTCACAAGAATTTCTTCCTTTATACGGTGAGCACTGTTCCTGAGGCTTTTTTGAGAGTGGTGAATCTTTCGAATGGAATCTTTTGACATATGCTAGTTTCGTGAATAAACAAGAATCCATTTAGTGAGGGTGTGTTCATCAGCAGCCAACAACAAAAATATTCATAAAAAAAAACTCTGAAGGAAATGTCTATCATCAAGATCAATATTATTGATTCTACGAGTTCTTTATTACATCCCAACATTTCCAACAAAACAAAACTAACCGTTCTGTACCATTGTAATTCTATCCATTTTGTCTGATTTCCATAATTTAACCAGCAATTTGGAGGCGTCACATTAGCTTTTTGGGTAAGGTAGCCCTCTCAGCTTTTTTCGGCTTATACAGCTAATGACAGAAGAGTCTGGTTGCTTGAAATTCAAAGAAGGAGGCTGTTGTTTGCTTGGTAGAAGAAGCTGAGGCAAGAGGAAAAGAGAAGAAGGAATGATAAGAGAGGAAAAAGATAGTGTCCCACTTGGAAAGTCTTGATGAAAAAAAACTTCTTCAACGAATGAGGCCTTTCGAGTCTGAATAGGACGGCTCTTTACAAAGTCAGTGGAATTTTTAAAAAAAGGAAACCCATTTATAGACGCAAAACAGAGGGGTTTCAGAGGCAAACCAGCGTGACACTGCCTTGGTTGAGAATGCCCGCCCTACTCGATCTCCATTGTTGCTTTTCAACTTTCCTCTTAATATAATATAATCTGCTATTTACCGACACCCAAATACTAATCCTGGTACAATTTTATCATTGCCTGTGATGGTTTAGACACTTTAAAAGATAAAGTCAGATTGATTTATGGAGAAATGAAATCATTTATAGAGTTATGGTTTGAATGAACAATAATAATTATAGTTGATATTTGTAAGGGAGCTCATAGCTATCTCATAGTAATTCAACTGGAAGAGTATAGTAAAGGAGATGAATATTTCATCAGGGAATAAAACGTAGTAATAGGATTCAACCTTCCTTTTGACCCCTAGATGTCACAACTTGCTTTCCAAGATTGAGATTGGCCATGATTCCATATTTGACAAAAATCGTACAGATACATCATTCCATACGATAATAAAAACATGCTAGAAAGTTGAACTACATATTTACGATTTCTTGGGGTTGGTTCCTTTTTCATAAATCAGAAATTTGTTTGGGAGATCACATGAACAATATTTTGATGAGACAAGAAGAAATTATTCATTTACTCAAAACTCATAATGATTATCCAACACATAGACTCAGAACTATTTATTTCCCTTTAAAATATATCCTGTTATTTTATTCTGATCTAGCTTCATTTTTCTACTCAATTATCAATAAAACAATTATCAATTATAATAAAAGTGAGGTGAGAGGAGGTGGTGGTTAACAAACTGTGTTCCTCACTTATTATTATAATCAATTACCCCCTTAAGACAGATTATTCTTTTTTTTGGCAGGAAATTCGTTTGAAAAAAATGCCGTCCATACTGCGAAAACAATAGCAAATAAGCAGATAAAAATAATAATAAGGTACTTTAATAAAGATGAAAGAGATGCTTGTGCGAGATTTTTCTATTGTCTCCTTGGAAAATGTGATTCGTGGTTTTGAACGTAACCCATCAGTTCTGAATCTAATAAAAACCATTCATATTGAGAGAGCTTCACATAGGAATGGATTTTTATTCCGGTTTGAGGAAGAGCTTTTCTCAATTATCGGAATCCATTTATAAAGAAGCCGAGTTGGACTTGAAGAGGGCATTAGGATGTGCATCTTAAATCCCCCGCTCTTTTCTTTTGCCAGTGATTAGAGAAACTGAATCATGAAAAAGAGTAGTTTATTACCTCCTCATCTGCATGCTTTTATGAAACCTTTCAGTTTCGTTTCCGATTAGCATGTAAACAGTCCTCTAACTTACTCACAATGGCGTACTTCTCATAATTTCCTTTTCAAATCTTTGCATTCACTTCTAGAAATTTCAAGGATCTTTTTCCATTATCACGCAAAACCCCATTCCTCCCTCTGTATCATTATTATAATTGAGCATCTTCAAAGATTTTCTTATTCGATTCAACTTCATATCTTGAAAGCTAAGATAATATTTTTATACGTTCTATGTCTAGTTTGTTGAAGTTTTTTTCCAAATCTCATCTCCATAAGAGCATTACTGTTGTGATCATTATAAACTAATTGTATGCTTCTCCATTTTTCACTATTATCATTATGATTCAGTAATGTATGTTTTCAAACAATGCGTTATGTTTTTGAAAATAATTTGTTGTCATATATAAGTGTAAGCTCACCACAATCTTCTATGAGGTTGAGTTTGGAATGAATTTGGAATCTTCCTTGAAAAATATATTATCTTCATCGAACTCTCTCTTTCCTTCCTTGAAGTACTAATACTGATTATTTTTCTCCATAGGTGAGTGTAACGAATATCCCCAATTCTGCAACATTCATCACAACATTAATTCAACTATAATTCTCAAGTAAATCGAGTGAGTAATTCTTTATGAAAATCGAATGAGTTCAAGAAAGTAATTAGTTGATAAGGTTTATGAGCTATTGTAGTTTTAAATCAATTTATTGTAAACAGTTTCCATAAACTCATTTACTTGTAACCATTCTTCAATTTTATTGGTAAAATTGTTTCCTGAATTCTTAGATAAAATGCTTCATTTTGATGATCTTCTTGAATTGGATAGGACAATGAATGAACAATTATTGTAACCCTGAACCATAGAATAGGCTTTACTATAACAAAATTATATCAGTAATGCATGAACCAAAAATTCATTTGTTAGATTCATTCATTCATTCATCCATTTATTCATAGACAATAGATACAATGCAGGTAAAAACAACAGGCATTCGCCCAAAACTGCTTTAAACCTTAATTTGGAATACACAGTCTAGAGGTTATGTAAATTATAACTCAATTCACATACTATTTTGAGTCCAAATAATGTATGTACTAAAATAATTTTGAATTTAACAGATTAATTAATTCAAATTAGATAGTTTATAATAATTTAAATTAATTAATTATTAGATAGAGGTGATTGGAGGTGCGAACACAACGAGTGAGTCGCGGTGAAGATCGATGCCACTAAACAGCTGTGCGATGATAGAAACATTATTCGGAATCATTGATAGATAATAAATAGAAGAACGCTAGCGAGCTGTAATCGACATATTATCGGTCTATCCGTTATTCTGTTCGTACCCCAATAATTTTGTTATTTCTTAACGATTTCCTGTGAATCAACATCATCGATCGAGATGATGAAAATATGCTTATTTATTTTTAGCGTATTTATATGAGAATGAATAACAACTCTATTGTAGAGTTTTAATAAACTTGGAACTTTTCTGATTTGCCATCAACTCAACACCTTTTGAAAAGTTTTCAGGAAAAAATTCTTTGAAAATTTGGGAAAGAAAGTGCTAGAGGTTGGAAGTGGACCGAAATTTTAATTAGGGAATTCTTATAATCAACTTGTTTTGCATGGAAAAGATGAGGTGAAGTTGTTTCAAGATGGTCATTGCAAATTCAGCGCTGGAGAGTAGGAGCATAACTTGTTTAATATTGAAATAGTTGTTCGGTTAGTTGAACTTCTTCATTTTTAAAAGCAAGAAAACTTTGGAAACTCACTTGCAAGTCCTTTGAAATATTCTTGCCTGAAACACAAGGCATACTCTCTTCTCATCACTCATAAAAAATAAAAACAGTACATTTTTCATCCCAACCAGGATGTTTTTCCTCCTTTCGATGAAAATTACCTGACAATCTCAAATCATAATTCTTTCATTTTTGTTCAACAGTAGCAGTCTGGTGCGTTATTTATAAATTCAGCTCCATTATAAAGGACTAATTGTTTCTACTACAAATTCTTAAGACCATCTAACTCGTACAAAGTAACTGTGCTCCCTCATCCTCTTATTTGTATATCTCCATAAGTTTTATCTCTCCCTCTGAATTATTTCTCATTCTATATTCAATTTTTTACTTTTATCGACTTATTTTCAATTCTCATTATATTTATCCACGCATTGGTCTGTCTGAGTTCTCAAACCGTTTCCTGATTCTGTCACAGTTTTCTTTGTTCTCTTACCTCTTAGCTGCCATTGCAACACCACTTTCACCGTCTCCAGTCTCTAGTGCCTTCGGGCGACTGGCCTCCTATTTCAAGCACATGCGAATGTCTGTTTTCTGTTTGCTCCTTGTGTCTTATGATTTAAACTCTGCTCGGTTTATTTTCTCTACCGAGACTTCTAACAACTTTCGGTGCTCGATGAAACCTAGTGTTCCTACCCAGATAACAATCTACAAAATATTTCTCCCTCGGCCCTGTGGCATTTGAAGAACACTGGTTTTGCCTTCCAGTCTAGTAGATTTATGCAAGAGATATGATTCTTTTCTTAATTCTTCTTGTTGTCTGCCAGTCATAACTATTCCATGATTTTTTATTTGTACTATTAATCAAATGAATATATGAATTATTGAATTTAGAAGTGGATGATACGAGTGATTGATTGTTGGAGAATCCATAGGTTCAAGCTGCAGACCGTACTTTGAAGAGATGAAAATTTCTCCCTCTTCCGAGCTTGTACATCCTGGAGGCCGTATGTTTCATAGATAGGAACAAGAATAAATTCAGAACTGGCGCACGTTTCCACAATCATAGAACAAGGCATAGGGAAGAGTTGCGAGATGATACATACAGGACCACCATGTATGAGAGAGGGATAAAGAGTGATGGGTTTCGACTATACAATAAATTACAGCTAACATAAAAGAAAATACAGGACGTAAATTCAGAGTATTGATGAAGGAGCAGCTTTTGAGCATTTGTGCATACTAAATTGATGAATTTGAAGCACATTACGAGATGAATTAGGCTGCTCAGTATTATTTCATGTAATTTTATCTAAAATAATAGAAATAGGACTCCATTTGAATACATATTATCGACATATCCAAATACCCCTTCCGTGGGCGGTAAATTGGACGAATAATAATAATAATTATTATTATTATTGAATTAATGAATTACTCATAAATCATTCTTCCAAGTCTCATCGGCTAATGCTTTACAAACTAGATGTAGTTTCAAATTGAAATATAAATACCATTTTCCTGAAAATAACACCCATATTATATAATATGATGAAGAAAAGAATTGTCTCATGCACGTATGGAATAGGAAATTCATGAATGACGCATCATTATGTCCGAACTACAGATTTGATCAACTTGAAATTTTGCATTGTGCCGAGCACTAAGTTTATTTCAGGCCTTTTCCCAAGTTATAATAGTAAATTTAATACGCAATAGACTAGAGCCATTATTGTAAGTGAGTTAGCGAAATAAATTATTTTCTCTCTCTATCATGAACGGCCATGACTTCGAGTTTCCCATGATAGATATTTAAAAATTGTGGCTCCGAGTCGTCGAGGAATGTAGATTATGGAATTATCTCTAAAATTTAGCCTTCGTGTCGCGACATAAAGTACGATAAGTTGGAAAACAGCAAGCAATGAAATTATAACAAACTACCGATTTTGCAGTTACTATTTGGTCCAAAGGCTCTAGAAGCCACGCGACGATTGGTCAAATTGATTCCCTTCGCCCAATAGGAGACCTGTTTCTAAATACAGTAGTGGGGATTCCCCAGTCGAGAGACCAGATTACGTTTCGGAGGACTTTGCTAGGAGCACTACGAGAGTAAAGATGTAGTCATTATGTTTCGCCCTTTTTGGGCAAGTTTATAAGTTTATATAATAGTTAATGTAGGAGCTAGTTTTATTTTTATTAAAGTTCAATTTTCTAGTAGTGCCATGTCCTGAAAGGTTTAATTGTGTTTCTTCTTCATGTACGAATAATTGTTTCTTCAAATAACCGCTAAGCGGTTCATGTGTGTCCCCAAACCAACTTCATGTACCACCACCACTTTGGTTCCGCAATTTTATGTAACACCGCTTCAAGACACCCGTTCAGACGACAGGTCTAGGGACGTAAAGGACGTCGCCGTCAAGCCAAATTCAACCGGTAAAAGTTCACCGCCAAAAACAAGGTACTGTAACCCCGACGATAAAGCAACGTACAGACCAACGAAAGTGCAGTGTAGTGAAACAAAGGTTCATTCGAGAATGTCAATCAAAAGTGGGGATTCAAAATTATTATGAAATGGGTTATATGGGTTACTATCGACGAAACTTGGGTTCAACGGGCTTTTCTTTCTTGAGTAATTTTATGTTGAAATTAACTTGTTATTTGATGACTGATATTGTTTGGTTTTGTGACGTATTGCTATCTAATCGGGGATAGTAATGCGCCCCCGAATCAGATGAAGAATGTCAACAAAGTAACATGAAATTGTTGTTTCTGTTGTTCGATTTTAGTTGCCAATGTTTATTGAAGCTGTTTGTATTTTTCAATTATTTCAAATTGTAGTGTTATTCTATAGTAAAAACCTATTAAATCAGGCATGGCAAGATTAATTGAAGTTTTCTTGACTCTAGCCCGTTCACCTGCATGAATTAGGTATAGACTCAGGTATTTTCTAGATGTGTCGGCCTATTTCTAAATTCTAAATTTTATTCAAAATTATCTTCTTTATTATCTTTTAAAAAGTGCAGGCACACAACTGCGCCACTGCTGCTGAATGTTTAGCGAAAGGCACACAACTGCGTGACTCTGCTGTCTAGAGATATTTAAATCTCTGGAATTCAAATTTTCTAAAAAATTAAATTTTTCATAACTTACTCTAATCATACTAGATCAATTTTTCTGAGTCTATACTTAATAATTCATTCTGTGAACGTGTTAACTGTCAATATTTTAGGTTTGGAGTTGAATGAATAATTTATAGTTGCTACTCCAATTTTTTTGAAGTTTAAATAATTGTAGATGAAATAGGGAAGTTATTAAGTTCAGTAAATCCATTAAAATGATAATCTTTTGAAGTGCTTAAAGATAAAGTTAGGTATTATTGAAGCTTAAGTTGAAAGTATTCTAAAACTTTATATTGAAATTGATTATTGACAAATTAAAGGTTTAACGGTAGAATAAAAATTGGTAGAAGAAACTAAGATAGGTGAAAAACAACTGATTCTAAGTGCTGAATAATTTTTTGTATTCTGTAATTCCGTGAATGATGATAGAAATTATTGTAATGTCAACGTACGTATTCTGGTCTCACGTCTGGTAGTTGAATATCAGTATAGTAGTAGTGAAAGTGAATATTGAGATTTTAAAGGTCAACCCAAGTAAATTAGGAAAATTCTGAAATTATTATGGGAGAATGTTTGAGGAAAATAGGAAATTTTTTTTGATAAGTTTAGGTAGATCGAAGGTAATCAGAGAATAAATAGGAAACTGTTTTATTAGTTATTGTTGATATGTAGTTTTGAAAAGTTGATGAGTAGTTTTGGCCTGAGATGTTTAACTAAATAATTGGGTATTGTAGATTAAAGTTGAAACGATAATCAAATCCTTGGGAATTTGTATGAAAATAAGTTGATTCAGATGAGGTTGTTAAGTCCCTTTATCAGAAATGTTTATTCTCGAAAAGGTGAATCAGTTTTATTATTGGAAATATTTTTTTTTAGGTGTGATTTTTGCGGTAGGCATGCGTAGTGATAGTGTAAAGATCCGTTGTGTTGGTGACGTTTCCTGTAGGCTGTGGGGAATTTTTTTGTTTAGTTGAGACTCAAGATTTAGAGGAGGACACGGGGATGTCCTGCCTATGTGTGTTGTTGAATTTAGGTAATTGGCGCGAGTGTAGGTCCGTGTCCAGAGAGAACGGAGCACTGCCCGATAGTTGTCCATGTAACAAATCAAGGAATTTAGCTGTGACTAACCTTGCAAATTTGTACGGTGGAATTGTATAATTTTAGCGAAAGGCACCGAAGGTGGTGTGAGCTAAGATTTTTTTGGTATCTAGTAAACTGTCTGGTTCATTCGAGAGTTATGGGGCTCGTCAGTAGAATAACGTAAACCGAAATCTAGAATATTTAGTGAGTCTTCGTAGTGATTGTAAGGAAAACAATCACTGTAATGCAGTTTAGGGAAGCCCAGTCAAAAGGTTCGTTAATGTTTGGTAGGAAAGTCAGCCGCAAAAACACAAGTAATAATTAGTAAACAAAAAAAAGGGGGGATATTATTGAGTTTAAAGTTGCTTAGAAATTTGGTATGGTAACGAAAATTGAAGGTTTCAGTCAATGAATATTTAAAGTGATTAGTTAAGGTATTCAAATAAAATAACAGAGAAACTTTTTCGAGTACAAATGGTTATCAGTGAAAGTAGAAATAAATATTGGAACAGTACTGAACGGGTTAAATTAAAATAAAATTAACAGTGAAATTCTTCTAGTGAATTTGAAATGAAAAGGAAAATCTCTTGAGTTAAGCATGAGTTTAAATTATTCTGTAGTTGAGAGTTGAAAGGTTGATTAAAAAGTTAAATGGGATATAAGTAGAAATATGTAGGAAAATTCGTGTCAAAAAGGAAATAGAATTTTTGTTGGGAAAATTAAATTGAGGTAATTAACAGTAGTAGGACCCTTTAGAGATAAGTAGTCAAAAAGTATTAATAAATAAAAAAAAATAGGAAAATCTTTAATGAAATGATAAATTTTTTTTTAATGATGAATAGTAAAATTGGAATCGAGTTTTCCATGTGAATAAGTTGAGATATTTTGAGATCTAGTAGAGTAATTGAAACTAGTTGGATATGAAGTTTATTGTTGAGAAATAATTATGTGAGGCTCCAGTAAGGTTGGAAATGTCAGTGAACTTGAGAATCAGTAATAGTGTAATAGTAGTCTAATTATGTGTTAATGTATTGGTAAATTTCATAATGTTGATAATCAGAAGTCAAGCATTAGCAGTCCTAAGCTAGTTGATCGAGCTGAATTTTCATATTTACAGTATTAAATCATGCGATGAAAAGTATGCTTCCAGTGTTTAGAGAAAATGTCACGTACTTTGAGTTTGAGATAAATAACCATGATCGCTGTCGAGTCAATTTATCTAGTTGAAGTTGTAGGCAGTGAGAAAATGACAATACTCTAGTGAGAAGCGAAATACAGAATTATTATTGTAGATTAAAGCCTGGCACCCGATATCATAGTTTTGTTTTGACTAGCGTTCTGTGGTAAAAAGTTTCCTACTGGAATATTATAATGGAAAGTGTTTTTCTCATGATTGTGGAATGCAAAATCGCGCTTGTGTCATATAGCTCTCGCGTTGATCTAATAATGCAGTTTCAATAATTATTATCTTTGAATCGTAGTCGATGTAGAATAGTATTGCCTACTGAATTGCTTTATATTGTTAAAAATATGTTGCACTCTCAACTCTATAGTAATGATAGTTAGATTTCAATACATTCAGCTGAGTGAAAAAGTTTCATCCTTTACTATTATAATCAACGTACTTCATATTTTACAACAGCAGAGTAACATAGAACCAATTAAAACTATGATGTCTTTTAAACGTTTTCCCATGTTAGGGTTTGCCAAGAAAATAACCAGGGACTCAATAAAGTGATTGAAGTATTCAAGATTATTATACTCGGTCCGTCTTTAGTACCTACTTAAAAGGTGGACACGTCCATATTGTTTTGTCCTGACTCTTGCCACAGTTTTAAAGACTCTTGCCACAAATCTCAATTAGTTATACATTTTGCTGAATTTCGGAATGATTAAAGAGATTTCTTTTGAAGAGGGCCCGCTTCAAATTGGATCCTACTATCTATCCAGAAATTCGACTCTCCAAATTATACAGAATGCCTCTATGGTAACATATCCTGATTAGATTTCTTTTTGCGTGTTTCACACCATAAGGAGGGGGAGTGTGCCGAGCACTAAGTTTAATTCAGGCCTTTTCCCAAGTTATAATAGTAAATTTAATATGCAATAGACTAGAGCCATTATTGTAAGTGAGTTAGCGAAATAAATTATTTTCTCTCTCTATTATGAACGGCCATGACTTCGAGTTTCCCATGATAGATATTTAAAAATTGTGGCTCCGAGTCGTCGAGGAATGTAGATTATGGAATTATCTCTAAAATTTAGCCTTCGTGTCGCGACATAAAGTACGATAAGTTGGAAAACAGCAAGCAATGAAATTATAACAAACTACCGATTTTGCAGTTACTATTTGGTCCAAAGGCTCTAGAAGCCACGCGACGATTGGTCAAATTTATTCCCTTCGCCCAATAGGAGATCTGTTTCTAAATACAGTAGTGGGGATTCCCCAGTCGAGAGACCAGATTACGTTTCGGAGGACTTTGCTAGGAGCACTACGAGAGTAAAGATGTAGTCATTATGTTTCGCCCTTTTTGGGCAAGTTTATAAGTTTATATAATTAGTTAATGTAGGAGCTAGTTTTATTTTTATTAAAGTTCAAATTTTCTAGTAGTGCCATGTCCTGAAAGGTTTAATTGTGTTTCTTCTTCATGTACGAATAATTGTTTCTTCAAGTAACCGCTAAGCGGTTCATGTGTGTCCCCAAACCAACTTCATGTACCACCACCACTTTGGTTCCGCAATTTTATGTAACACCGCTTCAAGACACCCGTTCAGACGACAGGTCTAGGGACGTAAAGGACGTCGCCGTCAAGCCAAATTCAACCGGTAAAAGTTCACCGCCAAAAACAAGGTACTGTAACCCCGACGATAAAGCAACGTACAGACCAACGAAAGTGCAGTGTAGTGAAACAAAGGTTCATTCGAGAATGTCAATCAAAAGTGGGGATTCAAAATTATTATGAAATGGGTTATATGGGTTACTATCGACGAAACTTGGGTTCAACGGGATTTTCTTTCTTGAGTAATTTTATGTTGAAATTAACTTGTTATTTGATGACTGATATTGTTTGGTTTTGTGACGTATTGCTATCTAATCGGGGATAGTAATGCGCCCCCGAATCAGATGAAGAATGTCAACAAAGTAACATGAAATTGTTGTTTCTGTTGTTCGATTTTAGTTGCCAATGTTTATTGAAGCTGTTTGTATTTTTCAATTATTTCAAATTGTAGTGTTATTCTATAGTAAAACCTATTAAATCAGGCATGGCAAGATTAATTGAAGTTTTCTGACTCTAGCCCGTTCACCTGCATGAATTAGGTATAGACTCAGGTATTTTCTAGATGTGTCGGCCTATTTCTAAATTCTAAATTTTATTCAAAATTATCTTCTTTATTATCTTTTAAAAAGTGCAGGCACACAACTGCGCCACTGCTGCTGAATGTTTAGCGAAAGGCACAGCATAGAGGATCTTAATTAACCGAGGATGGTTATGGAACTATTTGAATTCTTCAAGATTTCAGTAGGTCAAGTTCTCAGTTAGTCAAGTTTTAAATTAGACCATTGCGGAGCACGTAAATTATTATTATTATTACTTGAAAAACTTGATAAACTTGAAAATCGTATGTGAATAACAGAAATGTTTCATGACCAACAATCTCATTTCTTCAAATTAAAATATACTGTGTAAATAATAAATATTGAAATTTGACTTATCATACCTTTTAAAATCAGTATAGTTATACCCAATCGGTACTCTTGATTAGATTATAAGTTTTATAAAATATAAATATTTATTTATCTTCTGGAGTCTGGACTTGGATTATTCACAAATTGGCCATGAATAGAATGCATGAATAGCTCAAATGAAAACGAAAGTGAACCGCTACTGCAATAATGATCTTCAATTGCTAATCGAACGTAAACATATTATTTGAAGCTTTGTTTTGAATTTCACATCTGTTTTGACTGTAGCCGCTCAAAAACAGCTTTTCCTGATCGGAAGAGGCACGAGTTGTCAACATTTGCTAATCACAATTCAGCGGCTGCCAAGGTTAATCTTCTGTTTAAACTCGAATAGCCGAGTGGCCAACGGCTGTTTGTTCTTCCAAGCCTGCAGTTGTTTATCTATAACGTTATTTTCTCAACACTGGGAAATAAATATATGCCTACCCTCTGGTGTTGGCTATCACAAAAATGAATTTGGTGATCATATTTTTAACATTATATAATGCTTTCCAAGAACGGATGAGGCCGAGAATATAATGTGTATTTGCATAGAAATTCATAGTATTTCCAATTCACAATTGAAACTCAACTAACTAGTATTCAAACAAATGTATCGATAGAATATTTATGCGTCTACATGCTACAGTAACAGTACATCCAACATTTCACATCATGCTACTATGTAAACTGGAAACTGCTCTAGATAATGACAAATATAATAATGTGTTGTTCAGTCAGTATAAGAAGTCCATAATAACCACCATCCAATTATTCTGTATTTCCAATGAAATGAATAGATAATTTTGATGATTGTACAAGAATAGGGGAATCTTTGCAATAAAGTCAGGCAGGTTCTTGAGAATCATCAGTGGAAAACGTTTGCTTGAAAGCGGGACCTTCTTGTTTACCATTGTTCAACATATTTTTATCTCCACCGTCTCTGTGTAAAATTTAGAGAGCTATTGAGAGAAGACAGCTTTGTAATCAATGATCTTGGAAGGATCCATGATTGAAGAAATTTTATGATGGAATAAAATAGCATCTCCCAATGTGAAGATATCTTGATGAGAAGGCAAATGACGATAGCTAAATGGCCAACTTGAATCTAAAACCGGTTTCACGGTTCCATAGTCAACAAAAGTTCAATAAACTGTTGATTTTTACGTGGAAATAGCATTTAAAAACATCGTAAAGCTCACTCTCGGTCATAAATTATTGCGCTTGCCCGTCTGACATTCACTTTACTTTTGACTCTCTACTAATGACTCCTAGTCCGCTGGCTCTTTAGCATCTAATCCTCCAAGCTTTGAAAACATTTCCAATTTGCTAGCTAAACGTGTTTTACCGTTCAAATGCATGATTTCGCTGTGGAAAAACAGGACGTATGAGCGCAGGTATTTTCAGCTAGCGAGTCTTTGATCTCTCCATTGGATCAACATCGGCTGGATTTTAATTCAAATTTTCCCTTTCTGGAGATATTATCCCTCCTTTGTTCCCAGGAAAATCTCTCAATCGCTGAGAAATTGGTCTCTCACCTCCGATGTTAATTGAAATAGATTATCCCTCAAATAATTTTAGAAATTATCCTCACACGAATCCCCAAGCTTTCATCTCTCAACTTTCATACAGCAACAATCTGAATTTGGAAACTAGATCAACCGTCAGAGTTCAATAAATTGATAAATGATCATTTTTTGGAACGTGCTTACAATAGTCTTACTTCCTACTTCTCTGTGTGCTGATTTACTTCAAACTCCGAAAGCACAAATCAACGTCTACTGTACACTACTATTCAAGTTTATTCAAGTTTTCAAGTTTATTCATTCATCTCTTGTACAACATAGAAAATCACATTGACAATGTACATACAAAAATTATTACAAGAAATAGAATGTGGAGCTCACAAGACTTACGTCCGTTCGTGAGCTTCAAAAAGAAATAGATTACAAAAAATTTATAACCAAAGTAGCATAAAAGAATATGAAATAAAGTAGGATTAAAAAGTAGGAGATAAAAAATACATACAAAAAAAGTAGTAAATAATGGAATTGAAATGCAGGTAGAAGAATCTTCAAAGTGGAGTTATACATTTTAAACATCGCTAGGCTAGACAGCACAACAGGAACGCAACTGAGAAAAGCATAAAGCTGTTTTAGAGTACGGTAAGCTCGAATGATAATATTGGGCTAGAAAAACTTAGGGCTCTGATATAGTGGAGAAAGTAGTGAGAAACGATCCAATCACAAAAATACTATCTTATGTTACCAGAGAAGTCAGTGGATGCTTTGATCCAATTTATGGTTTCAATCTTTAGTTTATTTGGTGGAGAATTTGCAAACAAAGTTTGGGGAATTATATTCTAAATGAATTATAAATGACCTATAAGGAAATTGCATCCTACAAACACTAAGATTTGTTTCAGTCATGTCAGAAGATCTAAAAACTCGACGTGTATGGTATGGAGTATACCGGATATTAAATAAATTTTTACTTTTTACCACGTATAATGCTAGGTTTTTTAAATAGAGCTGTTTGATTGATAGTATTTTGCTTTCCTCGAAAAGTCTTCTGGTCGGGTAGAGCCGCGGCTTGTTAAGTGCAATTTTTATTATATGTTTTTGTATGTTGAAAACATTACCAATGTGTCGTTCAGCTGCGCCTCCCCAGACTCTTATCCCGTATTGCAGAACAGATTGAGCGTAAGCGAAATAGGTCATTTTGGCAAGCTGTGGTAGTTTCAAGAGGCTAATTCTATAAAATTTTTGTATTAGATATTTGGCTTTATGACATAATGACTGAATATGAGTATCCCATCTTAGATGTTGGTCAATCATTACTCCCAGGTATTTAACAGACTTCGAGTTCTCCAGTGAAGGGCAGTCACAGCCTGAACCTAGTCCGTTACAGCTATTCTTGTGACTTTTCAAAATTATTTGATTCAATGGTTGAGTTGCAGTATTTGGTGTAAAAGTAATAAAGGAAGACTTTTTATAATTTAAGGTTAGAGTATGATTGTCAAGCCAAGGTTTGACCTACGAAAAACCCTTCTCAGCTGAAGTTCTAGCTGCCTCCCAAGTTTGACCAGAAAAAATTAAAGTAGTGTCATCGGCAAAAGAAATTGCTTGACCATTTTTCAAGTGCAGGTTCAAGAATTTACTTGCTGCAATTTAATACTATGACTTTGAGATTCTTCAAATCAGATTTGCTGTTACTGGATAATTTATATAAATCTCTGGAACGTATATTTTCCAAAGATTTGATAATCAATGCTGTATATCGCTGCTTTCCCCAACTTATTCGGTGAAGAATATAGTTGGCTGGTAATCTTAATAATTTTTTAATCTGGTAACTAATAGATTATAACGAGATTGTCTGCATGAGATAGGAAATAAATAAAGGATACACCATCAAAATTGACACAAATATATTACACAAATATTAACGAATAAATAAATATATAGAGCAACAAGTATAGAAAATAAAATAAGACAATATATATATATATATATATATATATATATATATATATATATATATATATATATATATATATATATATATATATATATATATATATATATATATATATATATATATATATATATATATATATATATATATATATATATATATATATATATATATATATATATATATATATATATATATATATATATATATATATATATATATATATATATATATATATATATATATATATATATATATATATATATATATATATATATATATATATATATATATATATATATATATATATATATATATATATATATATATATATATATATATATATATATATATATATATATATATATATATATATATATATATATATATATATATATATATATATATATATATATATATATATATATATATATATATATATATATATATATATATATATATATATATATATATATATATATATATATATATATATATATATATATATATATATATATATATATATATATATATATATATATATATATATATATATATATATATATATATATATATATATATATATATATATATATATATATATATATATATATATATATATATATATATATATATATATATATATATATATATATATATATATATATATATATATATATATATATATATATATATATATATATATATATATATATATATATATATATATATATATATATATATATATATATATATATATATATATATATATATATATATATATATATATATATATATATATATATATATATATATATATATATATATATATATATATATATATATATATATATATATATATATATATATATATATATATATATATATCGAATGAATAACAATATAATAAGTAATTGTGGATAGAACAGTTTTTTGAGAAGAGAATAAAAGCGTCGTACAATATGGCTGAGATTGAGAAAAAACTAGACAAAATTCTGGAAAAGCTGGAAAAACTAGACACTGTAGAGAATAAAGTGGACACTTTGAACTGCCATTTTGAGAAGGAAATAAATGAGATTAAGTCTGAAATCCAAAATATGAAGGAAAGTAACTCAAAAGCTGAGAGAATAAAGGAGGAAAGAGAGAGAAAATTCAATTTGTTAATATTTGGAGTTCAGAGTAGAAATTTCTTTGACATGAATGAGGAAGTGATGAGTGTGTTGAAATTTCTGGTTCCGGAAATAAATAACAATTATATTAGGGACCTATGGAGAACGAATAGGAGCAAGGAAGGATCTCCAGTTGTCGTTGTACTGAATTCCATTACAGTAAAAAACATGATATTAAGGGGGAAAGGAAAACTTCGAGGAGAACAGCGTTTCAAATATATTCAGGTTAAAGAGGACTTCACGAAAGAGATTAGGGAAACCAGGAAACTACTATTTCCACATCTTATTAGATTGAAGGAAGAAGGAAACAAAGTGATAATGATTGGAAATAAACTGAAGGTAAACAATGATTGGTTGTCACTTGAGCATTTGAACAAGCAGGAAGTAAATTTTTCAAAAAGAGCTAGAAGTGAAGAGATATCCCCGAAGGAGAGGAAAAAAGGAAACACTTATACCCAAGGAAATCAGTCAAAAATTGCAGGGAGGAAAATCGTCAGAGACAGCAGCTTGGATAAGTACTTCACTAAAAGCACGGAAAGGAACATGGACACCAAACAGGCTGATGAGCAGGGGGAGTCAAAGGACATGTCTCAGAAATCGGTTGGAAGGAACGAGGAAAAAGGAGGACCTCCAAATAAACAGTCATAGCAGCAACGGACAGAAAGAAAGATCGGATTCACACAGGAACGGAAAGGAAGTAAAACAAATAGCAACAGGAAATTTATATACATCGGCACATTTAATGCGAGATCAATCTTGGGAGAGGATAAAATTATGGAATTGGAAGAAGCAATGGAAGAAATCAAGTGGGACATAGTTGGATTAGCGGAAATAAGGAGGAGCTTTGAAGAAATAGTGGAACGAAACAGTGGACATATCTTTTGCCATTCAGCTGCTATTAGAGGAAACAGAGGGGTTGGATTCTTCGTTAACAAACAGCTTAAAGGTGGATTTTCAGAATTCAGAGCTGTGTCAGACAGGATTGCGCTTCTCAGAATCAAAATCGGAAACAATAAGTTGATGATAGTACAAGTACATGCACCGACTTCGGTCAGCTCAGACGAGGAGGTGGAGATGTTTTACGAAGCAGTAGAGGAGATAATTGCTCAGAAGCGATGCGGAGAAAAATTAATCATTATGGGAGATTTTAATGCAAAGATTGGAATAACAAATAAAGATCAGAGTAGAATAGCAATTGGAAATGAAAGAGGAGAAATGCTACTGGACTTCACTTCAAGAAACAACCTAAAAGTGGTAAATAGGAGTTTCAGAGGAAGTATTGAAGATAAATGGACCTGGAAATCACCATTGGGAGGCCTGCACGAATTAGATTACTTGATTATTGAAGAGAGTAACGATATGGTTCGGAAATTAGAGGTAGTTAAAACATTCAAGTACGACTCTGATCATAGATTGTTGATGGCTGGAGTATTACTTCACAAGCGAAGGTTTTTCATAAAGAAGAAATGCATAAGGATAGAGCAAGTAAATTATGCAAGGTTTGTGGAGAAATTAGAGGAGGAAATAAGGAGTAGGAGTCGTAACTTGACGGAAACAAGCAGTATTGAAGTGATTTATGAAAATATAATACAATCTATTCATATGGCTTATAGTGGACTGGAGAGAGTGCAACAGAATGGGAGAAGACGGAGCAATAAAATTTCGCCTGAAACGAAGTGTCTGATTGAAAGGAGAGAAGCACTAAATAGGATTCCTATGAAGACTGAAGAGGAAAAGTACGAACATAGCAATCTTAGGAAAGAAGTAAGAAAAAGAATAAGGAGAGAGCTGAAAGATTACGAAGAAAATGTTATAAGTACAATTATGTCAACTTCGGGTTCGACAAAGAAGATAAATCAGAAGCTTAGTTCCACTACAAGGAAATGGATCTCCAAGTTGAATACTGAAGATGGAACAGCAACTGAAAGAAAACAAATTTTGGATCAAGTAACAGTCTTTTATGAGCAATTGTATAAAAAAGATAACCCCAACGAAATATGTACAGAGACAGATAGTCTTCAGGTGGAAATGGAGTTTCAAGGATTAAGTATATTGGAAGATGAAATAAGACATGCCATTAAAAATCTTAAAAAAGGAAAAGCCCCGGGAAAGGATGGAGTCACATGTGAAGCAATAATAACAGGAATGGAGAAACTCATAAAACCACTCACTATACTATTCAACAAGATTCTAAAGGAAAAGGTTATACCCAGTGATTGGAAAACAAACAAGATCATAATACTGTTTAAAAAAGGATCAAGGTTTGATATTAAAAACTACAGACCGATTACTCTCTCCTCAGTTATATATAAGATATTTGCCTCAATCATAAAAAACAGGATAATAAATAAAGTATATGAAAACCATCCAACTGAGCAGGCAGGATTCAGACCCGGCTACTCTACAACTGATCATTTACAGGCTGCGAATCAGATTATTGAGAAGTGCACAGAATATAGTATACCGATATACCTGGGTCTAATCGATTTCCATAAAGCGTTTGACAGTCTTAATCATTGTAGGATGTGGGATGCACTAAGAGAAACGGGAATAGATAGAGAATATATAAATGTTATTAGAAGTTTATACGAGAACACGGAGGTATATGTCGAGCTTGAGAGAAGAGGGAGAAATATTAAAATAGAGAAAGGACTCAAGCAGGGTTGTCCACTGTCCCCGGTTATATTCAATTGTTGTTTGGAGTATATATTTCGCAGATTGGAGTGGGAAGGCAGAGGGCTTCGGATTAACGGCCAAGAGCTCACGAATCTCCGATTTGCAGATGATGTTATGATCATAGCAAGCAGCGCTATAGAGATGAAGGGAATGATAGAGGAATTAGTTGGTGCTAGTGAAGCGATGGGTCTCCATCTAAATGCACAGAAGACAAGAATAATGACCAATGCAGAAAGAATAAGTGTGCAAGTAGGCTGCGGAAGTATTGAGTATGTGGAGGAATATGAGTATCTGGGTCAGATTCTATCATTCACGAATAGAGCGGCAAAGGAAGTGAAACACAGGATTGACAAAGGATGGAAAAAGTATTGGGCTTTGAAAAGAATATTTAAGGGAAACTATTCCAACAATCTAAAAGCGAGAACTCTATCAATGTGCGTATACCCTGCAATACTATATGGAGCGCAGACCTGGGCACTCACAGAAAATCAAGATAAGAAGCTGGAGACGACGCAAACTAAAATGCTGAGAAGTATTCTTGGCCTGAAGCAAGTACAAAGAGTTACAAACAGGGATATATTAAGGAAAGTAAAGGTGAAGTACTTGCAAAAAGAGGCTCATGTAATGAAATGGAAGTGGGCCGGACACGTAGCGAGACTGCCTGAAGATCGATGGACAAGGATTTGCACGGAGTGGGTACCGATGGACAGGACCAGGAGACGAGGACGGCCACCGACCAGATGGAGGGACGAGTTGTGCCAGAGAGTGGGCCATGCATGGAATGCATGAATAGCTCAAATGAAAACGAAAGTGAACCGCTACTGCAATAATGATCTTCAATTGCTAATCGAACGTAAACATATTATTTGAAGCTTTGTTTTGAATTTCACATCTGTTTTGACTGTAGCCGCTCAAAAACAGCTTTTCCTGATCGGAAGAGGCACGAGTTGTCAACATTTGCTAATCACAATTCAGCGGCTGCCAAGGTTAATCTTCTGTTTAAACTCGAATAGCCGAGTGGCCAACGGCTGTTTGTTCTTCCAAGCCTGCAGTTGTTTATCTATAACGTTATTTTCTCAACACTGGGAAATAAATATATGCCTACCCTCTGGTGTTGGCTATCACAAAAATGAATTTGGTGATCATATTTTTAACATTATATAATGCTTTCCAAGAACGGATGAGGCCGAGAATATAATGTGTATTTGCATAGAAATTCATAGTATTTCCAATTCACAATTGAAACTCAACTAACTAGTATTCAAACAAATGTATCGATAGAATATTTATGCGTCTACATGCTACAGTAACAGTACATCCAACATTTCACATCATGCTACTATGTAAACTGGAAACTGCTCAAGACAATGACAAATATAATAATGTGTTGTTCAGTCAGTATAAGAAGTCCATAATAACCACCATCCAATTATTCTGTATTTCCAATGAAATGAATAGATAATTTTGATGATTGTACAAGAATAGGGGAATCTTTGCAATAAAGTCAGGCAGGTTCTTGAGAATCATCAGTGGAAAACGTTTGCTTGGAAGCGGGACCTTCTTGTTTACCATTGTTTAACATATTTTTATCTCCACCGTCTCTGTGTAAAATTTAGAGAGCTATTGAGAGAAGACAGCTTTGTAATCAATGATCTTGGAAGGATCCATGATTGAAGAAATTTTATGATGGAATAAAACAGCATCTCCCAATGTGAAGATATCTTGATGAGAAGGCAAATGACGATAGCTAAATGGCCAACTTGAATCTAAAACCGGTTTCATGGTTCCATAGTCAACAAAAGTTCAATAAACTGTTGATTTTTACGTGGAAATAGCATTTAAAAACATCGTAAAGCTCACCCTCGGTCATAAATTATTGCGCTTGCCCGTCTGACATTCACTTTACTTTTGACTCTCTACTAATGACTCCTAGTCCGCTGGCTCTTTAGCATCTAATCCTCCAAGCTTTGAAAACATTTCCAATTTGCTTGCTAAACGTGTTTTACCGTTCAAATGCATGATTTCGCTGTGGAAAAACAGGACGTATGAGCGCAGGTATTTTCAGCTAGCGAGTCTTTGATCTCTCCATTGGATCAACATCGGCTGGATTTTAATTCAAATTTCCCCTTTCTGGAGATATTATCCCTCCTTTGTTCTCAGGAAAATCTCTCAATCGCTGAGAAAATTGGTCTCTCACCTCCGATGTTAATTGAGATAGATTATCCCTCAAATAATTTTAGAAATTATCCTCACACGAATCCCCAAGCTTTCATCTCTCAACTTTCATACAGCAACAATCTGAATTTGGAAACTAGATCAACCGTCAGAGTTCAATAAATCGATAAATGATCATATTTTAGAACGTGCTTACAATAGTCTTACTTCCTACTTCTCTGTGTGCTGATTTACTTCAAACTCCGAAAGCACAAATCAACGTCTACTGTACACTACTAAAACTCCAGTTGTTCAATCGCTCTGAATCAGAAGGTCTCGGTCAACTACAGCAAATATATTATTTTCAGATTGAAATCTGATTTCCAATCTTTCACAATCAAAATTATAAATAAATCATAAATATAAACTCAAACTACATAATCTATAAACCACATATGTGACCACTAATGGAGTGATTATAAGTTTCATTCTATGCGATTACAATGTAATCAATCAATCAATCATTTATTTCTTTCCAAAACATACATGAAAAAGTCAAAAACTAAAAACTAACTTAAAGCTAAAGAGAAATTAGTGACTGTATAATGGTTTGTTTGTACTGCATTCCTTATAACCTTCTGATCGCTATAAATCATGATACAGGTCCAGTATCCCTTCATGAGTGCTCATAAAGCTGTATGTACTTATTTGTTGTGAGATCAATAAGGTTATCTCCACTCGACCTCCAGACTCAATCTGTAAACGATTAATGCTATATATATTATAAGGTTTTCTGTACTGTGTGTAAGATTCTCATGAAATGATACGTACAAGAATAATCTGGAGTATTGGTGGGAGTGCTTCCAACCCCAACGCAATAAAGATAAGTCGAAACAAGAATGCGTCAATATAAAAGATGGGCAACGTGGCACAGAACGCATCTATCAATTAGAAAGTGACGGCATTCTGACGCACCCTCTATTTGAAAAATTATTGCGGCGATTGCTCATCAGACAGTGATAATGCTGAGGGGAGCCAAGAGCCAAGACGATATTAGGTACTGCGACTGTGATTGGACGAGGACAGAGTGACAGTAAACAGACGCTAGACATCACATGATAGCGTACAAAGTATGCTCTGCAACGATAAGGGCGCGTTTTTATTTAAGAGCTACGATTGATGGGGGGAAGAAGGGTGGAGAGGTTAGGGCGCTCATCACGCAACCTGGATGCTACTATTAATCTTTTGATCCCTTTAAAAACGACAACCCTCCGACCCCAGGGTCATGTTCGCCACTAGGCAATGCCCCTGCATCGAGGTTGGTCAAGCCTTAAATTGCTAAATAGATGACTTAGTCTGATAGTAGTGTAACGGATTGGGCCTCGAGTCGTCCCTCCCAACCGGTCAGTTAAAAAGTGATCAAACAAATAAGATAGTGTTTACGAAAAGAGTGGGGTACTAGACAGAATTAGAAATAGTACATTGACATATTGACATTGTCCACTGCAGGGGCAGAATTGCTTTGAAGCTGATGTCTTCGTAAATGAAGTGTGCTTCGATTTTTTTTTTTACTTACTTCGATCATATACTTCTGATAGTAATCAGAATTAGGTGTTCTCAGGTATTTTTTTCTTGTAGTATGACAAGATAACTTCTCATTGATCGAATCGTATTGCTCACGATTAGTTTGTTATCTAATCTCATCTTGGAAAAATAAATGTACGTCATCATCATCTCATCATCTTCACCTCAGGGATTAGGTTTATTAATCAACCTGTTCCGGTACCCATACCTTTCTTGGCCTTCCTACATCTCTTTTTCAAGTAGGTTTATAGTTTTGGACTTCAAGTGGCATTCTTCCAGGAGGCATTCTATTCAAATGACTGCACCAGTTGCGTCTATTTTGTATGATTGTTTCATGCAGAGGAGCAAACGATAAAACCTGTCTTATATCAGTATTTTTGATTCTATCAATTCCAGTACAGCCAAATTTATTCCTTAGAAACCTCATTCCTGCAGCTTGAATTCCACCGTCAATTTTCCGTATATTTTTCAAAATGAACGTGTGTATGATAAATATAAAAAACAGAGAAATGATTCGCTATTTCGAAAACACCCAAATCAAATCAAAAGTCCACCAACATGGGGTGGACGACAATGTGAAGATGAGCAGAAAGGGTGACACAATCAGCCCGACAACATTGTTAAGAGAAGGAATGAAACAATACAAAGACATGATACACATCATGCTGACAGTGCCCTGGTGGAGGGGGTGGGAGGGTAGACCGCTTGATCTGAAGAAGTATTTACCGGGCCGCTTGTGAAGGGGAAACATGTTGACACATGTCAAAACATCGGTCCGGTTCATTTCAACGATAGAACGCCCTATTTGTTTTAAAAGCTCCCTCAACAATCTGCTGCACAATTCGCCCTTTTCCTTGCTTTGTCCGCAACAAAACCGAGTAGAATTAATAATTGAATTGTATAGATGACAGGAACAGTTCGAAAGAAGTTACTCGTCGAAGTCACTCGTGCATGACTGCTTTCCTTTTAATCAAAGCTAACGTGAGGAGTATTAAATAAAATATACAGTGCAGAAGATATAGCGTCTGAAAAGAGAGAGTCAGGCATGGGATTGTTTGATTTACAATGTAAATTTGAAGAGGATCTATGTAGGGTTATTCTTGATCATCATTTCATAGGATTAATATGGTTGATACACATTTTCTATACTTTCTGCCGGATTGTGTTTGATACGACGTGATATTCAATATGATGAGAAATTTCAATAATATAATTCGAAATAATAAGGATTAATATTGAAATAATCTATATCAATTCAAGGCTTTTTTTCAATGAATAGTTTGTAAAACTGTGTATGGTCACTCATATACAGAAAGAAAGAAGAAGAAAAAGAAGAGTAGGGAAAGGAGTAGAAGTGGAAATGAAAGATGAAGGAGAGGAAGAAGAAGAATTGTTGAAGTGCGCGTGACATGTGTGAATATAGAAGTTTTGCGACCAAGTGAACTATAAAGGATAGCCTGATTCAGTTTTATCCATCAATAGATGAGTCAATCTGACATCATAGGAGTTGATATTGTTGAAAGTAAGTCTAGCAAGTTCTACCTCAAATAGTGTTCGTCATATTAAGAAACTGAATATTATACCGACCAAAATATGGAACTTGAAAAGCCATGTGCATGATAAATACAGCCATTAGTTGAAGATTATCATTAGAGCCATGTGCATTCTATCTGAAATCCGGACAAAAGTGATGCTCTGATCATTATGAAGCATATCCTGATAGCTTAACACATGTCCTACTCACATCACATTCCACAGCCTACATAATCCAGGAATCAAAATCAAACGGATTTCGCTTTGGGAACGTCCTTTAAATTGTGGAATTTTATAATTTTAAATTTCCATGATCTGTTACATGACACACTCAATGAAGGTGTGCGTTAGTTTTCATTCAGTCCCGGGAAGCATAAAACAGTTCACATAACCGATATTCCACAATCACCAATCACACCAATCCAGGTTATTCAATCACGTGGCACAGATTTCCGATATCTATGATCATTTATTCATGACTGGCTACCCCCCAACCGTAAATGGCTTAGCATCATCAATTTTCATAACGATACCATGCATATATATGTACATTATAACTTTGGATTTATAGGGTATATATGCCACTGGAGCCTACTACACAGATATTAAATTGTATAGATTCGTCCCCCGGTGACGCATGGGACGGACGCTTCTACCTCAAAATGATGCGATCAACAAAACTGATAATTACCATTATAGCATGACTGGCAAATTAATTGAACGCGTTTTGATTGCGTGATGATTAAACTAATTGGATTTGACGCAGGGCCCACCAGCCTACCTAAAGTCGTACAGATACGTGTTCTACAAATTTTAATCTGTTCAGATAAAGTAATTAATTGTTACAGATCTCAATATAGTATCCTCCATGAAAACGAAAATCCACTACGCGCGTTCGAAACTGATTACAAATTTATGTAATTAACACGTTAATTGGATCAATTCAATTATCATCCAACTTCGGTCATTTTGATTGATATTTGGTTACACTGTTTAGAAGCTGAGATGTACTGTGAAGAGTACCTCACGCAATATTTGTGTGTGATTATTTACCCATGTGAAATGTGTTACAAAAACAGGTTCACCTAATTCCAAATTATTATTTCAATTAATGTTTTGATGAAGATTGCAATATGGATTAGATTGGAAGAATCCTCAATGGAGAATGAATTGAGGCAATACATAAGTATACAGACTATTCCATTTTGTGAATCGAGTTTGCATTAATTACAGTAATAGCTTTGTATGCTGAAATCGCTGTCGTTTATTTTTGAGAAGAAACTTTCAAATTTAAAAACTTTTTGTTAAGACCACAATTTTCTAAAAATATTTAAATAATTTACAAATTGTTTATGAACGGTAATAAGGAAACCCCATTACTAATAATCGGTATTCTCATCAAATGGAATGAACTCGGGAAAAAATCAAACGAACACATTAAATGTTTTGAAATTCATCATTTAAAAGAAATACCATTATCACAAAATATTATATACAAATGACAATAGCATTATTCTAAATTGAAGATGGGCCCATACAGAGTGGGAGAAAAGTCCGAGAACGGCTTAATATCTCATACACAAAAGTAATTTGATGGTGGGTTTAATTGGGGATCCTACTCAAATTGAAAATACTACTTTCCTATGACTTCAAAAATCTGGTCCGCCATATTGTATGCAACTTTATTTTTTTAAATGGGAAGATTGTCATACGCTACATGATTTCAATACGAAATTTCAAGAAAAAATGAATGGTGAAAACCGCACATCGATATCTCAAACCATTCAGAACATATTCACATTATTAATCAATACTATTCAAAGCAGAAAGGAAAGAAAAAAGTATGAGAACGGCTTAGTATCTCATAAAATATTGTGATTCCAAGGTGGGTGAGATTGGGGATCCCTCTCAAATTGAGAATACTACTTTACTATGACTTCAAAAATCTGGTCCGCCATCTTGGATCCGCAATATTGAATGCAACTTTATTTTTTTAAATGGGAAGATTGTCATGCGCTACATGATTTCGATACGAAATTTCAAGAAAAAATGAATGGTGAAAACCGCACATCGATATCTCAAACCATTCAGAACATATTCACATTATTAATCAATACCACTTATGTATTTCATTTCTGATAATGCATGATATTGATTAATAATGTGAATATCTCCTGAACGGTTTGAGATATCGATATGCGGTTTTCGCCATCTATTTTTTCTTGAAATTTCGAAATCATGTATCGCATGACCACCTTCCTATTTAGAAAAATAAAGTTGCATTCAATATGGCGGACCAGATTTTTAAAGTCATAGGAAAGTAGTATTTTGAATTTGAGTAGGATCCCCAATCACAACCACCGTCAAATAACCTTTGTGTATGAGATATTAAGCCGTTCTCGGACTTTTCACTCACCCTGTATATTGGCTTAATAAAGTCTTTCATGAATATTAATGACAGGAAAATATTAATTGATCGATCACATCTCCTCGGTGCCGTTTTACATCGCGGAGTATTTAGTAAGATGTTCCATAATAATAATTGCTTAAAAGGAAACACAGCTTGGCAATATTGTCTCCTATCCTCCATATCCGTTTAATCTGCTCCGCTTAATCTAGTCATAATTGTAAATTAATTTGCCATCAACAAGGATCGTTTTTCCATAGTCGTAAATTAGTTTGCCACAAACAGCTGTGAAACAAAACAGCCAAGAATAATTTCAAATTCTAACTTACTACTTATCTTTCTAAAAAGAACAATTCAATTATTACATTAGTGTGAACGATTATATCAAATACATTCAGACTTCAACCCTTTAAATTGTAACATATTATAATTATACACATTACTTTCACATTAAGTCAATTATCAAATTATAACGTTTGAGAAAACTATTGATAATCACTTTCCTCAAAGAATTATATCACATGATATTTATAGGAGCAAAATAATAATAATACTTGCGTGAATTACTTTTTAAGTAAGCCAACTCTCAGAATGAACAAGAATTTTTAAATATCAACTTCGCACATAACCTATCAATCTTCTTCTTCTTCTTCTTCTTCGTCTTCTTCTTCTTCTTCTTCTGTGGCTGTGCCTTATCCCATTTAAATGGGGTCGGCATTCTATCAATCTGCTCTATCAAAAGTATAATATAATATAACAAATAGTTCACCTTTAATAGCGGGTTTGAATATAACTTATATAAAAATATCTTCATTATATCGAAATATTCAAAATTACTTAACAAAATTGAAAGAATGAGAATTGAAGTGAATAATCACATAGTGGAGTTGATGTTAAAAAACCAAGGGCTGCTCGCCTGCAACTGAACAAGGAGAGAATAATTTCCCTCTAGCAGCAGTACGAGCACTGTCCCGGGTAGTGTCACCCATAGCTGGCTCAGTCATATCTGCACGTGAATAAGCAGAAATAGAAAATCCTCTTTTCGTTCTTCTTCTTCTTGTCTTTCTTCTTCTTCCTGGATGTTTATACTTATTTGCCATATTATAAAAAAAGGGAAATGAAAACTGTTAAATGATCAAGATTAGTTTCAACGCCATTGTTTGGCTTGCTATAACAGTATTCGTATGATACTAAGATTTATTTATGTAGAATGGGTTTCTTTTTCGTTTATGTCTATACCATATTCACTTTAATAAATGATTTTATCATGATAGATTTATGAGAGAATTTCATTGATGGTCGCTGTACCTCTCTCTTTAACCATATAGTAAGGCTAGAGAAACCTAGAGTACCTAGTCTATGGTTCAACTGACTAAATATTTTATCAATAGAATCGATGTATCTGAGAATCTTAGTACCGTACTGAATGCTAACAAAAGAGTTGAACCTGTTAAAATCTCTAGGAAGAGAATGTTAGGATTCTTTGGATAGACTGGACTTCATCCATTCTTATTTCCCATTCAAATATTCATATAATTATTTTATATAATCAAGGTTTAAAGCAGTTTTGGGCAAATGTCTGTTGTTTTTACCCAAATCGTATGTATTTCATATGATTAAACAAATAAATGGGTTTAAAAAATCCATAAAAAATCACTAGAACCCTTGTTATATGTTTTGAAAGCTAATAATATATGTAAAACAAGTGACAAGTGATTTTGTATAACATTGAATATTCAAGAAGCACTATTAAAGAACTTGATTAGTGGATGGATATAAGTATCCATCTCTGGAAATACTGTTGTAAGCCAAAAAAACACAATTTCCAACATTTTCATTTTTCCACTTGTTCATGGTAAGGGTGGGGTGGGGTCAATGTAGATGTTATCCACGGTAATCATAATATGATATTGACCTTATACGGGGATTAACATTAGAAATCTTCGTTTCATACTCAAAAATTGTAATTCTCACAATCTATATACTACCTAGCTGATACGAAAAACAAATCTGTGAAAGGCGATTCAGATTTACGGTGAACTGGCAGTCACCTTAGCAATATTTCGTTCTGATGCGGAAATGCTTTTCCGTTTCTCGCATAAAATGCTTCTGTACCAAGTACAGTGGTGTGTCCATGTACAGTACTCTGTACTCTCGCAACATCATGAAACCAACCTATGAGAGCTTGAGGGCTTACATGGTTTTGTACTGTACTTGCGCAAGTAGAGCAGTTGTTGGCGTATGTGTCCGTGTATGTGACCGTATATGTCCGTGTATGTATCCGTATGTGTCCGTGTCGGTACCGTAGCGGCCACATCAATTTCTTGGTGGAGGCTGCAAAACTGTCCCATGTTGGCCATAACTGAGCCACTTTAATGCCAGAAACCGAGTCAGACTCGGTGTGCGCGGCTCTAATTTCAGCTGCAGCAGTGTAAAACATCTCGAAACGGAAATTACGCGCCCCGCTCTACACGCTGCCCGCTACAATTGATAGCTCCGCACGTCTCTTCTTTGCTTGACCTTTCGCTATCACAGAACACGACCTGAAGAAATTCTACTGGAGCACTGGTCGAATATAATCAACGTAGCTCATAATGCCCGCGTCTCAACCTTCTGTGAAACATGCCTCCGGAGACTTTATAAGGCTTATCTCAAGCTTCTTTGTTGGATGATTTTAGTTTCGAAATACTCCTAATAAATTAGTTCAAATGAAGGTCAAATTCTTCTTACAGGCCAGGATCTTAAAAAATATTTTGGAAAGAGCTAGGTCAGACCATACACTGAATGAACAGTTGCCTTAATCTGTGGCCGCACCTTACCGAACCACTTTCCACCAACAAGCTAAATGAATATTTCTTATTAAATTCCACAATCTCATATTAGTGTAATTAGGGTACCCTTTATATTCGTGTCATTGGTACAAAAATATTGATCTCCACCGTGACCTGAGACTTGCGACAGCCACCAGTTAAATACAGAGATCCTCATCATGTGAATGTTGAAGCAATCCAGCTGCTCAACGTACATAAATTGAGAAGACGTAAACTAGCCTCATGAACTAGTTTAGTGCTCGAGTGTCAGAATGGAAGTGCAGAAGCAGAGTATCTGTTATTATATTATGAATGTGTGGAAAAAAGTCATTTAAATTCTCATTTCCTCAACCAATTTAAATGGCTGAACCAATGGGTCATACCTTCACAATCATTATTCTTATCAATTCAAGTCAAAATAGAATAGCTTATTCGTCTCTTACTAGGTGCTATAATAACAATGAAAAAAAACTAATACAAGTACAATTTTTGTGCTTTATTGGCATGGATATGGTATGGATCCTAATTCTCCAACTCTATGTTTGAAAATTGAAGACAATTTGACTTACTTCTAACGTGGAAAGCATTGTTTCATGGTCAAGGTCTCTGGATCATCAAATCATGAAAGGATGACGAAATGTCAATGTCAGCTAATGGAGTTTGATGATAATTGGCGAGTTTGAATCATGTTTCCGTAATGTACAAAACAAATGCAGGTGGAAATTGCGCAATCCCAGAGAAGCAATTATTCTTTCAAGGCTAATCCTGGTGTAAGCAGCATCCAGGACAAAATTGAAATGAAGATTCACCAAGTAGATGATTATCCAATGCGTACGGCATTTTTTTTATTCTACGTGACATTCTGTTTTCAGCTATGATTTGTCTAGTAATCTATTGATAATCCAATCTGAATTTTTGAATTTTATTATTTCAATGAATAACTTAGAATGTGGTTGAACTTTTAAATTTCAAACTTTGAATGTATATAACCTTTTCAAATTCTTGTCCTTTACAACCGTGACCAATAAAATACAAATATTTCTTCTGTAATAGAATTCAATTAAAGGGTGATATTGTAGAATAAATTGAATAAGCATATACCAGATTTTGATCAATCAGTTCAAAAACAGAGAACGTCAAAACTCAGATACGGTATATAAAAGTAGAGACTTAAAAACTAGTTGATTCAATCAATGAACAACTACAAAAATGAAGCCCTACTATTAAAAAATAGCCCAAAAAAGTAATTTCCACATGACGGTAATTCAAAGTTAATGTAAGAGCTTCTGATATTCGCACAATCCTAATACAGATCAAGTAGTACAGCCCAAAATACTTGCAAGCAACTCAATCCACATTAATATCACATCCATGCCCTATCAACTCACGGCTTTTGAAATGAGCCTATTTGTAATTTGAGCCCTATTCGTTAATGAACCCATTGGGCCTTTTGTAGTCACTCACAAATATGAAACAATTACTCTATTACTTGATTCAGCAAATATGACATTATTACACTAATCAAGAGGAGCAATTGATTCATCTATTGTAAGTGAAGAGTCAATCTTATGTCTGAAGCTTTCGAAATATTTTATGGCTTTTGGCAGTAATCAAGTACTCGTTTATTTCTGGATAACCGACGCTGTATCGACATAGAGTTCAGAGAGCTTGTTTTTCTGTGAGTGAAAAGTTGAGCGAAAAGTTTTACTCGTTCGGATTTTTCCACGTGAAACTGATTTGAATTAGCAGAGCGCAACGCAGGACTAGAATTCAGCAATGGAAATAATTTTAATGATTGCTCAACAATTTCCGAACGTTTGATTTTGAGCATACTCCGATATTGAAATTTCAGAGGTAAAATTGAGCCACATGCTTTTTGAACTTCTGAAATCTAGGTATAATAAACGACTGGTTTGGTTCCATGGGATGATTGATTGCAGATTAGTTTTTTAGAGAACGAAAACATGCTGGAAATCTCCGTCTTTTTTCTCTCCCATCAACATGGATGTGTCGTATTGGGAGATATGATTGAGTGTTATCCTGTTTTTGCCGTATGAAGAGCTTCGAATGATGGAATACTTGTTGCGTTTCCATAATGAGATGAAATCTCTACAACTGAGATAATAACAAGTTATTTGCAACTTCATTTTCTTTCCAAGTGAGCAGCGTTTTGCTGGCGTTCACTAGTGACTTCTGTATCCATAATATATCTCACAGATTGCTGTCTTTTTTCAAGTGGCAATATGTCTTCTTTCATAGCTGAGAACTTATTTCATATATAAAACCTTCCACCAGCCAAAATATTCCCGGCAACTTTCATCGTCATGGAGTTTATTCTGAAAAGAAACGAAATATACTTTAGTATATTTCATTAGTATTCCTATCATTAGTATTCATACTAAACAAAGAGTTTACGACGAGTAAGAATGCATAAGATTACACTGCATCATTACACTCATATGCACCATTATGCTGATATTGGATGATGCCCGCATGAGCTCCAGGCTTTTGCCTGGGTAAAGAGACTGATGATGATGGGGTACTAGTAATAATAATAATGATGATGATGATGATGATGGGATACTAGTGAGCCTACAGATTTAGGTGGACTCCAAACGACAGTTGGTACTGTTGTAGGTATCATAGTTATCAATAAGATCAAGCTTATGAAGAATCAGGGCGAGACCATATTAGGTGGTTTTATAGGCGCCAACCCAAACAGCCAATCGGAGAGCTTCCTGCCCTGCCGACTCTGAAAACGCATGTAAAAACACCTGATTGTCTCGCCTTTATTGTTGTCGTGAGATTATTTATTCTATTCTCGATACAAATGATAATGATGTAAGAACATTGGCAATTAAAATAATAAGGAAATTCGTGTGCTAATTTCGTGACACAGAAATAAATTAAGTAATAAGCCTAGCAGTTCTATTAAACTTATTCACTTTTTACTCGGCACAACAAGAACTGAATTGATAATTGGCTCAAAAAATTTATGAAATTGTTACAGGGAATGGGAGGCTTGTTATCGTGAGTTTATTAATGGTGAATTCTGTCTGGTGCACTGTAGAGAGATACGGACATGACCTGGATTCCCCAAGGCAATAAAGCGCGCACGGTCCGGGTGTGAGTCAAGTCAAAAGGGTCCGAGAATGGTTGACAACAACATGGAAATTTCATACAAATTCCGTCTGCTAGGAATATTTTTGGGATCGATGCTGGCTGGCTGCGGACAGTTTTCAGGTCAACCCTTGCACACTCGAGGATTCTCGCGCAAAATGGACTCTCGCCGCCATTCTATTCCTCACGACCTCCTCAAACTGATTTATCGTCAACGCTTCCCTTATCTAATTTCTCAATTTTCTACAATGCTTGTGTACTAATCGTTTATGCAAGTGTGCGTGTAAGAAGAGGAGAGAGCAATTGAAATGAGGAGAGAAGATGATTAAAAAAGAGATAACCCACAACCCAAGTATTGTAAGAGACAGAGTTTATAGAAGATTGTTGAAGGAGCAAGCAAGCGCACACCACACCGCACAGCACAGCACAGCAGTCAGTCGCCTGCTGGGAATACCAGCGTTATAGCATCAGTCTGTTTATTTCTTTAGCAGGCATCAAGCCAAACAGGCTTTTAGATTGTGGAGTGGGCGATAACAATAAGAATTTCGCAATCTGTTCCTTCAAGGCTAATCCTGGTGTAAGCAGCATCCAGGACAAAATTGAAATGAAGATTCACCAAGTAGATGATTATCCAATGCGTACGGCATTTTTTTTATTCTACGTGACATTCTGTTTTCAGCTATGATTTGTCTAGTAATCTATTGATAATCCAATCTGAATTTTTGAATTTTATTATTTTAATGAATAACTTAGAATGTGGTTGAACTTTTAAATTTCAAACTTTGAATGTATATAACCTTTTCAAATTCTTGTCCTTTACAACCGTGACCAATAAAATACAAATTTTTCTTCTGTAATAGAATTCAATTAAAGGGTGATATTGTAGAATAAATTGAATAAGCATATACCAGATTTTGATCAATCAGTTCAAAAACAGAGAACGTCAAAACTCAGATACGGTATATAAAAGTAGAGACTTAAAAACTAGTTGATTCAATCAATGAACAACTACAAAAATGAAGCCCTACTATTAAAAAATAGCCCAAAAAAGTAATTTCCACATGACGGTAATTCAAAGTTAATGTAAGAGCTTCTGATATTCGCACAATCCTAATACAGATCAAGCAGTACAGCCCAAAATACTTGCAAGCAACTCAATCCACATTAATATCACATCCATGCCCTATCAACTCACGGCTTTTGAAATGAGCCTATTTGTAATTTGAGCCAGGGCTATTCGTTAATGAACCCATTGGGCCTTTTGTAGTCACTCACAAATATGAAACAATTACTCTATTACTTGATTCAGCAAATATGACATTATTACACTAATCAAGAGGAGCAATTGATTCATCTATTGTAAGTGAAGAGTCAATCTTATGTCTGAAGCTTTCGAAATATTTTATGGCCTTTGGCAGTAATCAAGTACTCGTTTATTTCTGGATAACCGACGCTGTATCGACATAGAGTTCAGAGAGATTGTTTTTCTGTGAGTGAAAAGTTGAGCGAAAAGTTTTACTCGTTCGGATTTTTCCACGTGAAACTGATTTGAATTAGCAGAGCGCAACGCAGGACTAGAATTCAGCAATGGAAATAATTTTAATGATTGCTCAACAATTTCCGAACGTTTGATTTTGAGCATACTCCGATATTGAAATTTCAGAGGTAAAATTGAGCCACATGCTTTTTGAACTTCTGAAATCTAGGTATAATAAACGACTGGTTTGGTTCCATGGGATGATTGATTGCAGATTAGTTTTTTAGAGAACGAAAACATGCTGGAAATCTCCGTCTTTTTTCTCTCCCATCAACATGGATGTGTCGTATTGGGAGATATGATTGAGTGTTATCCTGTTTTTGCCGTATGAAGAGCTTCGAATGATGGAATACTTGTTGCGTTTCCATAATGAGATGAAATCTCTACAACTGAGATAATAACAAGTTATTTGCAACTTCATTTTCTTTCCAAGTGAGCAGCGTTTTGCTGGCGTTCACTAGTGACTTCTGTATCCATAATATATCTCACAGATTGCTGTCTTTTTTCAAGTGGCAATATGTATTCTTTCATAGCTGAGAACTTATTTCATATATAAAACCTTCCACCAGCCAAAATATTCCCGGCAACTTTCATCGTCATGGAGTTTATTCTGAAAAGAAACGAAATATACTTTAGTATATTTCATTAGTATTCCTATCATTAGTATTCATACTAAACAAAGAGTTTACGACGAGTAAGAATGCATAAGATTACACTGCATCATTACACTCATATGCACCATTATGAGCAGTTATTATAATACTGATATTGGATGATGCCCGCATGAGTTCCAGGCTTTTGCCTGGGTAAAGAGACTGATGATGATGGGGTACTAGTAATAATAATAATGATGATGATGATGGGATACTAGTGAGCCTACAGATTTAGGTGGACTCCAAACGACAGTTGGTACTGTTGTAGGTATCATAGTTATCAATAAGATCAAGCTTATGAAGAATCAGGGCGAGACCATATTAGGTGGTTTTATAGGCGCCAACCCAAACAGCCAATCGGAGAGCTTCCTGCCCTGCCGACTCTGAAAACGCATGTAAAAACACCTGATTGTCTCGCCTTTATTGTTGTCGTGAGATTATTTATTCTATTCTCGATACAAATGATAATGATGTAAGAACATTGGCAATTAAAATAATAAGGAAATTCGTGTGCTAATTTCGTGACACAGAAATAAATTAAGTAATAAGCCTAGCAGATCTATTAAACTTATTCACTTTTTACTCGGCACAACAAGAACTGAATTGATAATTGACTCAAAAAATTTATGAAATTGTTACAGGGAATGGGAGGCTTGTTATCGTGAGTTTATTAATGGTGAATTCTGTCTGGTGCACTGTAGAGAGATACGGACATGACCTGGATTCCCCAAGGCAATAAAGCGCGCATGGTCCGGGTGTGAGTCAAGTCAAAAGGGTCCGAGAATGGTTGACAACAACATGGAAATTTCATACAAATTCCGTCTGCTAGGAATATTTTTGGGATCGATGCTGGCTGGCTGCGGACAGTTTTCAGGTCAACCCTTGCACACTCGAGGATTCTCGCGCAAAATGGACTCTCGCCGCCATTCTATTCCTCACGACCTCCTCAAACTGATTTATCGTCAACGCTTCCCTTATCTAATTTCTCAATTTTCTACAATGCTTGTGTACTAATCGTTTATGCAAGTGTGCGTGTAAGAAGAGGAGAGAGCAATTGAAATGAGGAGAGAAGATGATTAAAAAAGAGATAACCCACAACCCAAGTATTGTAAGAGACAGAGTTTATAGAAGATTGTTGAAGGAGCAAGCAAGCGCACACCACACCGCACAGCACAGCACAGCAGTCAGTCGCCTGCTGGGAATACCAGCGTTATAGCATCAGTCTGTTTATTTCTTTAGCAGGCATCAAGCCAAACAGGCTTTTAGATTGTGGAGTGGGCGATAACAATAAGAATTTCGCAATCTGTTCCTTCCATTTAACTTGCTCGTAAGTCAACTACGTAGGCTATCATTCACAGCAACGGAGCCTTGCACTCAAGACAAGAAGCCACATCTCTATTGTCAACGATAAACACACTTTGTTACAATTTACAAATAAATAAAATCCGATTACTCATAGTCCTCTTCTCGTGAGGCCATGACTCCAAGAATTTTCTTGTTACAGATTTCCTGTTGAGAAGACCTTCATTTTCGCTATTGAACATCATTTACATTGCATTCATGATTAGAAGGTCACATAGACATAGCGGATTGATTATTGACCGTGTCATAGCTAGTACCAAAGAATCATCTAGAATAAAAGTTTTCTCTGCTGGTACATAGCTAGTTTTCAACTCTCATGAAGAATACCCGTATCTACTACATTGCAGCATATTTACTGAGACTTCACTGATATGAAGTTTTTTTTTCAATTTACTGTATATAGTAATAGTAATAATAATTTGGAGGTTGGTCAAAGGTTGTAGTAGACTGGAAAAAATAAGGAATGACAACATAAGAGCTGAATTAGATGTAGAACCGCTATTGGATATTCTGAAGAAATATCGGGAAAATTGGTCTAATCATTTATTCAGAATGCCATCCAATAGGCTCCCAATATTAATTAGCATGAGAGTACAAACCCGAAGGAAAGCGAGGCATAGGAAAATCAAGAAATGCCGGTACAGGCTTAATCCTTGTTAGAAGATGATGATGATGATGATAATAATTTGGAGTGGTATATTGATTTTATAATAATACATTATATTCATTTTCAATTTGAAATTAATGGATTTAAGATTTTATACCATGGTGGGTTCAGATTTTAATTAAAATTGCCCTGGCAATTTTCATGATAACCATTACACATGAGATTGTAACTATTTTCATTTCGGATGAGTTCCAAATAGAATTCTCTTCTAAAGACCCCATTTCGTGGAATTTATGGAGAAATAGAGAAAGTTGGAGCATTTGTGAAGAATTCCACTATATCACAGTCACAGTAGCTGGAATTGTGAATTCACATCATGTTGCCTAATGACCTAACTATAAGAAGCAAATTTAAGGAAGGATTGGCAGATTTCATCATTGTATGTAAAAGGAACTGGGTGACTTCGATAGAGTGGGTGTATGACAGATCCAAGTGGAATGTGAAATGAGAAACGAGAAACTCAGGAAAATACGCCAGCGATAGCAGAGCAGCTTAAATGCCAACAACATAACGCCGTCTGATTGTAACTACTTTCAAGAATCGGTCATAACAAATTTCCGACTGACATGACGGGAGGTGCATGAGCGTGCGTAAATGGGGAGATTCACTTATTTCCTAGAATCGTTCGTGTCAGTCCACAGGAAACGCAGAGTCAATGATGTTGGTCGTTTAAATGGAGCCCTCTCGCAAAATTGTGAGTTGGAGCTGAGTAGCACTCCACAGTCCACAGCACCCAAGGCTAACTACATTTTCTCTGTTTTCATGGCTAGAAACGGACGAGTCTTCGCCAACAAAAATCAGAAAACATTGCTCCTCCAAGTGGTTTGAATGTTGGAGGAGATCTGAGTAAGTGAAAAATGTGTATGCTGTACAAGAACATGTATCCAAACATTAACAGCCGGCAAATTGTTGGTTGATTGTATTATTTCAGAGAGTTTTGCTTTGAATCTTTATTAGTTGGAAACATTTTTACTTTTGTTAGTATTTTTCCATTGACGACTTCGATGTTATACTCCTTCTCCATCCACTCCTAATTTAAGATACCTTTTCAAACTTGTTGTTTCGAATGATTGAGATTGAACAAAATTTAACTTGTCAAAATAAATAATTTTAGAGATTAGTTGGCCCCAAATTAACTTGTTGCCAACTGTGATCAATAGATGTTATTCCCAGCAAACGAGTTAACTCTGCAACTCTCTAATATCTAACTGAGTTAGAACTTATTAAAGTTAAGTTAGTACAGTTACTAACTTGAATTAACTAAAATTATCTTGCTTGCTCTGGTGTGGATCTACATTGGAGTGTTCTATATTATCACCACTGATAAATTAAAATATAAACTCCATGTAGGCTATACTCGTATTTGGGACACAGTTGTTATAAACTTTTCCCTTATGTCTTATGTACAGTCTAATTCAACCAGGTTTATGGAAACCAATGGATATAGATATGAATACAAAATCGATGTATACAAGACACATTTGGTTCACTCAGTCCACTTCTGGAGGGATAGGAATTGAAATATCAAGTACAACACGGCTAATGCATTACTTTCAACGCTGTTTACCATGGATAATTAATTAAATATAATACATAACGTGAAATACTACTAGGATAGAGCACACGTCCACTCTGTTAATAATATATTGCAGGGTAAAAGTTAGTGGATTGACGCTAGGTGGTTGTGGCCAACCTAATATTCTATTCTTGGTTGACTCATCTGAATACAGCGTCGCTGACATTTATATTGAACATCCATTCATTTAGTTAAAAGCCTGATGTACTCGTACATATCAAACGCTTCTGCGACAACAGACATTCAAATCCTCAAATTTATGCATATTCAATATTAAACAAAATCATCAGAACTCCCATGAGTATGAAAGTGGTTTAGAGCTTGAATATTGTTTACCTGGACAATCGACGTTTCAAGTGACAATTTGAATCGTATTGTTTTTTTGTAGAACAATTGAACGTGCTTCAAGTAGTATATGTATATGTCTTCTACAGGTCCTACCAGTGGTGTGCTTCAAAATCGATAGTCCATTTCATAATGAATTGATACAATAAGCAAAGGCCCCATGAAAAAACAAAACAGTGCATAAGGATCTGGAACATAATTCAAGATGAATTTCAAATTTCCATTATATCGATAGCATGGAAGAAAAACAGATTTCCATTGTAAGCTATTAGAATAATTACTTTTTATCAGAAATAAGGGATTTAAGAATAATGGGTTCCTTCTGATTAGAATCAATTACAAAACGCCGGGAAGCAGCATGTAAATGCAGTATGAGAATGCTCTGAACTATTTGCCACAGTTTGATTCATGAAAAAAACTTTTGTTCAAGCTATCCTAAACCTCAGAATATATTCTGTGCCTAAACTTACTCAATAACGCAATTCAATGTAGATGATATTCAACTACTTTTATATGAGTATTCCTAATAGACTACATATTTCTAGAAGAATCTAATTTTTTCTTACTTTAAAGAAATAATGAAGATTGTGAAATAATAATATTGAAAATAGATGGTATTATTAATAATAATTGAAATAATGACAAACATTTTTTTGTTATTACCGTATATTATTCTGTTCCCAACAATACAACTGATTCTTAAGAAATTTCCATGATGCATTCTATACTTTACAAGTATTTCTCAATCAATCATTATGTCATGAGTAATATTTTTATTTTTATGTCATGAGTAATAGAGTAGCTTACTGTCTAGGTGGAAATCAGTGATTTGACAGTTATTTGAAGTAGTATCTGAGGAGCATTAGATTCATAGGTTTCGATGTTAATGAAGTAGAACACAATCATATTCTACAGAACAAGTCCGTGTTTTTTTCACTAATTAAGCTACTGCTACTTGGATTCAAATAGATATACAGCAAATCTTCATGAATACACCGAATAATAAGCTAGAATTTTCGAAATAGTTTGTGAGACACTAATTTGCTGGGAGCTCTCATCGAATCCGATGGCTTTTCTGGAGAGTGTATCCGCTTGGATATGTCATCAACGTCTCTAATTTGTAGATATGCTGCCTGAATTGCTGAACCAAAAGCTAGTTAATTTTGCAATAAATCAATCCACTTGATTTGATGCTCCAGTTTTTGCAGATAGGATCGATCAGTTGACTTCCATATCAGGCACTAGCACTATCTCTTCTACTGAATCACTTTTTGCACTATCTTTGATGTGTTTCTCTCAGACCCTTCATCTCACACACATCTGCTCTCTTCGTTGTTCTCTTTCTATGTTTTCCACTATCTGCCTCTCTTCTTGCAATATTTCTTCCACTTTTCCCCTCTCACTCACACTC
Source organism: Nilaparvata lugens (assembly GCF_014356525.2). Lineage (NCBI taxonomy): Eukaryota > Metazoa > Arthropoda > Insecta > Hemiptera > Delphacidae > Nilaparvata > Nilaparvata lugens. Next base: position 20,191,590 of record NC_052508.1, read on the forward strand.
TCTAACACATTCTCTCCCAACATCTCTTTCTCCTTTTTACTCTCATACTGTTCATCTCTTCTCATCAAACTAACTTCCTCTTCTCACATCCTCCAAGGGACGAAACCAGTCTACCCTTTTATTACGTGTAGGCCTGTTGCACTCAGTCACACTATTCCTTATTCGAAGGATGTCAAACATTCATCGCGCTGTCCTGCTCTCATCGTGTGGGAACTGTTTTGATCCATAATGTTGTCAGCGCACCTTTCTCTATCGAGCCTTTAATCGGCTTATGCATAGACGCTCGCCGGACGTCGTCGCCTGCCTCCTTCTAAGCTGCTGAGAAAATTTTCCACGCCTCACCATCGATTTATTCGATCTGCCCCCATTGGTCAAGCTTCTTTGCGCTCCTTAATCCATATAGCACCATAAACCAACAACTTTGCTCATGAGGGCATAATCCGCAATAAAAAGTAATAATAAATTCTCACACGTATTCTAATCAACTGCGAGCATCGTACCAGGATAAAATACATATATTTTCACTGGAGTTCAAGTTTTTGGACCAGTAAACCAGCTAGCGAAATTTAGTGAAAAGAATTAGACGGAGTTATCTGCCGCACCTTGGTTTAAATCAAATAAGATACAAATACCAGCTATATACGCGTATAAATCCTATTTCGAGTATTTAATTTCTAGAATGAAGGTGAATTCAAGAAATAAACGATGGAAGGATAGAAATAACGATGGGATAGGGTACGATAATCGATGCTCATAGAATGAAAATTCTATACTTTTAAATCAAATACAATAGGAATGTTCTATAAAAAGTACATTGAAAATATCCGTATAGCGGAAATTGTATACATCGACCACAGAGAAGATAGTTAAATGATCCATTGAAAAGCTCTCCACATAGCAGACATATTGTATATCACCCACAGAGAAATACTGAAGCTATAGGAACTTCTATGACCACTACTGTAAAAATTTCCCTGGACAAAACAAATATCTTTGTGCAGTATTGTTCAAAGATTTTCCCGAAGCTATTGTCCAAGTTTCAGGATTATATGCTGTGATCTACCATCAACTTTAGCAGGTCTTTCTATTACAACTACATACTACATCTCGTATAATAGATAGTACGATCTAATTATTTTGATTGAAACAGAATGAGGATCTTGCCTTATTGCATTATTATCATTCCAATTATTCCACATATCCGCTAAGAAAAATATAGAGGACCTAATTTATTCAATGACGGACAGACTTCAGAATGACTTCCATCAAGTAGAAACTTCGGGTTTGATTTTTTTCCTCTTCTTCTATGAAGCATGAAACTTGAGTAGAGACTACTAAACTTGAAGCTACACGCTACAATATTGAATCAGTCTTACTACAGTTACTGAACTCGCGCCATCAACTTTATTTCCGCCAATTATGCTAATCTCATTGCTTTATATTTATTAGGCAAATCTTGAATTCACTGAGATACTCAAGCTAACCAGCTGTAATCTCTTCGCCAGACTTGTAATCCTGCTATTAAGCTCTGCATTCAGAAGTACTCGGTGATCCCAATTCCAGATGTAGAGTTCTACTCCGAGCTCGGATAAGTTAGGCATTACTAGTCTTTCCCATCCATTCTCACGCATTTTTCAGGATTTCAGAAAGCAAGTAATCAGAAAGCTAGAATTGAAAGTTGAACTTCCTTATTCCTGAATAATTATTTTCTTGTTCTACTTTTTTCATCCTTACCTCTCTTTGTCACACTCTAATATTCTACTTCTCATCTTTATTTGCTCGAACACCACTTGGTGTTTCTGCCATTGCTTATCCCCTCCCTTTCTGCTCACTCCAATACTCCTGCTTCCCATTTCTACATACTTTTCTGCCAGTATACTTTGGCAGAATATTAGCCCATATTGACAAAAAGTTGTGAGACTTCATAATCATTCCGATGATGTACTTATTGTATGAATGAAGATGGATACATAATCTTTATTGAGAAATATATTAATAATAACATGTACATCTGGTCGAGATGAACATTCCAATGAGTTCATATAATAAATTTTCCGATAACTTTTCAAGGCTCTGTGAAGTGCTACTAATCACAATACTGATATTGATTTTTAAAATATCAAGAAAGCCTACTGGAACAGAGGGAAACGAAATATAAATTGGAAACATCGAAGTCTATCCGTTTGAGAAAGAATTCTTGCCGGTACTTAAGAAAGTACTGAAGGGTGAATGTAGAGTTCGTTAAAATATGCTTCTTGGAGCCTGCTTATACGAGCAGAAGTGGAAAAACTGTTCTTCAGAGTTTGAGTAAGGTTCGGAAAGTCTTATGTTAGAAAGTGAGTCAGGAAGGCGGAAGATTTGATGAACGGTTGGATAGGTGGGGTCGAGGGAGAAAATTGGGAAAGTGGAGAAAGAGAGTGATATATGGAGGTGGAGGAGAGAGACAGAGAGACATGAGTTGAGGGTGGGCGCTGGAAGAATAGAGTTCGCGTTAAGCAAACAGTAGCGAGTTCCGAGTTGCCACAAATGTCGAATGTATTTTTGATGATGAGATGCTCGGGGGAATATTGTTGGCTGGAACGTATTGAAAGCATACCAAATTTGTAGCAGGCTGTTTCTTCCTTCTTTTTACAAACAAATAAATCAGGCGTGATCAGAACCTGTGTAGAAGTCCCTCTGCTACGTCATTATAAATTGTAATCGAATTGTATTGGCAAGCTGACATCTGTGAATTTGTTGGAAGAGTGTTTGACTTGTCCAAACAACTCGAAAGATAGGCATATTTTGTAACCAGAGAGATAAAATGAATGAATGCATTGTTGAAGGGAATATGATAGTAAGAAGTCAACATGGACTGTAAAGAGATATTATTATATCAACATTGGTGAGAAAAAAATAGTCTTTGTGAACATAGTCACAAAGTTAATGAGATTCGAGTATGGAGGTGAGGTATCTGTGGAGTGATCTAAAATAGAAATTATTCAAACTGTTTTCTGATTTTTAAATTATTATTGAAAATGTACCCCAGATCTCTTCATGGTCTTAGACGTGGCAGGATCTAGTGATGTTTTCACTACACTCTACATCATCTACAATGAATTCTATGGTGAAACTCTCGAAAGAAAGTTTTCATCTTCATTTTCTGGAATCTCCTCCATAGAATCAAAGCTGCGCGTGCACTAGGTCGGTGGGGCGACGCGGCGCCGTTTTGGACTAGTTAGTCGTGACGTGGACTTGTCAATTGCGATTTGAATTAGGACTTAAATAGGTCTAAGTTGTTGAAGTTAAAGTTCTAATTTGAAATTTAAAATTACTCTTCAAATATTAACTTACTCTCTCGCTTCAACATCTTAAATATGCTTATATGAATCCAAATTCATGATACACTTATTTAGATACAGAGTTTCAAAAGAAAATAAATGGCAGAAACCACACATTTATATAAGACATATTATCATTTTGTAGATGTAAAAGTTGTGAATTATGAACTAAAATTGATTATAACTCGCTCAAGAACTGTTGTATTGTAATCTTTGAAACCCGCAACTTTCAATAATACAGTGTTTCTGAAAACAGCTGAATACTTCTCTTACAAGAATAATTTAACAGTAGGTTTTATTGGGGATCCTATTTGAAATGAAAAATTACTCTTCAAATATTAACTTACTCTGTCGCTTTAAATCCAATGAATCCAAATTCATGATACATTATTTCGATACAGTGTTTCAAAATAAAATAAAAGAAACCGCACATTGAAATATCAAGTCATATCATTTTGTAGATGTAAAAGTTGTGAATCATGTTGTTTATTATCCAGCTGAAATCATGTGTCAGAGCGTGTGATAGCTCTTAAATTGCCTCAGCTGATGTTATGAATGAATGGAAAAACTGTAGTATAATTTAATGCATGCAATAAATTCTTCAGATTACTAAATGATAAATCATAACAATTCTTCCTTATGCACTTTTAATGTTATTTTTATATCCTGAAAAAGGACGAAGGAGTGTGTCAATTTTGTTGTCCAACGAACATGTCCTGTTCGAAGAATACGTGTTCAAACTTTGAAGCTGATTGATCTATCCCTTCTGAAGGATTTATTGTAGAACATACAAACAGACGGACGACTTTCGCCTTCAATAAGTCAAAAGTGAGAACTCGATAACACTCGTTCAATAACCAGTAACTTTTTTATTTATTTATTTATTCAGTTTATTCACAACACACAAAAATGCAATGAGAAAAAGCAATATACAACAAAACAATTACAACAACTATGGTTATATAGTGACTGTAGCCTGGCCATGTTCAAAAGAAGCAGAGCTCGGAAACAGCCGAGCCCTCACGAAGTTACCCGAGCGCGGAATTTTTCCGACCTGCCCTCCATGCACTAGGAGCGCGGCGCGACGCCGTTCCGACCCCGAAAAGTCCAGAAACTTTTCGAGCTGCGCGCCGCGCCGCGCCGCGTCGCGCCGCTCCACCGGCCTATGCACGCTCTACTTAAGTTGCTGTACTAATTCTAATCTTGATCTTATTTTTCTATAAGCCCTTTCAAATAGACTTTTATCATAATCTTCATAGAGGACGGAGAATGTATGCACGCACAGATATGATGAGCTTAGGAAGCTATTCATAATCTTCATCCTGTCTACATATTATTCTATTGCTGTGAATGTTTTCATCATGTAAGTGTATCATCAATTTATTTTCAGCTGTAGTCAATGTACTTCAAACATCAAATTGATTTTTTCTTCAAATTTCACTCATTTTTGAAAAATCATAACTCATTACTCATTGGAGATGAAGAGTAGTGAATGATCTCATTTTATTCAGAATTTCATGATCTAAAAAAAGGGAAGAGCAAATTGTTCTGTCCGATCAGGAGATTTGGCAGAAATAGCTGAAAACTCGAAAATGAGCCGAAAATACAAGGTTTTTGGGCCACTCTGTATCTAGCACAAGGAAATTTTGCATGTAGAAATTAGTTTTGGACTTCTCTTATGTACCCAAATAATATATTAAAAAACCAGAGCCACAATATAAATTGCAAGCACACCCCCTTTATTATGTCTATATTGACTGGACTATAGTGTCTATGAATGTCTATTAAGTCCTGTCTATCTGAATTGAAACTTTTGGAAATGAATAAATTTTAATTAGAATGTGAAATATCCTGCTTTCACTTATGTTACGACTCATTATCACTGGCCTTCACTACTTTACCACAGCATCAAACATATCACTACACATACCTCGAAAATTATACATTCTCCCATAAACTCGAAGCCGAACCTAACTCATGTTATTCTTATGAGTCCACTGATGCGTTGCAAGGGAAGAAGAGCGTGAAGCCAACGAAAATTATACAAATGGATTTTCTCCTCTTTCTCACCAACTTTTCCTTCGCCGGTGTGGTAACAGTGTAGTCTCGCGGTTTGTGGACGAGTTGAGGTTTCTGTCTCGTTATTTTTCGCCGAATCCATCAAGGCGCACCCCGCGCACCGCGCCCCGAGCCCCGTGCCCCGCTCCTGCGCTTGCCGACGCTGAGTTGTGAGTGACAAGTTGCGGCTGCCCTAGAGCTCGAATTCATTCACAACTTGTCAGTAGTCTTATTTATACAGAGCGGTGAACGTCAAGTTTTCATCCCCCCTCCCCCACTGCAACATCAAGCCTGCTTCTTTTTCCCATTACTCCAAGCATCAGAAACAATCCGCGAATGATTCTATTCGTGCTCATGCAGACAGCTTCCGACAATATTTCCCAAACAAAATCTGTTCTCAAGACAAGTCTATCTTGGTTCATCCGTTGAATTAATGGATTGCATCTTAGAGATTGAATCCGATTAAATATGAATTTATTGACGATCGAAAGCTTTAAAATAACGGCATTGAGAGAATATAGACTATTGAATGAATATGAGTGGATTGATTATCTCACCAGTTGAAAAACGTTCTCTCTCCATTATATTCATTTCCCAGACTTTTTCAGTCCTGATTCACAATGGGATTAAAAAAATTCACATTTTCTTGAGTTCGAATTCCTCTTAATACGAGAATAATAGAGGGGTCCAGTTACTAACTTTACTTCTCCGAAGATAATATATAATTATAATGCTGATTTTAGAGTAAATGAAAATTCTATGTTCCTCTAGAAATCATGTACTGTAGTATATTCTGGAAATCCTATGTTTCATTCGTGAAGTGATCAGAACAATCCCATAATAATTTATTTTAACCCTTCAGCCGATAGATTTTTGAAGAACAAGTACAGATTCGGCTTTTCAATCTGATTGGTTTTAATCTGATTCATTCCTACTTACAAACGTGGATTATTGTAGGCTATGCTCTCAGTGAGTAGTATTTTTAAATCCCAATTCACGAATTTCTTGCTAATAGAACACACCAGTATTAAATTTATTCTATTCATTTTTTATCTTAATGAGCTGTATGTTTTGGTTTTTTTATTGCTTGTTATTGTAAATTGAATAAATAAAATTTGAATTTGTTTGATACCTATACAACCTATAAACCTATACCCGGTTACATCAATCTCGGTCAAGACATTTGAACATGTTCAAGCTGGGTACGCTTTGAAAATGAACACTGTAATTATCGATAGTAACCATCGCTATAGAAATCATATGTTCAGTGCACTCGTTGTAGAGGCGATTTGACCATGTTGAAACGTCTTGGTAGAACTGGACATGAGAGTAAATGTACATAAAAATTGATTCACTGTACTGAAGTAATTCCGACTCATAGTATGTTCCATGTACTATATAGTAAATCAAAAAATCAATTATAACTCCTGAACTAGAGGTGCTCAAAACGTGGAAACCTGCACAAGAGTAGAGGTTTATGAGAAGCTACTCTCAGCAAAAAATGACGTTTTGAGCCATCACAATTCTCAAGTAATTCCGACTCATAGTATGTTCCATGTACTATATAGTAAATCAAAAAATCAATCATAACTCCTAAACCAGAGGTGCTCAAAACGTGGAAACCTGCACAAGAGTAGAGGTCCATGAGAAGCTACTCTCAGCAAAAAATGACGTTTTGAGCCATCACAGTTCTCAAGTAATTCCGACTCATAGTATGTTCCATGTACTATATAGTAAATCAAAAAATCAATCATAACTCCTAAACCAGAGGTGCTCAAAACGTGGAAACCTGCACAAGAGTAGAGGTCTATGTTGAGCTACTCTCAGCAGAAATTGACGTTTTGAGTCATCACAGTTCTCAAGTAATTCCCACTCATAGTATGTACCATGTACTATATGGTAAATCAAAAAATCAATCATAACTCCTAAACCAGAGGTGCTCAAAACGTGGAAACCTGCACAAAAGTAGAGGTCTATGAGAAGCTACTCTCAGCGGAAATTGACGTTTTGAGCCATCACAGTTCTCAAGTAATTCCCACTCATAGTATGTACCATGTACTATATGGTAAATCAAAAAATCAATCATAACTCCTGAACCAGAGGTGCTCAAAACGTGGAAACCTGCACAAGAGTAGAGGTCTATGTTGAGCTACTCTCAGCAGAAATTGGAGTTTTGGGCCATCACAGTTCTCATGTAATTCCCACTCATTATATGTACCATGTACTATATGGTAAATCAAAAAATCAATCATAACTCCTAAACCAGAGGTGCTCAAAACGTGGAAACCTGCACAAAAGTAGAGGTCTATGAGAAGCTACTCTCAGCAGAAATTGACGTTTTGAGCCATCACAGTTCTCAAGTAATCCCCATTCACAGTATGTCCCATGTACTATATGGTACTATATAATCAATTATAACACCTAAACCAGAGGTGCTCAAAACATGGAAACCTGCACAAGAGTAGAGGTCTATGTTGAGCTACTCTCAGCAGAAATTGACGTTTTGAGCCATCACAGTTCTCAAGTAATTCCCATTCACAGTATGTCCCATGTACTATATGGTAAATCAAATAATCAATTATAACTCCTAAACCAGAGGTGCTCAAAACGTGGAAACCTGCTAAAGAGAAGAGGTCTATGTTGAGCTACTCTCAGCAGAAATTGACGTTTTGAGCCATCACAGTTCTCAAGTAATTCCCATTCACAGTATGTCCCATGTACTATATGGTAAATCATATAATCAATTATAACACCTAAACCAGAGGTGCTCAAAACGTGGAAACCTGCACAAGAGTAGAGGTCTATGAGAAGCCACTCTCAGCAGAAATTGACGTTTTGAGCCATCACAGTTCTCAAGTAATTCCCACTCATAGTATGTCCCATGTACTATATGGTATATCAAATAATCAATTATAACTCAAGTAATTCCCACTCATAGTATGTCTCCTGTACTATATGGTAAATAAAAAAATCAATTATAACTCCTAAACCAGAGGTGCTCAAAACGAGGAAACCAGCTCAAGAGTAGAGGTCTATGAGAAGCTACTCTAAGCAGGAATTGACGTTTTGAGCCATCACAGTTCTCAAGTAATTCCCATACATAGTATGTACCATGTACTAAATGGTAAATCAAAAAATCAATCATAACTCCTAAACCAGAGGTGCTCAAAACGTGGAAACCAGCACAAGAGTAGAGGTCTATGAGAAGCCACTCTCAGCAGAAATTGACGTTTTGAGCCATCACAGTTCTCAAGTAATTCCCACTCATAGTATGTCCCATGTACTATATGGTATATCAAATAATCAATTATAACTCAAGTAATCCCACTCATAGTATGTCCCATGTACTATATGGTAATCAAAAAATCAATTATAACTCCTAAACCAGAGGTGCTCAAAACGAGGAAACCAGCTCAAGAGTAGAGGTCTATGAGAAGCTACTCTAAGCAGGAATTGACGTTTTGAGCCATCACAGTTCTCAAGTAATTCCCATACATAGTATGTACCATGTACTAAATGGTAAATCAAAAAATCAATCATAACTCCTAAACCAGAGGTGCTCAAAACGTGGAAACCAGCACAAGAGTAAAGGTCTATGTTGATCTACTCTCAGCAGAAATTGACGTTTTGAGCCATCACAGTTCTCAAGTAATTCCCACTCATAGTATGTACCATGTTCTATATGGTAAATCAAAAAATCAATCATAGCTCCTAAACTAGAGGTGCTCAAAACGTGGAAACATGCACAAGAGTAGAGTTCCATTAGAAGCTACTCTCAGCAAAAAATGACGTTTGGAGCCATCACAGTTCTCAAGTAATTCCGACTCATAGTATGTTCCATGTACTATATAGTAAATCAAAAAATCAATTATAACTCCTGAACTAGAGGTGCTCAAAACGTGGAAACCTGCACAAGAGTAGAGGTCCATGAGAAGCTACTCTCAGCAAAAAATGACGTTTTGTGCCATCACAATTCTCAAGTAATTCCGACTCATAGTATGTTCCATGTACTATATAGTAAATCAAAAAATCAATCATGACTCCTAAACCAGAGGTGCTCAAAACGTGGAAACCTGCACAAGAGTAGAGGTCCATGAGAAGCTACTCTCAGCAAAAAATGACGTTTTGAGCCATCACAGTTCTCAAGTAATTCCGACTCATAGTATGTACCATGTACTATATAGTAAATCAAAAAATCAATCATAACTCCTAAACCAGAGGTGCTCAAAACGTGGAAACCTGCACAAGAGTAGAGGTCTATGTTGAGCTACTCTCAGCAGAATTGACGTTTTGAGTCATCACAGTTCTCAAGTAATTCCCACTCATAGTATGTACCATGTACTATATGGTAAATCAAAAAATCAATCATAACTCCTAAACAGAGGTGCTCAAAACGTGGAAACATGCACAAGAGTAGAGGTCTATGAGAAGCTACTCTCAGCGGAAATTGACGTTTTGAGCCATCACAGTTCTCATGTAATTCCCACTCATAGTATGTACCATGTACTATATGGTAAATCAAAAAATCAATCATAACTCCTGAACCAGAGGTGCTCAAAACGTGGAAACCTGCACAAGAGTAGAGGTCTATGTTGAGCTACTCTCAGCAGAAATTGGAGTTTTGGGCCATCACAGTTCTCATGTAATTCCCACTCATTATATGTACCATGTACTATATGGTAAATCAAAAAATCAATTATAACTCCTAAACCAGAGGTGCTCAAAACGTGGAAACCTGCTACAGAGTAGAGGTCTATGTTGAGCTACTCTCAGCAGAAATTGACGTTTTGAGCCATCACAGTTCTCAAGTGATTCCCATTCACAGTATGTCCCATGTACTATATGGTACTATATAATCAATTATAACACCTAAACCAGAGGTGCTCAAAACGTGGAAACCTGCACAAGAGTAGAGGTCTATGAGAAGCTACTCTCAGCAGAAATTGACGTTTTGAGCCATCACAGTTCTCAAGTAATTCCCACTCATAGTATGTCCCATGTACTATATGGTATATCAAATAATCAATTATAACTCCTGAACTAGAGGTGCTCAAAACGTGGAGACCTGCACAAGGGTAGAGGTCTTTAAGGAGCTACTCTCAGCAGAAATTGACGTTTTGAGTCATCACAGTTCTCAAGTAATTCCCACTCATAGTATGTCCCATGTACTATATGGTATATCAAATAATCAATTATAACTCCTGAACTAGAGGTGCTCAAAACGTGGAGACCTGCACAAGGGTAGAGGTCTATAAGGAGCTACTCTCAGCATAAATTGACGTTTTGAGCCATCACAGTTCTCAAGTAATTCCCACTCATATTATGTACTAAGTACTATATTGTGAATCAAAAAAGTCAATTATAACTACTGAACCAGAGGTGCTCAAAACGTGAGAACCTGCACATAAGTAGAGGTCTATGGGAAGCTACTCTCAGCAGAAATTGACGTTTTGAGCCATCACAGTTCTCAAGTAATTTCCACTCATAGTAAGTCTCCTGTATTATATGGTATATCAAATAATCAATTATAACTCCTGAACTAGAGGTGCTCAAAACGTGGAAACCTGCACAAGAGTAGAGGTCTATGAGAAGCTACTCTCAGCAGAAATTGGAGTTTTGAGCCATCACAGTTCTCATGTAATTCCCACTCATCATATGTACCATGTACTATATGGTAAATCGAAAAATCAATTATAACTCCTAAACCAGAGGTGCTGAAAACGTGGAAACCTGCTAAAAAGTAGAGGTCTATTTTGAGCTACTCTCAGCAGAAATTGACGTTTTGAGCCATCACAGTTCTCAAGTAATTCCCATTCACAGTATGTCCCATGTACTATATGGTAAATAATATAATCAATTATAACACCTAAACCAGAGGTGCTCAAAACGTGAAAACCTGCACAAGAGTAGAGGTCTATAAGAAGCTACTCTCAGCAGAAATTGACGTCTTGAGCCATCACAGTTCTCCTAGTAATTCCCACTCATAGTATGTCCCATGTACTATATGGTATATCAAATAATCAATTATAACTCCTGAGCTAGAGGTGCTCAAAACGTGGAGACCTGCACAAGGGTAGAGGTCTTTGAGAAGCTACTCTCAGCAGAAATTGACGTTTTGAGCCATCACAGTTCTCAAGTAATTCCCACTCATAGTATGTTCCATGTACTATATGGTTAATCAAAAAATCAATTATAACACCTGAACTAGAGGTGCTCAAAACGTGGAAACCTGCATAAGAGTAGAGTTCCATGAGAAGCTACTCTCAGCAGAAATTGACGTTTTGAGCCATCACAGTTCTCAAGTAATTTCCACTCATAGCTGATTAACTATATAGTACATGGAACATACTATGAGTGGGAATTACTTGAGAACTGTGATGGCTCAAAACGTGAATTTCTGCTGAAAGTAGCTCCTCATAGACCTCTCCCCTTCTGCAGGTCTCCACGTTTCGAGCACCTCTAGTTCAGGAGTTATAATTGATTATTTGATATACCATATAGTACAGGAGACATACTATGAGTGGGAATTACTTGAGAACTGTGATGGTTCAAAACGTCAATTTCTGCTGAGAGTAGCTTCTCATGGAACTCTACTCTTGTGCAGGTTTTCACGTTTTGAGCACCTCTAGTTCAGGAGTTATAATTGATTTTTTGATTAACCATATAGTACATGGGACATACTATGAGTGGGAATTACTTGAGAACTGTGATGGCTCAAAACGTCAATTTCTGCTGAGAGTAGCTTCCCATAGACCTTTACACTGGTGCAGGTTTCCACGTTTTGAGCACCTCTAGTTCAGGAGTTATAATCGATTTTTTGATTTACCATATAGTACATGGGACATACTATGAGTGGGAATTACTCGAGAATTGTGATGGCTCAAAACGTGAATTTCTGCTGAGAGTAGCTCCTCATAGACCTTTTTACTTGTGCAGGTTTCCACGTTTTGAGCACCTCTAGTTCAGGAGTTATAATTGATTTTTTGATTTACTAAATAATTAGCATTAAGTTAGCTCTCCAATTTTTGAGACGTCATATCTCAAAAACGGTGGGTGCTCAAAACGAAATAAAAGTCGCTCAAATCAGCTCAAAACGAGCTCAAAACGATGGCGTGTTTAGTTTTTCGATTTCGAAATGTGGATAGCTGGCATTAAGTTGGCTCTCCAATTTTTGAGACGTCATATCTCAAAAACGGTGGGTGCTCAAAACGAAATAAAAGTTGCTCAAATCAGCTCAAAACGAGCTCAAAACGATGGCGTTGAGAGAATTCAAAAATATTCTAGTGGAGAGCCAACTTAATGTTGGTCCCGAAAAGTCCAGAAACTTTTCGAGCTGCGCCCCGCGCCGCGCCGCGTCGCGCCGCTCCACCGGCCTATGCACGCTCTACTTAAGTTGCTGTACTAATTCTAATCTTGTTCTTATTTTTCCATAAGCCCTTTCAAATAGACTTTTATCATAATCTTCATAGAGGACGGAGAATGTATGCACGCACAAATATGATGAGCTTAGGAAGCTATTCATAATCTTCATCCTGTCTACATATTATTCTATTGCTGTGAATGTTTTCATCATGTAAGTGTATCATCAATTTATTTTCAGCTGTAGTCAATGTACTTCAAACATCACCTTGTACATTTATCCATTATCTGTCTCTATTTCTTCTTGACAATCAACATTTGACAAATGTTGACGCTTGACAAATTAATTGAACTTTAACTGTCCAGTTGAAGTTCAAACTTTAAACTTGGTCCATTGAACTTGAACTTAATGTTTACACATTTTTATTTTTTTCCACTTATGAGATTGTGTAACCAATATATCCTTCGTCTCCCTGGTCTTCTCCTTCCATCTATCTTCCCCTGCATGATGAGCTGCAGCAGAGAGTAGCTGAACTCATTCTCATTATGTGACCAAAGTATTGAAGCTTACGGATCTTAATGGTGTTCAGAATTTCTTTAGATTTCTTCATCCGTCTTAGAACTTCTTCATTCGTTACATGCTCTGTTCAAGATATTTTGAGCATTCTTACGTATGAGATAGTCAATGAAAAGTAAATATCATCAACCACCTTACAGAGAAATCTCGTTACAATATTACACGATTATATTTCTACATACAATTATCATGTTTCATCCGTTATACCTATTTATACCTGGACAATAAAATTTGTGCTATCATAAATTATCTATGTAGTAGTCCAGTCACTATATACATTGGTGCATGCAATTCAGTTCTGATTTTTTAATATATTATTTGGGTACATAAGAGAAGTTCAGAACCAATTTCTTCATGCAAAATTTCCTTGTGCTAGATACAGGGTGGCCCAAAAACCTGGTATTTTCGGCTCATTTTCCAGTTTTCAGCTATTTCTGACCTAGAGCGCTCTCCCTGATCTCAGATTGTAGAGCACAAGAATACGCCCAGAGGGATTTTGAATCATACATCTAAATATTAACAATCGGAGAATATTGTTGATCAAAAAGTGAAATTCATCAAAATTGATTTTTCCTTCAAATTTCACTCATTTTTGAAAAATCATAACTCATTACTCATTGGAGATGAAGAGTAGTGAATGATCTCATTTTATTCAGAATTTCATGATCTAAAAAAAGGGAAGAGCAAATTGTTCTGTCCGATCAGGAGATTTGGCAGAAATAGCTGAAAACTCGAAAATGAGCCGAAAATACAAGGTTTTTGGGCCACTCTGTATCTAGCACAAGGAAATTTTGCATGTAGAAATTAGTTTTGGACTTCTCTTATGTACCCAAATAATATATTAAAAAACCAGAGCCACAATATAAATTGCAAGCACACCCCCTTTATTATGTCTATATTGACTGGACTATAGTGTCTATGAATGTCTATTAAGTCCTGTCTATCTGAATTGAAACTTTTGGAAAATGAATAAATTTTAATTAGAATGTGAAATATCCTGCTTTCACTTATGTTACGACTCATTATCACTGGCCTTCACTACTTTACCACAGCATCAAACATATCACTACACATACCTCGAAAATTATACATTCTCCCATAAACTCGAAGCCGAACCTAACTCATGTTATTCTTATGAGTCCACTGATGCGTTGCAAGGGAAGAAGAGCGTGAAGCCAACGAAAATTATACAAATGGATTTTCTCCTCTTTCTCACCAACTTTTCCTTCGCCGGTGTGGTAACAGTGTTGTCTCGCGGTTTGTGGACGAGTTGAGGTTTCTGTCTCGTTATTTTTCGCCGAATCCATCAAGGCGCACCCCGCGCACCGCGCCCCGTGCCCCGCTCCTGCGCTTGCCGACGCTGAGTTGTGAGTGACAAGTTGCGGCTGCCCTAGAGCTCGAATTCATTCACAACTTGTCAGTAGTCTTATTTATACAGAGCGGTGAACGTCAAGTTTTCATCCCCCCTCCCCCACTGCCACATCAAGCCTGCTTCTTTTTCCCATTACTCCAAGCATCAGAAACAATCCGCGAATGATTCTATTCGTGCTCATGCAGACAGCTTCCGACAATATTTCCCAAACAAAATCTGTTCTCAAGGCAAGTCTATCTTGGTTCATTCGTTGAATTAATGGATTGCATCTTAGAGATTGAATCCGATTAAATATGAATTTATTGACGATCGAAAGCTTTAAAATAACGGCATTGAGAGAATATAGACTATTGAATGAATATGAGTGGATTGATTATCTCACCAGTTGAAAAACGTTCTCTCTCCATTATATTCATTTCCCAGACTTTTTCAGTCCTGATTCACAATGGGATTAAAAAAATTCACATTTTCTTGAGTTCGAATTCCTCTTAATACGAGAATAATAGAGGGGTCCAGTTACTAACTTTACTTCTCCGAAGATAATATATATAATTATAATGCTGATTTTAGAGTAAATGAAAATTCTATGTTCCTCTAGAAATCATGTACTGTAGTATATTCTGGAAATCCTATGTTTCATTCGTGAAGTGATCAGAACAATCCCATAATAATTTATTTTAACCCTTCAGCCGATAGATTTTTGAAGAACAAGTACAGATTCGGCTTTTCAATCTGATTGTTTTTAATCTGATTCATTCCTACTTACAAACGTGGATTATTGTAGGCTATGCTCTCAGTAAGTAGTATTTTTAAATCCCAATTCACGAATTTCTTTCTAATAGAACACACCAGTATTTATTCTATTCATTTTTTATCTTAATGAGCTGTATGTTTTGGTTTTCTTATTGCTTGTTATTGTAAATTGAATAAATAAAATTTGAATTTGTTTGATACCTATACAACCTATAAACCTATACCCGGTTACATCAATCTCGGTCAAGACATTTGAACATGTTCAAGCTGGGTACGCTTTGAAAATGAACACTGTAATTATCGATAGTAACCATCGCTATAGAAATCATATGTTCAGTGCACTCGTTGTAGAGGCGATTTGACCATGTTGAAACGTCTTGGTAGAACAGGACATGAGAGTAAATGTACATAAAAATTGATTCACTGTACTGAATGAATTTAATAGTTTCTACAAAGAAAATTTTAATGATTAAAAGTGGAAGATTAGACTGATTGTTCGATGCAATCATATCAATCAATGTCTATGCACTCTTGATGATTCCGTATCTTCACCGTTTTCATAGTTTTCTTTTCGATCTAAATCTAAACTTTGTTTTTGAGAATTGTCTTTATTTCATTCTAGCTAAATTCATAGTCCAAACACTAACCCTATACTCTTTAAATCAAAACGATTGATCTTGGTTCCATTTAAACCAAATTCATAGTCCAAACACTAACCCTAGACTCTTTAGATTCATTTATATAATCATTAAAATCATAATCTTTTCAAGGTTAGTGGTAGATAGGACTTAGAAGTCCTGAATCCTCCAAAAAAGATTTATTTCGTTTTCATTCCATTTCATAATCTATGACCCTAGAACTTTTGATTCATATTATATGCATGGACATGCATAAAGCGAAGGTTATATAGTGAGAGAGAGCAGTTAAGCGTTGAAAGCCAGTACTTGTCGCCGTCACGATGTGTGGGTAGGCCCACTGTACGTGTGCCCACAGCCCACGACTCGTGCCTGTGTTTGTGCGTGGGTGAGGAGAGGTGCTGCTGATGCTGCTTGCTCAGGCTGAGAGCCTTTGTCTTTGGTCTTGGCAGGCTGCTTGCTGCTTCTGCTCTGGAGCTTGACTATAGTCGCGTGCCCTTGGTCCAGGATACACTCTGTATTCTACATAGATAGAATCAGTAGATAGGTATAAATCCTGGCGTTTATCCCTTTGCACCCTCGCGTGCGTGCTCGTGTTTTGTCTGGCTGCAGACGTCTCAGTCACGATTTAATCCTCGGTTGCTGTGTGAGGGGATCCGAATAGCCCAACAATAATTAACCAGGTGCTGGGTTTTTGACTGTAGATCATTATTGTTGATCTGATTCTATCCTGATTATAGTAAACACACTATCCTGACTTCCTGACAAAGCGTGTATTGTTTGAGAGGTGTGGTGTCCTCTCAAAAATAACCACAAAATCATCAAAATATAGTTACAGTAGCATTATCTACTATGAGGGCACTGCAAAAATATGATATAAGATTAAATAAAAGAGATGTTTTCAGTTCTCTTGAATTCCTTACCTTCATACCTTTATATGAAGAAATTCCGCAACATCTCTGTTTCTAGTGTAAATTTAAAAATATGAAGAGTATTTATTTCGTAGGAATGATTACCATTGAACAAATTGTTTATATTTTTTTGTTCAAGCAAATACCATTATTCACTCCATGCTTCCAACAGTTTGCTTCCAAAAGGATTTGTATCAATCAATTCAGCGATCCAAATTCCAACTATAATAGAAATTATCTAAATAATCTGGGTGCAATAATCATAACCATACCATCTATAAATAATTCATGATAATAATTAATAATAACCTATTTATGAATTCATACCATCTCCATGATTAAACTGGTATCTTAAACGCTTTCAGCTTCGCTTTCATTCACGAATAACTGGAATTTGTCTTGAATATGTAATATTATACAAGTGGTAATGAAACATTAGAAATTATTCCCAACTACGCCGTACAGTTAGCTGAGTGAAAATATAAATTATATGTTGCTTATTCAAAAGAGAAAATTCTCGATTTCTGATTTCTGGAAACATTATAAGATGAATATTCATTAGACAATGCGAACATTGAAATTAAAATATTGTAAGTGATTAAAATTACCTTGTCGAGAAGAATACATTTCATTTGGTATTCGCAAAATTATCTAGAAAGCGTGCTTATTAATTATTTTTTGATGTATCATGCTTCATAATGAGCACTTCATAGTGCTTTTGAATAACTAATAAATAAATCATGAGCAGTGTCTGTTTTAATGATGAAGCTAAGCTTTCAGCACGCACATTTGCAATATTAGAGACAAATATTGGATACATTCATGTTTGGATGTGAAAGCTTATGCCGTCGCCTCACCAATCAACCTACATTGATGTGAACTCCATGTTTATGATGATAACTACACTACTCCAATATTCCTGCTCAACTCGAATCAGCATTTGACATTAGCGATAATAATCACAATGAATAAACCCTAATTTTAGATTCATTGGAATGCCGGGAGTGGGTTTTAATAACTGAAAATTTCATCAGTTTTCTAACGAATTCTCATATATGATATTTGTACAAAATAAATTCCATTACAATCTCGAAAGCGAAGCAAAATTACATAATGCATAATATATCATTGAATGCATAATATGCTCATAACATGGAGTAGTGTTAATATGTAGCAGAGAGAAGCCTTGTGAAGACTAAATAATGCCAGCTTATCATTCATGTATTTCTTATTTCACATCACCTTTTGTATGTCTACTTCACGACACGATGTTCTAATTTCACCTTCTTAATGATACTGGTTTGATTTCCTTATCAACTACTAAAAAAAATTGATTTTTTTAATAATTTTATAGTATTATACATCTACTACATTTACTAAATTTTTATTAAATTGCTTCTTTGGAGTTGATGCTTCATTGAAGTCACAAATGCTCAGTGCTACGATTAATATTCAATGCTGAATGGCAATCGAGCTGCATTTATCTTGGCGTTGTGAAGGAGAATTATTGAATGGAAAAAGTAACAAGAAGTTCAGTCTTGTATATTAGTTTCATGTGCCAGAGGAATTCGTTTCGTTCCAGCTTTCTTGTGCGTGACCAATTTTTTGGAACAGTTTTTCTACTTTTTTAATTTGACTTCCTGTCGTTTCGTCTCATTTTTATGCTTTCTCATGTTCGTGGAAGTTGGGGAGGGAGAAAGTGATGCGTGGAGTTCACCTTTCGGCAGGAAACCACCATTTTCAACCTTCAATAGTGAAAAGGTATTTTTTGCACCAAAAGTCAACTATACTACTACTAGACTCCAGACACTCTCAACACATTTACTTCTTCGACTGGAGAGAGCAGCTCATAAGAGATCATTCGTTCATCCGCCAGCTCATTGGTTGGTATTTTGAATTCAATGAAATATAATTAGTCATTCATCGACTGGAGAGAGCTCAGAAGAGTTTATTAGATCATCCGCCAGCTCATTAGTGTTTTGGATTCAATCATAATGTATCAGTATCATTAACATCCGTTTTATTACCCACTAGCCGTCAGGCTCGCTTAGCTCGCCATATCCATCTAGCAAGGGGGCTCCGCCCCCTGGACCCCCGACTGGATCGTCCAAGAATGAGATCAGCAGGCTCGCTTTGCTCGCCTGCATTTTTCATTTGAGCATTTTTATCATATGTTAGGACAATCCAGTCGGGGGTCCAGACTAAACGTCTGGCTAAACGGATATGGCGAGCGAAGCGAGCCTGACGGCTAGTAATATTCCCAGGATTGAAGTAGCAGTGCCCAAACAATTTTTCCGCAATAAATGCATTTAAATCTTCAACTTGGTGCCAACCTAACAAAGTCAACTCAACTTAATGCCAACCTGACAATATTATTAATTTATTTGCCAGTTAACAAAACTGTTTCGAAGAGGTACTCTATCTAGATTATAGTTCTATAGTAACATATGATATGGAAATTTCAATTATATTGGGAGAAGAAGAATATACATGCTAAAAGACGAACTTTAAACCCTTAAAAACAACCCTTAGAGTTAAAATATTGCCAAAAGATTTCTTAGTGCGCCTCTAAAGGGCCAACTGAACATACCTACCAAATTTGAACGTTTTTGGTCCGGTAGATTTTTAGTTGTACGAGTGAGTGAGTGAGTGAGTCAGTCAGTCAGTCAGTCAGTGAGTGAGTGCCATTTCGCTTTTATATATATAGATATACAAGCCTGCAACTCATGTGAGCATCACCCTCAGCGGAGAACAGATAGATGTAATCATGACTAAGGGAGTAGAGTTTTGATTTAATGAGTAATACAAGATTGATTCTCTTCATGTTCCTTTTGTTTTTAGTGGGTTCAGAATCCTTTTCACTTACGATAGTCCTGATTTATACTTGCCCCTATACATACTTATATGTACGTCATCCTACATTCTCTTTGAACTTGAACTATCGATGACAAATCATCGCTATTCAATGAACCCCAGGACAGTAGCAGCCTACCCTCTTCACAAGAGACACAACTCCATTTGTGTTTGTATCAACACTAATTAATTTATCCGAGTTCCTTCAGAACCGATCGAATTGAAAACGGCCAAGACGGCAACTGATTTATTATTCCACCTACTGCACACTGCAGTCGAACGGCAAACTGTGTTCTTTTGCCTTGTTTGAACAAGGCTAGCCTATAAGTGCAAGTGAGGCACACACTCAAGTTGAAGAAGAAGAAGAAGAAGAAGAAGAAGAAGAAGAAGAAGAAGAAGAAGAAGAAGAAGAAGAAGAAGAAGAAGAAAAGGGAAGATAACTAAAGTGAATAAAACTAGCAGAGTGGAGTTGAAGAATGGATGAGTTCTGTAGGTGGCAGTGTAGGGAAATTGAAGAGGAAGGGTTGGAAGAAGGATGTGTGAGCTTAGAGGGTGTGATGATGAGAAGGAATGGTTTGACTAAAGAGAAGGAGTGAATAAGATGGTGGTGGAGGAGGAGTAGGAGAGGAAGTAGCTGATTTTAGTGGCGCAACTTAGGAATGAGTCGAAGCAAACACTTTTCAGAGCGGCCAATATTTGCAGACTCTTAGAGCAGATTGCATTTGATCGAGTATTGTACAACAAGCCGGAGCACGCGTGTAGGGGAGTGCAAGTGAGAGAGAGAGTGAGATAGAATGACAAACGCGTCGCCTCGTTGAAAAACCTTTAAGTGAGGCCGAATCTACGATAGGAATGCCGAATAACGTACTTACTCGACTATCGGTCTGCACTCAGGGGATTCGTAAATGTCTCATAGAAATTGAATCTAGAACAAGATCGAAGCACCGAAGCAGCCCATTCCTTTTCCTTCCACTTGATTGCTTACGTCTGCAATCGAATACATCAATTCTGAAAAAAACTTCATGACGGATAATAGTTGGAACTATTATATTATAACATCATTGAAGTCGCGTTAGTTCAACCAAGTGTAATCTACTCCCTTGGGGTGCTGGGATAAGAAATGCAAGGCCCACCTTTTACCTTTGTGGCGAGAGTCTTTATTGCAGACAGATGAGAAAGAAAATGCGTTCGGTTCGATGGAATCTGATGCGGAGATATTTATAGAGAGCTTGAAAAAATCAAGGTGGTTTTTGTTATAGATGACAAAGCAGCAGCCTCCCCTGAATGAAGGCTACCCGAAGGTTGAAATCTTCGTATTGGGCCAGAGTGGTGCGAACTATTCTCCTGGCTACGCCTGAACGAGCGCCATATTCCCGAACAGGCTTGTTGAAGAATGCATTTATTTTGTAAGCCTCGGCCGCCGCGACAGCGAACAGGGTGCACAGATCAGGGAGGCTGACCTCTTCAATCTCCAGCCCGCACCTTTTTGCCCCGAAAATATCAGTTCTTTCTTCTTTTACCTGTCCAATTTAAAATCGAACATGGTCGCTATCTGGGAAATCGCCCCCACATCAGCCGGCAGCTGGTCCTTCACGTATTATTTTTCACTGCCCTCTCATCGACCCTGCCATCTACACAGAAATCTGTAAAGCTGGACCGACTCGAACATCTGCCTGTCATTTGAGACTGCAACTCGTCGATCTTCGACTGAGTCGAATTTGTGAACGACCTGTCAGACTTGATTGGCTTCAACAACTGAATACTATTCCCCAAAAACCTGGAGAGCAACGTATTTCTTTTTAAAATGTAGCAAATATCAAAAATCATGATCTTATTCTCAGATTATTCTTTTTTTATTGCTAGATATAAATAATGAAAGGCAAGCTCTTGAATATCCAAGTTCCAGAACTACCTCAGAATAAACAATCTAGTATAGAAGTTTTCTCTGGAACTACAATATTGGAGTGAAACCTACTTGGGTTTCACCTTTGTGGAATTTTTCAAGGTGGAGTGTTAGATATATAAAGTAGTCAATACTAGGAAAAGGCACTCTTCTCTTTCTACATTGAATTATTATTGTTTATATCACAACATAAATCAATTTACAGTTTCGTAGCAAATATAATAGTTGAGTAGCATGACAATATAATTAATATCAGAAGCTCCATCCACTACATGAATACTAATCATGTGAACACGGTTGCTGAGGTGACTGTTTTGGCAACAAACTGTTTATGAGAAGATAAACAAATTATGGTCGGGGCACACATATCCGCACCGAGCCCGCGCCGTGGCACGGCCAAGTGACGGACGTACTACGGCGAGTGAGAAAACAAATGCTTTCAAACGTGTAGGGACACATACTACCGCACCGCGTCAGCACCGTCACCGTGTTTGATGCCCGAGCCGTGCCCGCGCCGTCACCGTCTATGATTGAACGAAGTTAAACCAAAAGTAAAAGTAGAACCAAATAACTTAAGCCAAAGGTATAATATAATAAAATAAACAGCAAAAAGTAGAAAAGAAGGAACCCATCACTGTGTTTGAGATTTTAAATTTAAAACTAATTACGTTTAGATATGCGTAAGGCAGAAGATAACGATTTTTTTGCTGATATATATTTACGATACGTGACTGTGGTATTGTTATGCATCGAAATATATACCAGCACTATGATTCTCATCTTCCATGTCTACAGGTAATTCGTTTAAAATTGAAAAATATAAATTTAAATCGGATGTAACAAGCTTTAATAGTATTTTATTATTTATTACCTAACAATAGTTAAACACGTTCAGAAATGAGACCACAGTAGCACTACAGAACTGAGACACTGCTGCCACTCGGCTGTCGCACTGATATGTATGTTCTTCTACCATCATCACCGTGTCGCGGACGTAGCTCGACCGTACCTCGGCACGGTTCGGTGCGGTTATGTGTTCCGAGCTTTAGAGTTTTGTGATGAACGTTCCAAATATTATTAATGTTGTACTTTATTTTCATCTTGTTCACAAATTTTAACTTCAAATGAATAAAGTGTTAATCACAGAAGTACATTTACAAAAATACAATATTTCAAGCTTTATACGTTTTAGAAACTGAAATAGAAAATTCTAAAAACAGTGAAACTCCTGTAAAGCCGTGTTTACACTGAACAAATGTTCGACAAACATGTTTGTTAAAAAAGTGTGGACACGGCTCAAGTGTTGCTTTGTACAACGCGCTGCTTGACTACAGTAAGGAAAATACATAATTATCTATAAATATCATTTTCTTGTATCATTGTTTGATCCGTATTTTCCACTACTAAATTTTAGCGTGAATTGTTTGTTTCTAAATCATTTACTTTTTTCAGGTGGGTGACAGTGAACATTTTCCCATTCATCTTCATGCACAAGGCTTTAAACACAAGAGTAGTCTTCAGCTTCAAGTAAGTCAGTCTCTTATCACTAACTAGATGAGTCCCTTTTGAACAGCTCAAACGCTTCCAAATTATTTGCTATACCAATCATCGGAAATTCCAACATTTTGAAGTATTGTTATTCTTTAAATTCTTAAAAGGTTATAGGATCAAAATTCTCTTAAGAAGTGCTTCTTGTTCAACGGAATGAGAAAATCATGGACTTATTGATAAATTACACTTTTCTTTGTCGATATCAATAATAATATTAGAACAGAAGTTTGAATGTATAAAAAACTTTAAGCTTTTGTTCCTGCTCTACTACCCTTAGATCACTTTTATTATTATTATTCTTACTCCTCCCTGAAATAATCGTTCAAGCAGGGAGTAATGTTCTTTTACTTATTTATTGTAATATACGTATTTGTAATTCATTTCTTGATCTTTCATGTATATTTTATTCATATTCACCATAACTGCATATCTTGTACTGTTTATTTTCCGAATTATACCATAGCTTCTTTTTTTATAGCTCTCTGTCAAATGCATTAACTCTTATTATAATTATATAGTATTATAGGCTGAATTCAATTAAAGAATAACAAGGATTGAGGCAGATTTGGTTGAAATAGTCTTTAAAAACAGTCTAGTCTACCCCACCAGCAGTCAGTAAAGCAATTATTGAATGACGACTAAAACCAGTAGGTCTTCATTCATCAGCGACCCAAATTTTCAAGCTGATAGCTTCTGGCTTTCTGTGTGTGTGTGTGAGTGCGCTGTGTGCGAGCATTGACTCGAACCGCTTGACTTGAAATGGAAATTCTCATGGAAACTCGCGTTTATAAAAGAGCACATGAGAGAGTGATTGAGAGTTAAGAGAGAGAGAATGTTTACAAGTGAGAGGATGAGTGCGAGAGAGATATTGGTGAGAATATGAGTGAGAGGGTGGACCGCGAGAGTAGCCCTGAAAACCGTTATTATAACGAGCATTTTAATTGCTATCAGAAAATCGGAGTGAACAGACCAGGACTGAACTTCCGGTGTGGCTCGTCTCTCTCTCCACCTGTGACTTCCGGAGACTTTTAAATTCGGCCGTTCAGAGCCGCACCAAACACGTTTTCTGCTTCAACGCCTGCTTCATGCCTTCACTGATCACTCTTTTTTCATTTCTCACTTGCCAAATTGTTATTGAACCACTTTTTCTCAAATACATCGCTTTCTAACGTGTCAGTCATATAAAGTGGAAGTTCAGTAGCCCCTACCAAGGAATAAAACAATCTCAAGAATAAAATTTCTCTGTCCCTTCTTAGAATAGTTGAAAAACAGAATATATTCATGATTAAGTTTATTCTGTATAGAATCGATTCCTTGTCATAAATTATAAAGAAAATATAAAAATGTCACAAATAATTTTCTTTTTTCTTAAAAAGAGAATATCTAATTATTGAACAATATCAATTAGAGTTTCTAACGATATAAAGACCGATTAATTTTTGAAGTAGTATATAAGGATAGAAAAAATAAGCTCATTAGTCTTTAGACTTTACAATTTTTCTCTAGTTATAGTTATTAAGAGAGAAATTCATCTCAATAAATATGCACAATTAGCAGATCTTATAATCATGTTTCAGATGAATTCCAAAATCATAGAGACCGTTGAGACCCTTTCATGTTTCATCGTCCAGCATTCAGTTGGTTGTTACTCTCTCAAACTGTCGATTGTATGCTGTTTCTTCAGAACACGGTTCTCCTAAAAATAACGGCTACCGAACTATCATCATTAAATGCTTCTATCTCATCGAAGTTTCCACGCTATCTCTGCATGACTTCCATATAGTTTTCCGGTCACAGGTACTTGAGTATGCCTTTGCTGTTTAATTAATACTCTTGTAACGCATATACTCGCGAATGTTAGTCAATCAGATAGAATCTCAAGAACAACAGTAGCCGTGAGAGGCTACCTGCTAAAGGAAGAGGGAAGATGCTCTGTTGGACAACTTCTGTCTTGAGAATTTATGAATTGTTTGGGAAGGGGGTATCCCGGCCGAATAAGGTCTCCGGCATTCTAGCTCGCGGCTAACAACAACGGGGTACTGTGCTGTCCAGATGTTCCCAACTTGGGGGATTCGAGAACCGGCTGTCGAAACAGAAGAGATGAGGAAGATGAAGATGAAGAAAGAGGAGAACAAGTGCATGAAGATGAAGAAGAAAAGTTCGTCCGGCTGTGTTGTGAACAGGGTCAGGAGAAGGAGCAGGCAGGACCCAGCAACAGTCAGTTCTCAATCGCCGCCTGTTGCACCTGCTGACTGTTTCCTTCTCTATTCTCTCCACATCCTTTCTCCTTCCCTTTCTTTTATTTAGTGTACGTGCAACAGTAGCCAGCGATCGTGTTTGTCCAAGTAAGTGCGTGTGCGCTGCCAATCTTGTCGTGGGAAAAATCTCGTTGCGTTCCCACAATTACCTTATGAATGATTTCAATATAATTCTTTTACCTCCTTGTTCGCCTCCCAGCTAGTTTAATAACTATCTGTATGAAATTGCCTCTTCCATAATGCTTTGTTGTCCATATATGTGTGCAGGCTACATGATTTGAAGGGCAGGTCGACCGCAATACAAGTCGGCCATTTTGAATCCGTATTTGATTTACCAAGCAGCAACTGCCTACTCACTCTCTCTTGTCTGCTGCATTTGTCCACACCCTTGAAATATCATACTGCCGCTATTGAGTTTCGAGTAAATTAGATATTCGCACTCCGTAAATATAATTGATTTTATGATTGAATTGTTTGCCTATTGCAGGAGTGTTCACTCTCTAGCATTTAGGAATCATGACACCTAGAACTAGACAGATTTCTACAACTAGAGAGAAATAAAAATTTATTCTCCCCAGTTATTAGCAACCGTCAACTAATAATTGACACAAGCGACCGTTTGAACTGAAGTCGATCAGAAGTTGCGTGCAGTTCACCAGTATGAATGAATTGCAGCTGACCGGAGATAAAATTCTCATTGTTGGAAGTGATCAAAGATTTTTCATTTCCGAACGTGGTGGAAATCTTAATTAGCAATGGCTTTTCTATTGTTGCCCTGTTCACCAATTTCATTGAATTGGAAAAATCAGAACTCCATTAGATCTAGAATGAAGGAATCATATTCATTTCTTGTTGTGTCTGTGAACATACTAAGGACTTTCCTGATGCAGAAAAATAGTTTATACTTCCAATCTTCGAAGCAGTTTTACAAGCTCAGAACTGATCCAGTGGCTCTAGTTGTTTGAATCTATCACTTAGAAATGTCTTTTAAAGCATGAAAATGTCATTTGAAAGATGTTGTGGTATAAAAAATATATGTTGGGAAAATGGTACAATTACACAACAATGGAAATTGCACAACAATTAAGAAATATTGCTGCCAACCAACTAGCGAAACAATGATGGAATAAATAGCAATCATACATAACTAGGATGTTTGTTACACATATTATGTTGATTGGATTGTTTGATGGTAGGAATTTGGATTATATGATTACAATATAGAAGTTTATTGAAATACTCGAATGATAAATGGAGCTAATTTATAGCATATTAAAATTTTTTATAAACAAAATCTTCGGATTTTCATCCTCTTTACTTTTAATAAGGAATCCAAGGCATTCCATGTTATAATCCAACACTGATTGCGAAAGACCATGGGGAATTTTGAAACGTATAACTAAACAGAGAATTCATCAAACAGTTTGGATGATTTACAGTCATATTACAATTGTTTGTCATTTTTTATCCTCTCTGTGACTGTAATCAATTTTGTGATGAATGAATTTTCCAATTCGCCTTCAGCCTCTTCATTCTAGGACTAGCATAAGTTCTAACTCTCTTCATCCTGACTATCTTCGATTTAAACAAACGAGAATCGTCTGACATTTGTATCAGTTCAGATGTGACCTACAT
The DNA here is from genome assembly GCF_014356525.2 of Nilaparvata lugens. Lineage (NCBI taxonomy): Eukaryota > Metazoa > Arthropoda > Insecta > Hemiptera > Delphacidae > Nilaparvata > Nilaparvata lugens. The sequence continues at coordinate 20,218,775 of NC_052508.1, forward strand.
GTATTATTATAAGAGTCATTCTCAACTCCTACACTTTCAGATGAACACACCAACGCCATTAAGAGCCAAAGAATACTGTCATACTTGCCTCGTGAAAGCTATTCAATGTAGTGTCTGATTGAAATGTGCGACGTGCTCATTATTTTGGACAGACATTGGTATTGTCAACATTATGTCAATCGATATGGAAATCAGATCAATGTGTGTCAAGTTGATGGGAACATGACTGTCAAATCACACATGTCCACGTTTATTCTGACAACATGAGGGCTGTTATGGTTGACACACAAATATAGGATTAGAAGTTTGGACAAATATTATTATAGAAGCTTCATAATATCATACCATCCCGAATTTTATCTGATAATTCCATAATCATGACTTTATCATTCAATTTAGTATTAGTCTTGTGGTATCTAAACAATGATTTTGAATCACTAATCAGCTTGAAGAATAAAAAAATATGATTGATTGTACTGTATTATTTTTGATATGATAAACATAAACAATGACTTATGTCGGTGAAATTGAACATTTTTTAAAAAGCAGGAATATTTTGAGAGAAAAATTATAAAATAATGTGAATTGAATCATCAAAAATTACAAAGATATATTCTTCAAATTGAGTTCTCATGATATTGCTAGTGCTATGTGAACATGTGCACAATCAGGGAGGTCCTTTAGAAACAGGTCTTAATAATTTTCGAGGCAGCGTCAAATTACTCAACATATGGTCGAGCATATGCTAGTGTCAGATTTTAAAAATATCTACCACCCTGCTAATCCAGATCTGTTTCATCTTTTTTCATACTTGGCTTCGGAAGCTGATTAGCCTGCACCAAAGCCCGATCAATTTAAGTGGTTGCTTCCATAAATGGACTGTGCAATTTGCATCATAGAAAATTCAATCCACTCTTGGAATGTACCATTAGTATTAATTATTATCGAGTAACTTAAAATTTTGCAGCCATCAATCTCTCAAGCTCAACCACATGTGCATATCAAATTGATAAATTACTTCTTAAGATTATTGGTAAAGCTTTGAAGCTAACTGCAGAGAATGTGCAATAATAATTTTAGGCCGAAATTTTGGAGCCGAGATAATAATCCAATTTCTTTTTCTCACAATTTAAAACATGAGAGAGTTTTCTAATGAGATTGAAACACTTTTTCTATTGGCACGCAAAAAACGAAGACTATATCGTATTAGCTCAAATGCTACACCGTACTACTTGTGTTACCGATAAGTATTTCTTTATCCTACCTAAAAACTTACTCAGTACAGTTATAATATTCATTTGCTTCATATATTATTATAGACGTTCATACAGAATATGAGTAACCAATATGAGTATATAACTGGAGCTATAGTTTTTTTATGAAATATTAAAATAATTGAGACTGTAGGAATAAACAACGATATAGATATCTGAGAAATTCTATAATTTGATACATTCACATTTGGCATCCATACTATTCAAACGCACTTCGTTTACCTCGAGGATAAACGAACGTCCCAACATTCTCAATAATCCTCCAATAGTCTTTTGGTGTGCATCTTCTGTTGAATATGTACCGTATTACAGAACAGGACAATAACATTTGGACACCTGTCTATGCTGTAATTAAACTGACGTCTTTGGCCTCTACTTGGATCGTTGTACTCCTTTCTGGACTTACATATCCTGTCTCTGCTTTCCTGTATTACTCACTCTTTCAGAACACACACCTACAGCTGCACTCACACTCACACATGCACCTACTTATATTGTCCTACAAAGGCTTGTTGCAGAAAGTGAGTGTAGAAAAAGAGCCGAGGAAAACAATGCAATGGAAACATAAACGCCGCTTCTTACTTCTGCACTGTTCCATTTTCTTGTGTGACTCATCCGTTTTCTGTTTTCCTCGGTAATTTTTCAATCCTCTTCCGTTTAAACGTGAACTGTTCCTGTCTAATGAGTGCTCTCATCCTTTCTACAACAATGGACAATTATTATTCTGTACTTCGGCGTAAGAGAGGAAAATGTAAACATAACCGGGGCCTTACGACGTCTTCAAGATGTCCGTTTCTACATTTCATTGTTCCTTCGGCCTGAAAACATCTTCCATGCCGACCGACTAACAAAGCATTGCATGTGTCTAATCAGTTGGTTCTACGCATTTTTCACTGGAAATTATTATTTCGAAGAATATGGGGAAGTATTATTTCTAGAATCCAAGACAAAGATACTGACTATGCAGTATTTTTTTCGAATTCTTGGAATGCAAGTTCTTTCTGTTTTAGTGAATTTTTATAGAACATAATATATTCATTTATTCGAGCACATAACCTGCTATGAGAATTGACAAATTAGGCCTACTCACGTACAGCAAATAAGAAGATACCAAAGCACAATAGATATAACTTATGTTTTTCCACCTACCGTATTTTTTAAAACTTTCAAAGGAGTTATATTTTAGCAGAGATAGTGGACATCCCAGTCAACTGAAATATCTTGCTGTAGCAGCATCAATACAATAATAAATTATTGTTAAGAGGTATTCATTCCATTTAATTAAAATTATTATAAAAATATGTCTTCCAAGTAGAATTAACTTTATTTCCTTCAAATAAATCCAACCAGATGCCTTATAATGCTCTATTTCAAATATAGTTGAAGATTGAAGATTCAATATGAGTTCATGAAAAATACTATATTTCAAAGATACTAAATTTGCATTCAAATTGTGTATTGGAATATTCTTTTTGCACTGTTTCTTTGATGAACAGATCTTATGAACCATCTACCTTTGCTATTTTCTAATAGGACAAGAGTGGAAAGTCAAATCAACATCAAAGGATGGAGAAAGTATAATTTCAGCCTCTGAAACTGAATCTTGAACTTGGAATTAAGTGTTGCGATCAATCTAGAAAAAGAGCGTTTGTGTGTGTACATTGGTTTTATCTGGTTTTAGCATCAATGGACAGAAGTAGTAGCTGCTTCGCTTGATCGGAGTAACCAGATCTCGCTCGCTCTCGCTTTCTTCCACTTGGAAAGGCAGCTGGAAAGTTTTGCCAGATACGGGTTAGGGTGCTTGTTCTTGGGCAAACTACGTTCACAGCATCCCAGTTAATTCGAGTAAACTGGATACACAGCAAAACAAACTTCCATTTCTAAGCGCTACACTCTTCCAATGTCAGCTTTTGTTCATTTACCGATTGGCTGGGATTTTAGGTACCGTTCTCCTAGAATCAATCCACAGGAATTTCAAGAAGGATTATCTGAGATAAGATACCTAGTTGCTCCAGTTTTGATTATGATACTGGTTGATTGGAGCAAGTATATTGTTTCAACTTTGCAGAAGATTGTTTGTGCATTATATAGAATTTCAATCTGGCAGACATTCATGGATAAACAATCTAGGAAATTATAAATAATCTATAGATTATAAAAAGATTGAACGAATTCTAGTGTAAATTATTGGGTTCAGTAGTCAAACCTCTTTCTTAGTACCAATGTCATCATCATTAAATATCCCCTGTATTTCATATTTTTGTTGGAATCTGATCTAAACACATAAATAGGTATGTGACTTAGTTACAATCATCAACTACTCCCAAGCCCTGCAGTTATGGGTCTAGAGCAGTTATAGAGTCTATAATGTTACCAAAAACGAAATATTATATCAAAAAATTTTTGGTATGATTCTATATTGTTCATTACAGGTATAAATGAATGAATGAACAATAAATGAGTTAATACAATGAAAAATATAATAATGAATGAATGTATACATAAATGTAGAGTAGCTCCATCTTTTCAATCTTTCCCATCTTTGAGTTTTGATAGACTTGATCAGAAAAACTGGTACATTGAAAGAGATTAATGACACTTTCTGCATAAAAATATTCTTAATGGCATTGACTAAAACGAACTAATCCATCCTGAACCTCTATCTGTTTACTCTTTCTCTGTAGCTATCGTAGCTTTCTCCCCAATTAATCAAATGTTGGCTGAGCAGTTTATCGCTGGAGCCCGAGGGCTGACAGAGCGGACCAATATAGACTTCTCACTCTTTCTTCTTTTTCTATCCTCTTTTTTCGTCTCCATTGAATGTCTCGAATAGATCGATCGATTCGAAAACGAGACGTTGCTATCAATTTCTCTCGTTTATTCGCCTCATTATCGACTCCCAATTGACAGGTCGTTTTCACCGAACCAGCTCGACTCTCGACTGGACTCCAATCGACTGCTCGTCTAATTATCCACGAACCGCTTCGCCCTGCAGTAACATAGTGGACAGACAAATCCTTCGAATAATAGACGACAGGAAAGCTGTTGGGGAAATCTCATTTGGACAAAATACGTCTAGTTTATTGAATGGTTAATAATAAGGCACAGACAAGCTCTCAATATTTCTGTTATTTTCTGTGTCGTATGGCATTATCAGATATGAGTTACACAGCTACAGAAATGTGATCGTTGGTTATTTCAATTACAAGTATTATGAACAGTATTTTGCAATTTGATTATTTGTAATATTTAACGGTTCTCAAATTCTGAGAGGAAAAAGTACAATTCATGAATAAAATATTGAGGGTTAATGTGCAATTTTATATTTTTGTAATACATGAGCCTAAAAAAGAGGCCCAAAAACCTAATCCAAGATAACACCCACCCTCTCCATAAAAATTCCACACTGGTGAAGTTCATAGGGGTCTAAAAATTATGAACAAACTCCCCACCCCCCCCCATTTCAAAATCCTGTATTGAATCACAGTACATACAAATATATCGATTATTCGTAATTAATAATGTTGATGTTTTGTGGCAGACATAGAATGGCTGTGTTGGAACTTTATGTTCAGTTCAAGTAGTGTAAGTTATTCAGGGGCAGATCATGAAACCCTCTCAACACGTCAATACCTAATAATATTCAAGAATCCAACCCAAATAAGTAAAATACCGAACTACTATGTTACACAAATAACATAGCTTCCCCGTTAACAAAAACTACGTCAGTTGCTAATCTATTGAATACAAGTTTCATCAGCTTTCAATAATAGCAATATGACAATGTATTTTCTCATTTATCTCATTCATGAATGGAAGTTCAAGTAGCATAGTTTGAAAATTCATGATCCCAATTGGAAATTTGTATGGATACATTGTCACAACCATTATTTGGGTGATTGGCTCAAGGTATTCATTATCATTTTCTCAAATCAGTATGTGATGATAAAAGGAATTTATTTATTACTGTATTATGTAGATGATTGTTCTTATCTGTTTCGAATTATTTTTCTTCTGTGATCAGTGTATCTGAATAGTTCATACAGTGAAAATGTGAACTATCATGGAACATCTCTTTAGTATGAGCAATACTTCACAATAATGAAGCAACTATCATGTCTTGGAATGTGGGATGGTAGCCACTGCAATTACAACAATTAAAGCATTTGATAGCAAGAGTTGAGAAAATAGCACAAGTACTTGTGAAGCACTATGACTGGAATTCAAAAAACTAATGAGAAGCTCAAGAACGATGTAGGAGAAGAGAGATGAAAAGTAGTGGAAATAGTTCTCTGGGAATTAGTAATTCAGTATAGATTTCTTCTTAATTATGAAAATGTGTTGTATAAGGGCGATGGAAAGAGGAAACACGGAAAAACAAAGACAAACCATGAAATATCAGCATAAAAGGTATTATTGCCTTGATCTAGATCGCCATAATATTGTATCTACTAAGGACATTCTGTGGATGAAGGCTTTCAACTGAATGAGTGTTATAACTCGAGACAAACTCTTGAATTTCTGACACCAGTACCAGAGTAGACAGAGTTTGGTATAATATACAAATTCGAGTAGATTAATACTAACTGACGATGCTCAATATTTTAATTATATCAGATCATAGTTATAATAGACTTAGATCCATTAAAACACTCACTATTATTAAGAATTTGAGCTGATCTCGCTGCTGTAGTATTTTAATATACAGTATTACTTGAAACTGATACTTTGTCTTGAGTGTCCTTACATTTAATCGGTTTCAATCCTTCAGCGAGCTTATTCCAATGATCTCTAATATAGTACTTTCAAGATGGAATAAGTGAAACTTGAACGAAAACGTTAGCTCTCACCTCGCAGCTTGCACTAATACTTCAAGTCCTTTCACAAACCAGAATAATAATCGGATCATTGGTAGGCCAGTTATTACCAAAGTAGCATTGTGGTTAAAGGTTGAGCAATTCAAATTGCTTGTTAACAGCATGGTGGTGACGTCAGTATTGATAGGCCTACTAACTGTAACAATGCACTAAGAGCAATTTAAATAGTGAGTGATACCTTTAAAGCAGAGCACGATCCAACAGCTCATAGTGCGCGTGCTTCGACTTTGTTATCTTGTAGGCGGCCTTGGCGCTTTATTAAGTTTGGCCTCACCAAACAGAGTAACAGAGAGACAACAAGGGGAGAGAGAGAGAGAAAGAGAGTATGACTGAGAGCAGATCTTAAGATTTTCTAGTAATACGAACAACGAACGTCAACTGCAACAACAAAACTGACGTGGAAGCGTCATTTATTAATACAAATTGTGTCGGCACGTTATAAAGATTATGCTAATGAAGGCGACGGGTCCTGCCTTACTTAATTGAAACAAACTGTCTTCTCATTTGTCCTTTTTAAAATTTTATCCGGACGCCCGGCTAGATTAAATGCTGGCGCAATGATTGAGCCCTGAAGCCTGAATGCATGGTGATGTATAGGAGATCTGTGTGGGAGGAGGTAGGAGGTAGGTCACAATAGGCTACGAACCACTAATGAGTTGCTAGCTCGGGATGAGACATTTTTGAAGAATCTACTGTCTATGAAACTAGGAATGCGACCAGACTTTTCTTGAAATGAGAGTACTTATTCTCAGAGCGGAAATTGCAATTTTAACTTCAAAACATGGAATGAAAAGTTTTCATTGGAAAATAAGAGCATTGTCGTGAAAAAGAGTTATTCTTCCAATAACTTGGGTCCAATTCCGAACCAAAAACAGTACAGATACAACAGTACAATCTAGAACAACCTACGTGTAAGAACATTGTGTTTTTCTCTGACAACTGATACCAATTGTATCGGATAATACCGCGGAATGTGGCAACCTGAAATACAGCAGTACAACAAATAACAAAGATATCAGTAGCAGTTTGTTTAACGGTGGTAGACACACGGTTTGTGGTGGTTGAGGTGAGTCGATCGCTGGACGATTTCTTTTAATTGGGCGAGTTGAAGTGTGACCAGTGAAGTCGCAGGTCGTCCAGTTGCGATTGCGACGCTCGCTGGGAGCTGGGGACGCCCCGTCGCCACGTCGCCGTTACAATAACGACGTCGGCCAATTATTTCACAGCGAAATCTCGTCTTCGGATGTTGGCGTCATTAGCGCCAAATCCATTGCAATGGCAGAGCGGTCTCGGTCCCTACTGCTGCTGCACTAAACGTTTTTCCGGCGTTTCGCGGTCTTATTAATTTTCTCCTCTTTTTTCACTTGCTTCATTTCGGTTTGCCGGTTCAACGGCCAACTCACAGCCTGGAAATTTCACCGCAGGCTAGGTCAACAATGCTTGTTAAGAATGTTATTATGTACTAATTTTTGTGATACCTAATCGTGAAGTCCTTATGAATGCTTTATTTTGCCTGAAGAACCTGAAAATAAGAATATCATGTTACACATTACTTGTCAAAAGCTGCAAGGAACAAAAAAAAGCTCATTGACTTGCACAATAACAAATGAACAACAGATCACTGTTGTGATCTTCAATGAGAACATTATACTTTCGATAATCTGCTTTGTTTCTCATGCATGGAAACTCATGGGAACTTTGTTGATCATTTGAATTTAAAATAGTCTGGTTAAATAATCAGCTTCAATTAATGTTCCCTGGGATTTACGTTCCCTTATATCTTCCCATTCTATTCCTGAAAAACATGACTTCTTATATGAATATGAAATATCCGATCAACCATGCAATACTGGGAAATTCTGACAATACATTACAATTCGATAACAGATTCTGTTGCTGATGATTTTTTGTCACTTATAAAAAATACTATATAACATTCCTCAAAATGAATTTTCCATGAATAACATTTTTCGAAAGAAAACGGTGACAGTTTGCAAGCTCAAGGTAATTTCAATGTCGAAATAGGAAACCTCTTCGTTGGCTGCTTGAAGAGAAAGTTGAACTAATGAAAGTAATCATAAATGAAGGATTCATGAGATCGTCCTCTAGATAATTGATTTCCATATTCGATTAGACTTGATCAACATGATTTCCATTAACCACGTTTCTCAATCTCAAGAGGAAGATATTGACAGAGTGAGATTTCAGTTCTCGATGATTGGTTGATAGATATCCATATTTCAAGCAATAACCTAGAGAAGATAGGAGTTTTTAGGTCTCAATGATTGCGAAATTCATAGCGGCTTTTATCTTCGCCTGAAAAGGGAAGAATTACAGATGATAAATGTGTCACTGGGACTGCAATTTCAGTAGAACACAGATTGATGATTGGCGTGTCTTGATGACAAGAAACTGATGGTGGAGGATGGAAATGTGGCGAAAGCGAGTCTGCAAATTGTTTGTTTCGGAGCAAAGGAAGTCGTGTCGGCAGATTCTACGCAAAAGTAAGATGTCATTATCGACGCATGAATAAACCAGAAGATCACGCTGGGTGCTTCGTTTCGATGTTTCAATCTGCTTCTTTCTACAGTCAACAACCGCCTGAGTAACCCGAATATGGCGTCGCCAAAGGGGAGACCGCGTCTAACGGAGAACAGACCTTAATTCCGACAATCGATTCTCGTGAATCGATGACTTGAGCGCGATAGTGCACGATGCAACCGGAAAGCGATTCGAGGAAACGGATCTACAACTGAACACAGACTCTCTTATCAACGAAGATTAACATCGATTCGAGCCTACTGTGACGTCACAGGCCAGGATCTACCTCGGTCACGGTGGGACACGACCTCTTGGCCCAGATCTGTGTCGCGGGGCTCCGGCTATGGCATCTCGCTCCTCCAGCTTCAAGTTACACAACGCATGTGTGTGAATGTGAACAAGCACTCGCACCAACGCACCGTGACACGCACTCGCCGCTCATCTTCAAGTAGCTTCTCAAGATCACTGTCACGAGTCTCTGCTCCTCACCTTCATGGCGACCTCTATTAGTCTCAGTTTCACAATACAGCTCAAGTAGGTATCTTATAACTTCACGTTACGATCACATATTAGTTTTGGTTATAGGAGGGAAGGAAATCCAATTTGATCTGATATTTTGATGTTTAGTTCACTTTAGCTATTATATTTCTTATGTACTAATTGTTTATTGGTCATCTCAGTGGTAGAGTACCGGTTTCCCTAACTTTGATAACTTCTACGCAGAATACTCTCCTACTAGTATTGACTAGCCAACCACTGTAAGTGTTGGATGATCAAAATTAGAAATTCAGTGGGTAGAAGCATAGAAAAAACTAAGTTATCATATAAGAGTATTTCATTATCCTCTCTGGTAGGTATACAACAAAATATGAACAAAAACGCCCTTCATATGATGCGATGAATGAAGGACTAATTGCTATTGATTGTACTCATAATTCCACCTTACCTTACATTTTACGTGTTTATACCTTACATAACGTAAGCTGGATACAATACCGTCGATTGATTAACTTATCTGGGTTGATTAATTCATTCAAATTTTCTCACAGTATTAATTCATATCATTTTACAAACTCTAGAGTGTACTGCATTTCCATATAATATATTTCAAATATAGGTCCAAAGATTCAACGAATTTTGATTAATTATATCATAATAATATGAATCAGGAATAATTGAACATTATTAACTATATAGGCTATTATAATGTAATGTGGATCAAAACACGGATCAATGAGGAATATCCATAATGTATTATGACAATAATTTGCCACAATGAATATTCATAGAGTTATGTGATCTGTATTTGCCTAATCAATATAGAATAGTGTTTCCTTATAGCAAGGAGATTCTGGCCTTCATGTCTATCATATATAGTGTATATTATTTTCTAAACTATTTACGAAATCATACGTTGATTTTCATATTATTTATATAGGCTACTGATCAATGCTTTTGACTGGCTTCAGTTATTTGTTGACAATAGATTGTTCAATTTCAATACTTGAAGTTTGGATTGGAAATGGAGCAGGATACATGTCGCGAACTGACAGAATATAATCATTTACTAGTGAAACTTATGACGATTCGTTTGACACAATATATAATTATGAAACTGAAAGAACAGTTAGCCTAGTCGAGGTAACACTCTAATAAAATCGAATCTTCTTTCTGATAAGGAGCAGTCGTACTATATATATTTCATATCCTTCTTAGTGCCGGTTGCACAGCAGCCGGTTAAATTTTAACCGTGATTGATTCCACGAGAACCAATCATAGAAGGCCTTACACTAGGTCTGACAATAAGAGATCCATGGAAAATTTAATTATGCATTAGTGAGAATTCTTTGGCAGAAATAAAATTATAAAGCGACTTATTTATTGACTGGCAGATTATAAAAAGGAAAACACTTGCACGATTTGAGGTTAGAATCCTTGTTTTGATTTAGCATGTCACATGATCTTAGATCAGTCGACAATTTATTGATTCATTATGCGAGCAAATCAGTTGACTGATCACTCGACTATTATGAATAAAATATATTTTATTTGGATAATATTATTATTAAATACTAGCCGTCAGGCTCGCTTTGCTCGCCATATCCGTCTAGCCAGGGGGCTCCGCCCCCTGGACCCTCGACTGGATCGTCCAAGAATGAGATCAGCAGGCTCGCTTCGCTCGCCTGCATTTCTCATTTGAGCATTTTTATCATATGTTAGAGCAATCCAGTCGGGGGTCCAGACTAAACGTCTGGCTAAACGGATATGGCGAGCGAAGCGAGCCTGACGGCTAGTAATATAATATTCCCAGGATTGAAGTAGCAGTGCCCAATCAATTTTTCCGCGATAAATGCATTTAAATCTTCAACTTGGTGCCAACCTAATATAGTCAACTCAACATAATGCCAACCTGACAAAATTATTAATTTAGTTGCCAGTTAACAACTGTTTCGAAGAGGTACTCTATCTAGATTATAGTTCTATAGTAACATATGATATGGAAATTTCAATTATAATTAAGAGATTGGGAGAAGAAGAATATACATGCTAAAAGACGAACTTTAAACCCTTAAAAACAACCCTTAGAGTTAAAATATTGCCAAAAGATTTCTTAGTGCGCCTCTAAAGGGCCAACTGAACATACCTACCAAATTTGAACGTTTTTGGTCCGGTAGATTTTTAGTTATGCGAGTGAGTGAGTGAGTGAGTGAGTGAGTGAGTGAGTGAGTCAGTCAGTGAGTGAGTGCCATTTCGCTTTTATATATATAGATGTATGTTAAAGAAAGGTTTATGTAATGGAAAAGCCATGATTATTATGTTATTTTGAATATTTATTGGTATCTCAAAATATATGAAAAAACAAGAGTGTACAAAGCTCACATAAAAAAGTAAATGTATTCATCATTATATTAGTATATATTTAAGATTTATTTGAATGAAATGCTCACGGTCTATTATATAAATTTATTCAAGTGCAATCTTATTTATTTTTGTATAATAGAAGCTAAGGAAACCCTGAATCTTTAATAGTCAATCACATCACGTCTTACAAAGACTAGAAAACCAATCTGATGAGGGCTTACAAATTTTAGAGGGAGAGATGGAAATTTTTCCAAGAAATGCTCTCTCTGGCTTGTGATCTCGACCGATATGGCAGCACATGAGGATAGGGTTCCTTTCAATTAATTTTTTAAAAGCATCAAGCCAGTCCCTTTTTAAATGTCAAGTATTTGTAATTAATGTTTGATTGTTTATGAACTCAGTGATTGTTCAAGAGTTCTAAATTGTAAAATATTCCCATATACACAAGTTTGAAAATTTCACAACGTGTCGAACACTATCATATATTTAATAAAAACTCTTTTCATGAATATATTTGATATACGTAGGAAGCTTATTTCCGTGCATGGCATGAATCCACTTATCCCTGAGATTTTAAATTATTATTTTATTGATTATTAATTATTGATTGAATTAATAATTCTATAATTATAATTCTATTGAACCTATAGACTGAACAGGTTCCATTTTGTTAAATTCTGAATCGACCTGAAGTTTCACATATCAGTATTAATAAATATATATTTTATAGCTCACAGTATTGTGAATGCTAACAATCCCTGTGATAAATGATTTATTAAAGAATTTATTTATATGGATTTATATTTATAAGAGATTTTTATATTTACATATTTTATGGGAATATATTTGAGTTTTTTTGTCAGCATACAAAATATTAGAAGTTTTTATTCTTTTCCTGATTCATCTCGTGATACACAGTTTGAGCTGTCTTGGTACCAAGCATTTTTATTCTGCAGCATATACAATTAGTGAATCAATCAAGGTTGATCCTATTCAGAGCAATTATTACTCATCATCCTTTGATGATAGTCATATTATTTAGTCAACAAATCTTTACTGATATACAGGGTGTTTCAGAAGTAGTGTCGAGAATTTTAGGGTATTGTACCTGGATGCTAGGAGACTACAAATGTCATATTTGAAGTGTCCAAAACTCAGCGGTTATCCTTATAGCTGCCATTTTGTTTTTTTCACTTAAAAATTTTTATCTCAAGAACGAAATGTTGTACTGATCTGAAATTTGGCATGAATATTTATGCTATAAAGACTCAACTATAAAAAATAAAAAAAAATTTTTCGTTGAAATTTTTCAAAATGGCGGCCATTTTAACTTTTTGATGGCGAATATCTCGAAAACCGTCCATTTTACAGAAAATTTACAAGAGACAAAAAAGTTAGCAAATTTTTTCACAATTCCAATGATACCTAATTTATTAAGATTGGTCGAAGAATAACAGAGAAATTAATTTTTTTCGTACTGCATGCATGACCACTTTTCACCATTTAAAGATCAATATTATTTTTTTTTATAATTTCATGAAAACCGTTCTTATTACAGAAATATACAAGAATAACTTTCCTCCAAATTTTATTTTACATTGAAAAATATTAATTTCACTCAAATCGGTTCACTGATACTAATGCAGCAATTGCTCAAAATGCCGTCCTTCAACTTGATTACACAGTCTGCACCTTTCAATCATGGACCGTCGAACTGCTATAAAAGCATTTTCATAATCTTGAATGGCACCTGCTGCAGCAACCACTCTTGCCACAAGGTCTTCTTCGTTTTCTACTGGCGTGCTGTAAACAAGGTCTTTCATATGGCCCCAGAAAAAGAATCTAAAGGGTTGAGGTCAGGTGAACGTGCGGGCCACGGTACTGGTCAACCCCGCCCAATCCACCGCTGACGACAGGTCATGTTCAGAAAGTCCGTAACAACATTTTCGAAATGAGCAGGGGCACCATCATGTTGAAACCAAATATTATATCTGTTTGCAAGAGGCACATCTTCCAAAAGTTCTGGTAGTATGTCTCTTAAAAAAGTAATGTACGTGGGAGAATTCAGACGATTAGGAAGAATGTATGGTCCAATCACGCGATTACCTAAGATACCCGCCCAAACATTCAGCGAAAATCTATGCTGATAACCACGCACTTTGACCTCATGAGGATTGTCTAAGGCCCAGACGTGACTGTTGCGAGAGTTGAAGATTCCTTCTCTTGTAAAGCTGGACTCATCGGTAAATAACACATTTTCTAGAAAATTTGGTTGGATAATGTCTTGCTGAAGAAACCAACGGGCACAGTTTACTCTTGGCTCATAGTCGCGTTCAACCAATGAGTGAACTTTTTGAAAGCGGAAGGGGTGAAGTCTTTCCTTGTTTAGTACACGCCACACAGAAGAAGCACTTGAATTGATTTGCTTTGCAACTGCTCTCGTACTCGTTCTAGGATTGAAATCGAATTTCTGCAATACTTCCTCTTCAAAAGCAACATTTCGAACTGCTCGAGGCCTACCAGCAATTACCCTGTTCCGTTCAAATGAACCAACTTCTCTCAGCCGATTGTGAGTTCTTGTGAACACCTTGTCGGAAGGGAGACGGCGGTTTGGAAATGCAGCTGCATACATTCTTCTTGCTTCGGTCGCATTGCCAAGAGCTGCTCCATACATGAAGTGAATATCGGTGTACTCCAGCGAACTAAATTCCATTACAATAATTAAATATTTGTGTAGAAGCAACGTAAGAAAATATTGAAACTGGAAATTTAAGATAGAAATAAGACCTAGGAAACGTGAGACTAAGAAATAGGAAGCACTACATCTACTGGTTCTTTACTTTTAATGAAACAACAATACTTTTACAAGACAAACATTATCATCTGAAAACCATTGTAAAATCATCTGTTTGCCCATATGGAGCCATACCGAGTTTCAAAGCTTCATCTTAATACATCTGGAATTAAAAAATTAATATTGATCTTTAAATGGTGAAAAGTGGTCATGCATGCAGTACGAAAAAAATTAATTTCTCTGTTATTCTTCGACCAATCTTAATAAATTAGGTATCATTGGAATCGTGAAAAAATTTTCTAACTTTTTTGTCTCTTGTACATTTTCTGTAAAATGGACGGTTTTCGAGATATTCGCCATCAAAAATTTAAAATGGCCGCCATTTTGAAAAATTTCAACGAAAAATTGTTTTTTTATTTTTTATAGTTGAGTCTTTATAGCATAAATATTCATGCCAAATTTCAGATCAATACAACATTTCGTTCTTGAGATAAAAATTTTTAAGTGGAAAAAACAAAATGGCAGCTATAAGGATAACCGCTGAGTTTTGGACACTTCAAATATGACATTTGTAGTCTCCTAGCATCCAGGTACAATACCCTAAAATTCTCGACACTACTTCTGAAACACTCTGTATATAATAACAAGTCTACAATATATCATATAAGGATCCAGAGAACTTCTAGAACTGGCGTAGTAAGTCTCAAGGAATTTCGAAAGGATAAATTAGTGCATACCTGTATTCATGATGAGCGTTTTGAAACTCAATTAGAAGAATAATAGTTGATTTTCATTGTTCTCGATTGAATATATTATATGGTTACTGATTATCAGTCACTGAATATCTTTCTGATTTCCTTACTGGTATTCTTCAATATCTTCAAGAGAGCAGCGGTAAGAATAATTAATTATCAGTTATCTAAACCCATGGTAGTTCATTATGTTGAAAATATTCATGCATCTATCACTGAGCTAGAGCTGTGGTCAGAACCCAAGTATATTTGCGAGCCGGACGGCCTTAACTTTTTTCAAATTTATTTGCAACCTAGGGATAATAGCACAGCACTGGCATATATATAAATGCAACATCAGAAACTGAAGTCCAATCAAAAGCATACCCGTGCTATGAAGGTTTTTGAAGACAAAGTACCTATATTATGAAGAATAGTCTAAAAATAATCACGCATAATGAAAAAATAATTGGATGGAAACTACAAAGATTGGATAGGAATAATATTGTAGTTTAAGATGTTATGGGGTTCATCATGTGAGAAATCATCATGAAAAAATTTTTTACAGTCTGAACAAGTATTTAATTTTTAATTAATAAAATAGAGCTACAGTTTAATGGTTTCAGTTAGGGCTGGACCTGAAATTTATTAATATCAAGAAGCTACATGAATTCTTCTCGTGATCGAAGACTACCAAATTTTGACAGATTGAAAAACTGAGGGATAAGATCCAGAGACTATGGTGTTTCTGAACAGTGAACAGCTGCTAGGCGGCAAAATCAGCTGCCGAAACCTTCCTTTTCTCTTATCATAGTTCATTACAATCCGAACAAATTACCCTGCAGATGGAAACCTAATTTAAAAGGGATGAAAAAATCGTAAATCCATCAGAGAAGACCCTAGGAAAGTTATTTTTTATTTCTTAGAAAAAAAGATAACAGAGATCGACTGTGAGGGCTTGGTGAGGCTGGCCGAACCTGAAAATAAACTAACCTTAATCAACTACTACCGTCCTCGAAAATCGAAAATGAAGTCTGAGCTTTGCCTCTGTGCGTCTATAATTAAAGTGGATTTGTTTTTGTTTTAGAATTTTTTAGAGGGTTGGTCTGTGCGTCTGTATTGATGGAGGTGCGTGCACACCCACTAGGGGTTTGGTTTTTTTTCTAGTTGTTGAGCACGTTGATGGTAGATCGGAGAGCTGAGCAAAAAAACTGAAAACCGGACTCCAGGTATACTGTTGCTGTTGCGTATGGCGAGCCTGTTGTGCGTTAGAACAGCTTTGTTGTCTGGATGTGGTGGAGTAGACCCCGTAGAAGTTGTACGATGCAAGAAGGAGAGAGAGGAGTGTGTAGAAGAGAAAAGGATAGGAGCGGAGGGTGGCAGTTGTTGTTGTTGCCGTAGGAGTGGTGGCTTGACTCGACTCAGACTCGAAGCCGTCCTCAGTCGGCGTTTAGCGACCGTTGAGTGAAGAACTGTGACGTCACGTTTGTGCACCGGAGCGTTTGTTGGTTCAACGTCGTAGGTCGCGCGTGCCCACACAAATGGACGGTTACAAAACCGCCGTCTCCTCTCATGCAAATGCTGTGCAAATGGACGTGTTCCATCCTACTTTATAACTTCTTCAAGAACCTTTAGTAAAGTGATCTCTAGTCATCAACAAAGTTTAAAAAACAACACAGTGAAATGATCCAGTGAACAAAACTAGTTTCAAGTGTCAGTGTAACAAATTTGCGTTGTGCTTGTGTTTACCTAGTTGTGACTTCGCTATAGTGATATACCATGTGTAATTTGTGATGAGTGCTCTATTGACGTAGATTGTCTGGATATAATTCTCCTGGATTTTGGAAATTTGGAGCCGTCAACTGTCCATCTGCACTTGGGAACATGAAGCTGGATAATTTCGCGTTGAGTTGCTGCTGCATGCTGATCGTCGCAAACCTTGGTGAGTTCATGCCTACAGTAACCGGTTTTCATTCTTTTCCTATTTGTACTGACGGCCTACGCTGGAAGCATTGCATTGCAGCAGTGCCAAGCAAGTGACAGCTGCCACTGAAACTCGAAGTCAGACTCAGAAATTGACTGTTCTGATCAATGGAATGGCTTGAAAAACTACCATGCTAAGATTAATACGAATAACATGTGTTTTTGATTATTTGCTTTGTGGTCGCTTACATAACCAGTTTCTGATGAACCAGAACCAACTTCAACTCAGTCTAGGTCTACAAGGAATTCACGAATTCTAGATTCTCCAGATGCAGCAATCGATTTCAAATGATCAAATATGTTTGAATGCATATTTTAAAATCAAAGAAATCAAAATTATTGACAATTCTCATGATTTATAAAGTACAGTACCACTGTATAACTGATGTAGACCTACTTGATAGGCGAATATTTTCTTTGATCTCGGAATATTTCCGGATGGATTTTCCGCTGTTTCCATTGTTAATTAAACCTCACTCAATTTGATCTTTAATGTACCGAGAATAATATTTTTTACTTGAAAAACATAGTTTGATCGATTGAAACATGAATCAATTAAATGCTTAAATTAAATTTAAATATAATACAATTTATTGAATTTCAGAAAAGTTTATTTTTTCAAATTTTTAATTAATTATACTGTACCGAAACTAGTAAGCGGCTATAAGGCAAGGAAGCTGTCAAAATCTTTTCGAAAGCTGGAGACTTTGAATCTCTCCTGTGAAATAATTCAACTCGATTCGGTTGTTCACAAAATTTAATTTTTTTATATTATCATCAATGAATGACGTTACCTCGGAAGAGGAATCCGCGTCCATGACATCCAAGAAAGCCTTGCATTATCATTATTTTAGTAAAGTTGAAAGAAAAAAAGAAGTGTAATTCCTAAATAAATGTGAACATGAATCAAATGCAAGTGAACTGATTCTGATGGGTCTATAATCCTACATTCTTATATTCCTACTCCTCTTTCATTACCTTACGTGATTGTTCTAAATTGGGAATGATTATTTCGAATAATTATCTAATTCAGAAATTTAATCATGTTGAGCTTAGTGGTGAGCTGACTGGTTTATTAAGAAAAAGCACATCGCTACCTGGTATGATTTCTCCATGGTACAGGCGTAAAGCTGAACTAGTTGAAGAGCATATATTTTATATTGTTGGATTTTGATACTCTGACCTACGATTGCAGCACATTCTAATTAAAATGCAATGTTATACTTGTCTGTGAATGGTTATTTCGGTCTATTCACATTTCAGTCCTGAGGATCTGAGGATACCAACGACTGATTAATTTGGGCATGTTGTAGCCTATACGTAAACGTAAACCGTGGTCTATATTTAGATGAAATGTGAGAGGTACAACTCGCATTCCCTAAATGAATGGTAGGTTACAGAAACTAATGGAACAGAACAAATTAATTGGTATATGCACTCCAAAAATTTCCCTTATTGATTGAGTTGTACATCTGAACGTAAATACCGTTTCAGTTTTGGCATCACCTTTCAAAATTTGCTTCATCAGCCCACAATAATTGACAAAACTTCTATTCTTTTATTAGAAAGACGATACTGTATTATATTTATGTATTATATTACTTGGTATTGTTTCTTTGAAAGGTTTACAGAGTACTCGGGTTTCGCATTCCGGTTAATGAAAAACTTACATAATTAGATCTCATTTGTGGAGAGAAGTCATCGCATGATAATATTTGTAGGAAACTCTTATTATCATAATCATATATCATTCTATCATAAAATTAGATAACCATAATACAAATCCCTCACGATAATCACTAAATCCATTAACTCATATGCTACTGCTATCAATCACTCTGCACACATCCGCAATAGCGAGTATTAAAACAATTACATAGATGAATATCACCACACAGAAATAATAATATCTCAAAATAACAATAGTACAGTAATTCCAATTTATTTCGTTTCAAATGCAGGTCAATCACGAACACGAGGTACGTCATGAAGCATACTTATCGGTTATGAGGCTCTCTGAAGACACATGATACTAATGATCTGATGTCAGTCTGACAATGTATTTGTATGCTAGGCTTTCTTAATGACTTGACGAACTTAATGAGTTGAATATCCTATTTACGATGATAGTTCTAGAGGCTAGAGATTAACTTCTAATGATCGTGAGCTCATTTACCTTATAATCTCTTCCACATGTGATGTTCAATGTACTATGATGATGTTGAGAGCAACTGATTCATGACAAAAGGACTAGTTTTAATCACTTAATAATTAAGAATTATTCTAAAATTAGCCTTTCCAGGAACTTAGTTTTTACAGATATTTGCTAAATTAGCTATTATTCCGAAAAATAATCAAGGAAGCCTTATATATTATGGTTCAATATTAGAAAATACGGTGCAGGTTTAAGGAGTAGTTGTAATATGGGTATTGATTGACATTGACTCTGGTCAAGTAGAAACAATGCTACTAGTAGCTCTGTGAACAGTAGACCTCACGCAGTATTCTCATCCACAAGTACCTTATTGAAACTATAGACCTTATGGAAATACAGCAATAGACTGGCTTCTCCACACATCTGTGTAATCACTTGTCAGCTGATTTATGATGAATAATTCTATAGTCTGATTTTTATTCTAATATTGGAGTATGAAAAAGGCTCCTTTTTCCTTTTATATTATCCTTTAAATACAAAATTTCAAAAAACCTTGTATATTACGTCGACGCGCAATTAAAAAAGGAACATACCTGTCAAATCTCATGAAAATCTATTACCGCGTTTCGCCGTAAATGCGCAACATATAAACATTTAAACATTAAGAGAAATGCCAATCCGTCGACTTGAATCTTAGACCTCACTTCGCTCGGTCAACAAAACAAATTATTTCATCTGTGATGGAATAGTTATTAGGCTAGAGTAGGCTGAAATTTCTTCATTATCCATCTCATCACGCTTTCAAATGTACTTAGCTTGCACACACAATGCTTATACTTGACCAATTTGTTCGTGAATTTCCAGTCTTGAATTTTACCTGTTGTCTATTCATAGTTTCATACCACAATGAACCTTTGACAGATTTTGGACTATAGTGTTGGACGTTTCCAGTTTGAATAGAAGGCTCCAAGGTCGAAAACAGGTCGAAGCCTTTTATATTTATTCAAAGATGCTTCGTCCATTTCTTCCAATCATTGTAACCTTTTGGAAGGAGATTTTCCTACCTGGCCAAGAGGATCCTGGCAATAATAGGTGCTCCATTGTGTGTGCAGGTATCAGGCCTGGTTTCTATCCTTGTATGCCAGATTGCTATTCGGAGCCTCTATTCTACGGCGAAGCCTAGCATTCAACCTGTGCGTTATTTCACGCATCTGCCTCCATAGCATGTCAATGCCATTGTTGGAAATAACTTGGACAGCAGTTGGTAGACGCCAAGTTCTCAGATTCCTACTAATTGAGGCCCTCAATTATTTCGAATTATTGAGGCGTACATTACCAGCAAGTTTGTCGTTCTCATTCTATTATTAATTTCGACACTGATGTACACCAGTAACTGTTAATCAAGGACGCCTATCTGATGTACTGAACATGCATATCCTTGTATAGCTGTTATTCCATTATTGACTTTCGATTCTGTAGGCAGTGGCATTTTATACCTAGAAAGGATACGTTGATCTTGATGGAGTGAAAGTTGCTCTGTAATATAAGAACGGAAGGCGTTCTACTAATATCAACCAAACACTGTATGTCTAGTCTGTTGAAGTGAGGTTATTACCAGATTTCTCTTTCACATTAGCATCACTGACTCAGTCAAGAAAAACTACAAAAATATAATTTCCTAATAGTGCCATTGATTGTTAGAACTACTATGAATTATCAGTTCGATCATGATTATAGAAAATATATATTAGGTTTTTTCATTATTAAACAAAAAGTAATATTATCCATACATCCATCTATGTAAGTAGTGAAAGTACCTCTGTACTTCATTTATGTAGTAAGTAGAGGTATAGCTTTGTGAATAATACGGTAGGTTTGTTTGACCTCATTGTCAATTCCAACCCTGAGCCTCAGACATGCCAAAGTTGCAGCACTCGAGTGACAAACTATGAAGATTTTTAGGGAATGGTGAGAGATTGAAGGCGTGAGTGCGCTATTCAAAAATTCCGGACCTCCCTAGAAATAATTCAACGGTCAGGGGATGAAATAAACATGTAAACCAAGGGTGAAGATATTGTGTGAAATAGCGAATGTTGTAGTGGGTGGAATTTCTCCCACAGGCAGAAAAAAGAATTTCACACTTTTTCAACGTGTCATGGAATGTTGGCGCTCGCATCCATTCTGATAAAGTCAAAACTTTCTCTACGACTCCTACAAAAATATATTTGGGTGTTGTAGAGATTGAACACAACTTTGAGGTTACATGCTTCAATTTAATTAATAACGCATTATCCACGAAATTAACAGATTTTTCAAAATACCAAGCACGAATACATTACTATTCATTTTGTCTTCCCATAGCTATGGAAAGGGGATCTATTCAATTTTCACTCCAGATCTGAATGATAGATCCCATTATTTCTATAATGCTCTTGTAGGATGAAAAAGGATTGTTAAAATTGTGACTTTACATGATAAATATATCAGAATATTACAAAAAGCCTGAAGAAATAGAGATTACAGATGTTGGGAAAAGTTGGTTCTTTATAAAAAGTGAGTTAGTTATTTATAAAAGTAATGTATGTACTCTTCGTGAGTTCAGATATAATAGGAGATTCGTTGGATTATATATTTAACCAATTTATCTGAATTACTGTATTTCTCTGTTTTTTCCTCCACTGTATTCAATTTATAATTTTCAGCAAGTTTCATAACTACTGTATAAAATTTTCAATTAAACCAAAAAGCTCTTACATTTCCAAAAAAGGGGTTCCTTCAGTGTCTTTAGTCAAAAGATTTTTACTAGAAACGAAAAGTACATGATTTTCTTCTCATCATACTCATACGATTTCTGTCTGTCCAACTTCAAAAATCACTGGAACCAGTGCCAGAATAGGAATCTACTCCAATCTAGTGAATGTATTCCAATAAATGAAAGTCAATCGAATTATAGCGAAATTCTAGGAAACCAACAACAATTATTATCAGTTCCATCGATCGATGTGGGAATCTGGAATTGCATTGATATGAGAACAAGAGAACTAGGCTCTGCACAGCATTCTAATAGGCTATAAAGGGAGGACATGACGTCTTTGTTCGATAGAAACGGGAGAGCAGCGATCCAAACGAAACTTCCCCTTCATCGAGTTCGATGAAAAGAGAGAGAAATGAGAAAAGGTTTTTGTTGTAGATGTACAGCTGATTTCTGCAACCGTAAAGTTTTTTGGTCAGCTCCGAATGACATTTTCCTGTCCGTTGGACAGTTTTCCTTCAGAATTGGGGGATAGTTTCGAATGGTCCAAAATCGTTTTTGACCACAGCAGAATGGATCACAGAGCACCTGCACCTTTTTCACAATTATTCTGCTTCCTGCCACGATCAATCACGGAGCTGATTTGCTTGCAGCGCAGCCTGTCCAAAACAGAAAATCGACGCGCAAAAAATGGGAAAAATGGAGCTGATGTCTGAGAACTACCCCTGACCTAACCTCGCAGCACCACTAACCTCGTTTATAGGACTCCCTTTGTGAAGTGAGGCATTGCCTTCAAGGGCCTCTATTGAGATGCTGGCATCTGAATTGATGGAAGCACAAAAACGTCTGATTTCATTTAATAAATTGCATTTCATTCCACCCTAAATGTTATTTCTGATTTCACAACTGAATGATTTACATTTGTAAGGACCTTTCCCCCTTATTAGAAAGATATTTCTCTATAAAGATTCAAGTTAAGAAACATAACATCTCAATTGATTAATACAGTAATATTGACGTCCAGTCAAAAATATATATTATAATGGTATTTCTTATTTTAGAACAATATAATGAAGACTCACGAATTATAATGAATGACTGATCTAGGTACCAAGGCAACTAGAATACAAGTACCAAGGTATCTGTTCTACAACAGAGAAAAAATAATATTCTGTGTTGTGCACAAAAGTATGCAAGACAGTTCTAAAGTAGAGCCGTTTATTACTCGTGAAAACTCTTATCTTTATTTTACGTACTCCGTTATAAATTTCAAACCTGTAAAATCTGTATGATAGGTTACAGAGAAGTCAGTACTAAAATAAAACTATGGTTTGAGTTTCTACATTTTTTAGTTTGGTACATGCTAGAGGTATCAAGTTGAAAAAAAGTTTCATTGCAGAGGAAATGAAAGGTGTTGGAACGCTTGAATTATCATAGAATCTGAACACGTGTAAACGGCTACTATAGAATAAATCCCACCTGAGAGACATGTTCCCCTCGGAATTTAAATGACAATTTATGTAATAAGTTGACCTTGGTGAGTTGTAATTCCTCAAAAGATTCTGAAGAGGTAGGTGTATAATTTGATAAAACAATAGTGTGATCTTATAGTAGGATCATCCTATTGTTCCATGCTTGCTGATAAACATGTATTACCAGTCACATGCATCCTCTCATAAAACGTGTTATGAATCTTTATAACAAAATATTCTACAAACCGTGAATTTATAATGATATCTCGTAGAGACTTGAGATTCTTCTCATTCAGTTCTTTAGTCACGGATTCTCTTTGCAATAATCATGATTTGTTATGCCATCATGGAGAAGGATTGAGCAAAGGCTTTTTTTTACTTAAACGTGTGAAAAATACATGAAAGGATGGAATCAACAACTTTTTTCATCCTTAAAACATTATTTTTGCGTGCATTGATAAATACTAGTTAGTGTTTTCAAAATTCTCGCATCTGTGATTGGGTGTGCGATATGTAGATAGACGACCAATAAATTATTGTTACCTGTGTCCGATAATCTGATTTATTGGTTGAATTGCATTCTCATCCTCTTATTACAAATAAATTATGAGTAATTATTGCACAATTTCCATCTCCAATTATAGAATCCACACTACAGCCAAAACTGTATGCTGAAATTTTATCTCAATGTAGAATATTCTCTACTACTACTGAGTATACATTAGGCTACATAATTCTTTCTGATAGAAATGTCAATTATCGTATATTTTCACTCTGTCATTGTGAATTTTCAGAAACACTCCAGCATTAATTTGACCTTTTCATATTTATGAAATTTGATCTGACAGAGTTGTTTTTATCACGATAGTTCAAAAACTGCTACGTTGACTTTGTGATGTGTTTCATTGGAAGTGTCAAGCGTTTCCATGCGGCTTTCCAAGAAGAGAGATGAACCCTTTTCATCGGAATCCTTCTAATATTACATTGTACAAATCATTGCGTGTCATCATCATTCTTCCGTTCCTTGATTGTACAAATCAAATGCAAGATTGTACAATTTGGAAAATGAGAAATACAGAGAAATGTGTTGGTATAACCATAGAAAAATAGATTCACACACTTGAATTCTCTTAGATATGATACAAAAATTTATTGACATGAATCCACGGGTCAAACAAATTTTTCTACTAGTTCTGTCGAATTTTTCGCTTTGTACTCATATAATTTTAAATGTATTATTCATTGATAGGAGGTTATCTTCGTTGAAGTGTATTTTTCTACTCGCCAGGTCTTCAGTCAGACTACATCTGATAATGGATATTTCAGTTTTAATTACTAGATCTCACTGTCTTTTGAATTGGAGGCATGCAATTGGATCTTTGCGTGCTGGCTCACTATACTATTACACTCCCGCTCCCCATAGCAAATTGATATTATAATAATGCTGTAGCTCTTCTCGAGCCGAGGCTCAACTGACAGCTTCCTCTTTTATATTCGCAAACTATTCTAATTTTCTTATCATAATTTTTATCTAACAATATCTGAAGGAAACCCACTTCATTCAAGCTATCATTTGTCAGGGGCTTTATTCCGTGCTGCTTGATCGTCCGTCAGATAGCTAATTGTATGTGAATGAACGAGGCGAATATACAGATTGTAATCTCAATAACTGGAATGAGAGATAGATAAGCATGCAACTCTTCAACGTCAGCTCGATGAACATGTTCCTTTCAGGGGTAAATTTACTGCAATTTAATTCGTTTCGCCATCATGCTCAAGTGAATTTTCCATTATGTTTTGCCATTATTAAGTTGTCAATATAGGACTACATCATTTGAAAAACTTTTGGAATCAAAATGGTTTTGGAATTTCCGTTATAAAATATCATAAATTTATTTCGTAAGGGGCAGTCTCTATGTTGGCTGAATTGATTCGTGTAGCTTTATAAAAAATGATAATCTATAAATAAAATTATAGCGGGTACAATATTAGTGTGAAATGTACGTTTGATGCTCTTCATTAGATTCATCCTTTCAAATCGAGTTTTTCATTCAATTTAACAGTTGCTTTCTATCCAATTTCAACGTTCTATCCTTCTAAGGCATATTCAAATTTTCTCCTTGCGAAAGAAAACGATCATCAGCATATACTAATCATTATCAAGGAGCTACCTATAATGGAACGTTTTTGCAATAAGTAAATCATTAACCTATATTGATGTTCAATTCCAAGTTCCAATTTCTATAATATATTCCTGTAATTGAAGTTCTAATAGAAGAAACCTAAAACCGATTTTGATGTTCAGTGTCAATTATAAAATTCTAATTTGTTTGAAATGAAAGCGCTATTTAGTTTCTCGTGTAACTCGTTAATAAACCATGATTCTGCTCTGACTGGAGTTTATTTTCTCGCTGATAGATTCTTAAATAGTGTTCAGTGAACTTTGTGCTTGTCTATTAATTCGGTCAGATACTTTGGGAGCCAGTGTATTCATTCTGAGCCACGCAGAGCCGAGAAGTTTGTTAGTTGGATTGAAGTTTGCAAAGTCGCGGTTACTTTGCAGCGCAGACGGCAGCATCGTGGCTTATTAGCCTATCTAGTCGGCGTCTGTGAACGTAATTACATAGATTAAGCCGGTAGTCTCTCACCGAAAGCAGGCGAAAGGTATCATGTCTCTAGATGGCAGCGTTCACTCATTGATTTGTTGAACACGAAACTGAGGCTTGTTTACGGAAGCCACATGGGTTGGGGTAGGCGGTTGCCGCGTTATCATTTCCTGTGAAAACCTCACTCAACTGACGGTTCCTTATCTCACGCAAACGTCCGACGTTTCTTTGGCCCACAAACGGGCCGGGCGGGAAACCCTTGCCGTGCTAATCACGTGACCTGTGTGCATCTGTTGACAGCTCTATAAATTTGTGTGCCGTTCACGATTTTATTGGTGTTGGTTTTGAAGGAGGCTACTAGGTTCTGTATGATCGATTTATCTGTTGCGTCAAACAATTTCTTCCTTGGTGATTCTGTGCTGGAAAGGACATGAGAGCATTCACACTTTTTTCTTGGTTACTTACAAAAAACTGAGAACAGAGTGGTTACTCACAAAGAAATGAAGAACAGAGTTGAAACTCATATCACTCTGCAACTGAGCTAAAGTACTCATTTTTCAGCAGTAATTTGAGAAAGCGGATAGCTCTAAGCGAATAGGTAAATTGAATATCTGGGAAGCATTTTGCTGATTTGAACTAACCACTAACCAAGGTGAGATTTAATCCTGAATTAGGAAATATACATTCCAACAGCCAATTGATTAAAAATAGTTCTTAGTCAACAGCGATAGTGAAATTTGATCATATCGGTAGTTGGTTAGTTAAAGAAAGATTACCAATAAGTTCATTCACAATAGTATTCAGTTGTTTATTATATAACGTAAATTAGATATGAACAATTCTGTACTTACTCTATATTAAAAGGTTATTCAAATTTGATTCCCAATACTTGAAAAAATAATTCTGTTCAACCTTTTTTATTCATCCAATTTTCAAAGTATCTTTCCACTTTATTAGTGATGGTTGGTCGCCATTGGTTTTCTCCTGATGATCTTTTGAATATCATCAAATCATAGAAAGACATATCTAAAACAAATCTTGTATCATCCCCCTATATTTATAAATGAAATGTATTAATGTCCATGTAGCATAATAATATTGTTTGTGGTTTAATGAATGTTTAATGGAAATTTGATATCAAATTGATAAGAATCATTTGTTTTAGCTTCATGATAGATTTGGTATGCATTGAATGAGTAGAAATATTGTTCAAGTGTTTATGTGGTGCTGGATGAACGATGTTAAATGGGGATAAGACTCAGGATCACAATCATTAATAAAGACTAATTGATCCAGAATCAATTGTTTTGAGAAGAAAAGGTTGAAGGATGATTTCAGCAACTGCTGCATGGATGGGCAATTACGGAACAACAAAAGCTTCTATTCTGATGAGCTTCCTGGTGTTCATTAATATTTCAGTGCAATCCCGCTGGTGATTGGCTACTATACTAAAATTGTGACCACTTTCAAACTAGTTGAAATTTCACTGCAATCCATACCGGTAATGGCCTCCGTATACTACACAATAAACAGACACCGAAATGGACTATGTGCTCTGTTCAGCTAATATGCTCGCCTGCTCAGTTATGGAGAATTTATGGATACTGGAACATATTCATCCTACCTACAAATGCTTACACCACCGTTACATACAACATTATCAAGGCTAACCTGCTACCGGCAACCTTGCAACTATTACAAACTTTTGAATTTCAATCGATCTGTCGCACATGTATTTGAAATAAACAATCAGTTTCATTTTTAGTTGGGATCTTTGTTTATTCATTGCTTCAATACACTTAGGGTTGATCATTTTCGATAAAATTCCAGAGCATCAATGATTCCAACAGACATTCAGTGGTTGTTGTAAACTCTACTATGGCACCGATATATTGTACGTGTTGAACTTCCTTTATACGGATGTACTCTTTTGATACTGATGTACTCTTTTGAACAGAATAAGACAAAAGAGAATTTTCTAAACGTTTTTAGACTTTCTCCTCAGAATTCTAGGTGTCAATCACCTTCAGTACAGCTGTACTGTTTAGAGTTTGCAGAATTGGCTATTTTCTTGGAGATCGAAGTGTTCTTGAATCAAAAGAAATGGAATTTCACCGCATGTTTTTTCCAAGTTAGCACCTCCTTCACCATCTGGACGGAGAGGAAGATTGGTGCTGTACCACCAGTTTCCTCTTGCCATCATTCACACATCTCATGCTGTTATTTCGTGAAACCGCTAACCTCCTCAATTCCAACAACTGCTGAGAGCTTCTTTAATCAAATCTCTTCTCCGGCAACAGACTGGATTCAATCTATTGACAACGGACTCAGCGAAAATTGAGTTCGCCTCTTAACTGACCAAAAGTACCTTCCTTGCCCTCAACGAATGGCTTACATCTGTTATTACAGGTGATATTGCTGCTAGTACTTGCACCGTACGATTTATTATTATTCGACCGCAAACCGTACGTTTGATGTGAACCTGTTTACGCCGGTCAGTTCATAGCTGAGAAGTGAATCAAGTTTTCTCAGATACTCATTCAGTAATGAAGATCATTTTTGCGTGAATAATTTTTCTCGAACAAAAATTAATACTGTATGTGAAAAGCAAATGCTTCATTAATAATTTGAAATATGTTAATATGTTGATACATATGAATATGTTAATATCAGTTCGCATAATATCAATCATCATGAGGAATATGAATGCAAGCACACATTTTTTACATGCGTTACACAATCGAATTTTAAATAAATATGTCCTTACTTATGTCATTGTGAAGACAGAAGTTTTCAGTTTACTAGCTCCATGTTTTATAAATTTCATGTAATCTGAAATGATAGAAATCATCTACATGGAAAAAGTGAACTGCGAAGCAAAACAATGTTTATGATTCATCTGAATTATTTCCACATAATTCTTATATTATTCCAATTCAGACGAAACTGACTATAGTTGAAATCCACTCCATACAAGCTTCTCTTATCCAATTTTGTCATCTTTTATGAATTCCATTGTCCATTACAGTTTGCCAGAGGATATTCAGTTTGAAACATGAAATTTATTATTGTTTCTCCATAAAATTGACTCCCTACATGGAATAAATGACAGACGCTTGTCCAGTTCTCACTGGGATGTCAGCTGAATCAACAACTCGATAGCAAGTTTTATTGGTTATATAATTAAACATGGAAAATGTGTGCTACTCAACTTTTATGGCGTTTGTGAACTCTAGTGAAATAAACGTTCGGTTCGATGTCGTCCTACATGTTTTGCAGATCGGGCTCTCAGAATATTATTTTATTCTATCCAGTCATTTGATCATGTGAAATCTTTTTCATTGTTATTACAAATTTTGTCGTAATTGCAAACAATGTTAATGCAGGGTAGCTTCATGCTATGTTTAATATGGCTATCTGACAAAACTCCCTTGCGGCAATATTGTGTTTGTGATGGAGCTAAATAATTGGAGCATTTTCTGTAATAATGCAGAATGCATCCTCAATTACTATAAGATTTAATTTTGCAATATTATATGTACATGAAATACAATCTTTATTTATCATAAGATATCCTCTTGACGGATAAGATGCGGTTTCACACGTGGTAATTATAAACTCCCTTCAAAAGGAATTTCAACAACGTTTTGGTCGGCTTCAAATCTTCGAAATCGACGAGAAGAACTCGAAAGCTTTCTTCTCCAAGAACCTCTCTGGTTTTACATCGGTTCGCCAATGCGCTCAGGAGTTCAAAAGTGTTTAGCTGCGGAGGGTTCGCCATCAGCTGGTTGGTCAAATTCTTGATGATCCTGTCTTGGACGTCCGTCCCATTTCGCCTTTCGTTTCTTTCTCAAAACTGGATGGTTCTCCTTCTCTGATCGCAATATATCAGTGTAAGCCTCTCTCGCCATACTTACTAGACACTTCTGAAAACTCCAGATTTTGGGGTTATATATATCCATTATCAATTTGAGTAACGTCGAACAGTGCAAATTGATTATTCAATGTTTCAAAAATAGATACTACCTAGCTAGTTCCAGGAATAGAGAAAATGGGAAATGTGGTGGTTGGTGGTTGGCCTAGAATTTATTTCAGCTCTGTGATAAGTGGCTTGGCAGGCTATTGCACATGTGAAAGCATGTGCACATTGTGCAGGCATTGCACATTAATATTATGTTTGTCGTTTGCTGTAAATCAGCAAAAATTACATTGAAAAATATTGATCTGAATAAAAATGATTTTTTGGTTTTTAGGTACCATTGAGTAACAATCTAATTGATACTCTTGATATTGAGTATTGGATGCTCTATTCCTTCATCCTCAAGTTTGTTAATTTAATATTTCTGCATTATTCTACTACCGTATCGAATTATGAAGTAACATATACCAATATCCCGTATTGGTAGAATAATTACTGTCATCGTCCCAGATTTGGCTGCAATTTCTTGAAGTACATAATATTTTTCAGTTTCCAGCAACAGTTTTTGTCCAGCAGGTCTGCTGGAGACAAACGTTTTTCTTCTTCCTATAAAACAAAAGCCGTTGTCGCCGAAAAGTTATTTGCTCAGGTGAAAGGAAAGGGATAGGGGGCTGAAGTCGGTTATTGTTGGAGAGAGATGGTGTTATGGGCAGGTGCTGTGAATTGGACAAGGATAAAGCATCGCGGCTGGCCATCTGGCGTTGTTGGCCGTACACGGCGCCGGCCAAGCAGTTCTTGCTGTGTCTCCAACTTGACTCTCTTCTCTCTTTCTCACTCTGGCCCTCTCATTTCTTTTAACCGGTCGTAAAGGTAAAACAAACGAAGGTGTGCCCGGTGTAACCCCCTCTCACTCTTGCCCATTTGTTGTGGCGACCTTCTTCTGAACCCACCACTGGAGCTCGATACGCATGAAGCATGATGCCAAGCTGCTTGCTCGGCTCTCGGCTGACATGTCAAGGTAAAGGAGAAAATTATCACTTGCCTGCTTCAAAATGCAGAGAGCTCACCGTTTGATACGCAGGGGACGTTCTGTATCACAAATATGATACAAAGATAATTTTAGCTAGTAGGAGAATAATTTTATTTATTTTGTGTTACAGATAAAATATGAACCTTTCTATTTTGTTGTAAGGAAATCGTTTGAGTTCATCTTCAATCATAAATAAATCAAGACTTCTTTCACAGTTTGGACTAGGAGTAGGATATAAATTATTCCATAGAGAAAAGATACCATTTAATGATACCTTGATTATTTGTCTCTGAGGATTCATAAAATTAGCTAGAACAAATTAATTATAGGATCTTGGATATATACACTAAACTACATCAATTATTTATGTCTTTCAGTAATGTGAGAATACACATTACAGTAGATCTTGATCGACTTAACCTCTATGGAATAGAAAGTCTCTTCTATAGTAAACCATACTTCTCAGTCTGCTTACTGTATAGGCAAATGGAAGCCAACAGTCTCACAATTACAAAGGTACCTAGTGAAATTTGTTTGAGTGTTGTTTTTGTTGGATGAAATCCAGTGTTAGTGTGTTCGTTTTTTTCAGTCTCCTTTCTTTACTTCACCTCACAATTTGTTGGTGTCTTGAACTATCGAAATTCACGTCAACTAT
Organism: Nilaparvata lugens; assembly: GCF_014356525.2. NCBI lineage: Eukaryota > Metazoa > Arthropoda > Insecta > Hemiptera > Delphacidae > Nilaparvata > Nilaparvata lugens. The sequence continues at coordinate 20,250,426 of NC_052508.1, forward strand.
TAAAATTAGTGACGAAAATGGATTCAGATTATTATATTCACAATTATTGAGGACATGACTTTGATATCTCGACTTCTAATTATTCTCGGTTCTTGTTTTCAATTGGTTATATTAGTGAGATTAACTACTTGATGGACAGATATGGAATATCTCCATATGAATGTGAATTATATCTCTTTATTTTTATCTTGGTTAACTCCAAAACTTGCAGTCTATGAAAATTTTTTTTTAAAATATTCAATTCCACTGTTAGCTGTAAATTTGTCCAATTTCAACTTTTCGACATAATATTATTAACTTAACGCGAAACTAGAAGCTTGTGGATCGATATCTTGTTGTTGCTAATAGCTTGTGTATCACACTACTCCTTGTAGGGCCCAGTGTGTGTTTCCTTCGTGTAGGATACTGGTCCTTGAAGTAGAAGCATGGGCATCAGGCCGAGGCAAGGTACAGAGGCAACAGGCGACCGAGCCCAGGGCCCCACCTATGTTGGAGGAAGAAAGAGAAAAAGAAGAAGGAGTAAGAGGTGATTATGAAGAAGAAGTAGAAGAAGGTAGATGGCAGCCATCTTGAGGTCGTGGACCCGTGCTGCTTATGCTGGCAGTCCTCTCCTCTTGGTCCTGTTCAGTTTCAGTCCTCCTTTCCTTTGGATAGCTGTAGGTAATATGCAGCAGGAACCAAGCCAGAATGGCCCACCAGGCACCGTGACTACATTGCCAACAGAAACAGGCTCATACTCCTGCTTGACCCTTGCTGAGCTGCACAATTAATGAGCAGTCCTCCAAAGTAACATGTCATCCCTTTTAAGAACTCGCAAATGCTCACCTCAACCAATTTCTGGAAACCAAACAATTAAACTTCAATTGAACGAACAGTCCATTGAAAATTAAATCAGTATTTTAAATTGCTATTTCTGGTTATCAAACAAAAGCAACATTAAGTATTTTTAAATTTTGATCATAAACCCATTTTCAGATCCAGACTGATCTTAGTAGGCTACAAATTTCAAAACGAGAACTCTTCTTTTCTCAATATTATTTTTTTATTTAAACAAATAATATTATTTTTCCTAATGAATTGAATGAATGATCATGTATGTGATGTTGATTTTTCGTACCCGTTAGAATTTCCAAGAAAACATTCATCGACTCCATACTGAATGCAGCTGCAGTGTAGACTGGAATAAATGAAAAAATGTTCAACTAGTTTTTTACTTTCCTTGCCCTACTACCATAGGTAAGGAAAGTATTGCTTTCCAAAAAAAATTAAGGTAACCCAATTTCAAGTTTTCTATACGTTTCAAGGTCCCCTGAGTCCAAAAACATGATTTTTGGGTGTGTGTGTGTATGTGTGTGTGTGTGTATGTGTGTATGTCTGTGAACACGATAACTCCATTCCTAATTAACCGATTGACTTGAAATTTTAAACTTAAAGTCCTTATACCATGAGGACCCGACAATAAGAAATTCAATAAAATTCAATTCAAGATGGCGGAAAAAATGGCGGATAATTACTAAAAAACCATGTTTTTCAAGATTTTCTCAAAAACGGCTCTAACGATTTCCTTTAAATTTATACCATGGATAGCTATTTATGAGCCCTATCAACTGACATAAGTCTCATTTCTGGGAAAATTGCAGGAGCTGCGTAATATTCTTGAGAAAAATGGCGGATAATTACTAAAAAACCATGTTTTTCACGGTTTTCTCGAAAACGGCTCTAACGATTTTCTTCAAATTTATACCATGGATAGCTATTTATAAGCCCTATCAACTGACATGAGTCTCATTTCTGGGAAAATTGCAGGAGCTCCGTAATATTTTTGAGAAAAATGGCGGATAATCACTAAAAAACCATGTTTTTCACGGTTTTCTCGAAAACGGCTGTAACGATTTTCTTCAAATTCATTAAATGGATAGCTTTTTATCAGCTCTATCAACTTGCATGATTCTCCTCTCTGGGCAACTAATGGGGGGTCCACCCCATCCTTGAGAAATGGACTTAGTAATCTCCTTCTCGTTCATGAGGTAGGTAGGTAGCGCAGTTCATAAAAATAACACATAGTCGAGATATTTCATCTGTAGAACGGCTTTTTTGACGACTTTAAAAAAATTACGACTAAAAAAATAATCGAATTTCACAATTTACACTAAGGAAAAAGTACTCTGAAAACAATAATTATATATGTACATATACAGAAGTTTGATCGTAGTTTCAAATATGAGCAAGGAAAGTTGTGTGAGTGCACCACACCAGATTTTTTATCAAGAGCTCCATTTATATAATTCTATGTGTTCAATAAGTATTTGTTGATTTTCATTATAACCATTGGAATAATTTTATGTTAAAGCATACTGATTGGAAACTGATTCTTTTAATTTACCCCATTTGCGTATTTCACATGCGAAACGGTGAATTTTCTGCAGCAAAGGAATGTTTTCAGTCAAATTTTGTTTTTAAGCTCTGCCTTCTGGGAAAATTCTATCTCATTAATGAGAGTAGTGAGCCCGGAGCTCCCAATAACCATGCCCAACTGTAATGGACTGTACGTGATTGGAAAAATTGAGATCCACCCATAATTGGAAAATTAATATTCCATCATATTTCATATAGGCTACATCATCTGAATACCTCATTGCAGCATCCATATCACATAAGTTCATCTGTGATACTCTGATTGATTAAACTTCTCGATTTAAACTCGTATCGTCGCAGTGACCTGGAAGAGAGAGCTCATCGGAAACTTTTTAACCGTTCCGCTGTTTATATTTTGCAAAATTGAGATAAAATAACTATTGATATTAAATTATCAGGCTGTTGAAATCGGAAACGTTTCTTGACGTTCATAATGTTTCTCCTATATGGAGTAAAATCTAACTTCAGGTGAATAGATCAAATGCTGCTTTCAAAAAAGAATATTATATTTACAATGATGATTTTATTAGTGATAAATTTATTATTGAAAAAAACATGTATATTGTGTTTATAAATATTGCCTTCAGCCTTCTATTCTATATTCTTGAAAGAATTAAAACTTCCAAATGTGGATATTGCTTGACGAATATCATGAACAAGAACTATTACAATAATTATCATGATAATTATGTGATTTACAATTTATTATAATATTATAACTCATAATTATATCATAGTGAATCTAAAATTCATTGCTCATCATTATTGTGTAGATACTGTAGCGAATATAGTATCATAGCATAGGATTGAGTTTAAATAGCTTACTAGGTCTTTATTACGGAATATTTTCAATTAAAATGATTGATGAATAGAATATTCTGCCCACAATATATTTTACACACACCTATTTAAGTGATAACTAGGATGATACGATTTCAAACCTCGAACAATGTTTGTGAATCCAATTAATGAAGGAGATTACAAAATAATGATTGATTCCTCTTATTGCAAGATGTTTATTTCATCAAACAGTCATTTTTTACTAAACAAGAGTGATAGCTTTGTTTTGCCTACTACCCGATTGCTATTTTTGGCAGAAGACCATTTAAGGCAAAAACAATTAGAGGGTCAATGCTATTATGGATTGGCTACTAAACAAGTACAAGAGTGTCAATTACATTATTTTCAAAATGACATAACTCTATGAGTAATCTGATAGCCCAGCTCATTATGATTCAAGTTGTAGACAATTGAGTTAATTGATACCATGAAAAATATTGTACTGAATTGTAAGTGGAAAACTACACAAATTACGTTATTTTGTCACGTCTTTCCAATTTTCGATACATCCAATGAAATTATTATGAACGCTTAAATCGTGCCGATGTGAAAATGATGAAGTTATGGTTTAGATTTTATTTGATAATTTGCGTTTAAAAGTACACTGAATCAAGGATTCTGAAGAATTTATTTTATGAAAACAGCTTTATTGTCCTTCTTATAATTTTCTTGATAAACTGTACTATGAGAAACATTATCCTAAACATTTCTAACAATTTCTTTATTTTTTGTTTCAGGTGAGAATTGGTGTCTTGTTTGCTGCTGCAACGATAAGTCAATTGAATTATACATTGGTTTTTTAGTGATAGGCCTTCAATAATAATAATAAATTTCTCTACTCTTTATGATATTGTAATAAGTATCATTAAATTGAAGCGAGGCTGCCTTTATCGTTCTTGATCACAGATAGGCAAGTAGGTCAGTATGATCTATCTCGTCCTTCTCAATAGGATTTCATAAACCTTTTTAGAACCAGATTTAAATTAAACTAAGATTTTATGATACATGTTCTAAATCTCTTCATAGACTATTCTGTGATAAAATCAATAATATCCAATTGCTTTATCACTATTGTATTTATATTTTCGATTCTTGTCTGTATCTCCATCTAACCAATAATATTGATTCAATTTCACTGACTATATACTGTATTCAATATATGTGATTGAACATAATTATATTTCTATATGATGCGTTAATAATCTGACAGTTTATTAGGTTTATTGATTTGAAAGAATGAGTCGCACATTCAATATTCTATAACATGACTGTAACACGAAACTCCTGCACTTTTGACTGCAAAATATGTTTCAGTGTGCATGTATGTGTAGGCTACAGCCTACACAACATTTTATGTATACGAGTAGTAGCAGAAGTTCGAACGTAGGCCTCTAGAAGTGTTGTATATATTTAGATGGTAGCGCTAACACAGTGACGCTCTCAATTGATATATCACAGACGCAATCCCTTATCACATGACGACGCCGCCGCCATTAATTTATGACCACTGTGACCGCAGCATCAGCGTCAAGTCCCCCTCTTGGGGCGTGCCAATGCATTGCGTCCCTAATTGCGTGTGTGAATCCTGTTTGACTTTCTACAGGGCTTATAACCGTAATACACATCAAATCTCTCTCACACACACACACAACACAGAGCTGCAAAAATCGTTGCCCACCTGTCTCTATTACGCTAATTACTTGGTGTTTATTGCTGCAGCCTGCTGTTTATTGGCTATCAACCCCTTCTGTAACATATTATATGAGGATATGAAATACCTACATTATTCTGCATATCTGAAATGAAAATGCTATTCTCCTAATGGAACAACCTATTCTACCCGTATTTCTCCGAGTTTCGATTCCCATCGTCACGTACCAAGCATTCCATATCCACCCTAACGATTTCTATTCCTTGATGTTAATTAATTAATTCTTCATCCATATTCCTATATCATGATGCTCCAAATCCTATTCTAATGTTCAGTGTTGGTGTGTAGTGTTTATGCGTTTGCAGATTCCACATGGGAAAATGTAAAGTTTACTAAAAAGGCTCTTTTTCAAAATCGAGAAAAGAGTATTAAGGCCTGAATAATTAAGAACTTCTGGAAATCAAATCAATTTATTTGCCATTTGAACAAAAACAATATAGATACAGTATTTTGATATGAGAAGCATAAAACCGAGATTTCAAATCAATCATAAGTAAAATCAGAAATAAAACATAAAAACAATACAAAAACTTGAATATACTGTCATCAACTTCATTGAAATATTTTTCATTACAATTATTTTCCTATGGCGGAAAACCAGCAAGGAAAACCAGTCCGCTAGGAAGAAATATCCCATATCCATACCGGCTTTATCTGAAAAGTTACTAAAAAGGTGAACTTCTCATTTAAATAAGTATGAATTTAGATAAATTTTAATTTTGTTAGAGTAATAGAAAACAAATTATTTACACTGCAATTATAATCCTTCAAAGAAAACTCTCAGTTTTCGCATGCTGTCGGTCTATACATTCAAGCCAGGATTAAAAAGGGGGAAATAATCCAGATGTAGAAGCCACCATCCTTTTTCCCAATGACTTATGTCAAATAAATAAGAAAGTTGGCGAGCAGTAAGCAGAATAGAATATCTTGCCGATTTACCCCACAAGAAACGATAAAATTTGCATGATACAATTTTCTTTCTCCTTTCCTTATTCTAAAGTGGTGCCATCAAATAGACCGAATACATTCATGTGTACGCCACTGTCCTGGGGGTGAATGGTAGGCGGGGAGGCGGTCTTCCTCAGCATTTCCTTCCTTTTTCTGCCGCTCTGGGTGACGAGGGAGGAGTGAGATAGAGGCACCCACTACCTCCCCCCCACCCGCACCGCACCCAGGTGCATCTTCTTTTCAAAGTATCGCGCGACAGGAACGCTTGCAGGGAAATTTGTTAGCCGTAAGTCCTGACTCGAAGTTAGTAGGTTGCAAGGGAATAAAGAATTCTGGGAGTTTCCCTTGAACATTTCTTTGTGGCTTGCTCTTTTATTGTGATCCGAGCCAATGTCCGTTTCCTTTTCCTTGCATTTCCTCAATCGACTCTCTCTATTTATCCACTTTATGTTTTATAAAAGACCCACTCAAAATTCACTTGCCGGCCACTTGCTCACATGCAATGCCTTTCGTCAAGTGCCTCTGTATAAACGACTCGTTATGTCGATGTTGGACATCGTTATTTATTCAACAGTCGCTTTGACTGATGTCCTGTGAGTTCTTTTCATTTTTCCAAGATGACAGTGAATTAAACTGTTCCTAATTTCATCAACATCGGGATAATGGATGTTTGTTTCTTCAACTATAACTTTTCGTTTCTAACCCTATTCGAAGAGAATAGTCTAGACATTCTTTGATTCTATTGATGTTGTCTATCATATATCCATTCCAACAATGTTTCTTTCGTGGCAAAAAATTCATTTCTACAACGAGTACTTCCTCATAGTCGTACCTACTACCACAGAAGGAGTAAACCAAATGTGTTCTCTACTCCGAGAAATTCGTGTTCTTTACTCCGTGCTACCACCTTCATCATCTCAATTTTTCTCAAGAATACTTGTGAAGAAATAATTCAATGTAAGCGCCTATGAGCAATGAGTAAAATTGATGAAAAATGATTGTTCAACAATAATGTGTTTGTTTATGAACGGAAATTAATATTGTATTTGACTGAAAAATCAACGAATTCCATTATAAACAAAATTTCTCCATAATACAGTATATTCATCTTCTACAGCGAACAGTTTTAAAATATCGTCGGATTTTTTCGCAATTTATTGAGGTTTTTAGTGAGTTTGTCAAGGAATGACGGTTGCGTCTAATTGCAGGCGTCAGGAACGATCAAGCTAGAACATAATCCACAGACCATAAAAATTCATAAAAAATTCATGAAGCTTTTTTCTGTACGACCTGTAGCCATCCGAAGCACCGCGCTATTAAAGTGCGATAATACTCAGCTTGGAGGGAATTTTATTGCCAGCTATATCTTGAAAAATCCATTTGAAATCCCGTTAAAGAGACTGCCATGTAGTCGTAAGATCCGTCCTAGAAATATCTAGTTATTTGAGTGTGCAGTGTTTTCGGTTTTCAGTACAAGTCTGTAAGTTTGTACAAAACATTGCGCGGTTTGTTGGAGAGTATTCTTGGCGGCTATATTCCTTATGACATTTTGTGCTCGGAAGAGAAGACAGGAAATGAATGTTTCCCATTCGCTTTTACGACGTCATTGTTCACTTACTTCTTTAACACACTCTTCTCATCACTAAATACTTCTCTCAGCCCTTCCTCCTCATTTTTCACAATCCGTTGTAAATTATTGTCTATTCTTGTATTTTCGTTCCAAATCACTGTTTCTCTTCAGAATCTATTGTTAGCAATTCGTTAAGACAGGATTTTCAGTTTTCTCATACCTGGCGTGGGTTCAGTGATTCACAAGAAATAAGAAATTATCTACATTGCTGAAAAATCAGCTATGAGTCTTTCATACATCATAATTATTTACATTCACTATAATTTTCATTGTAAGTTGAATTGGTGTAATATTAGTAATTGATTATATTAATCATTGAAGGCATTGAGTAATATCAATGATTATAATTAGAAATCTATCTTCGATAAAAATCAAGCCTAACATACAGCACATATCATATATATACGTTACATTTACTATAATTTTCATTGTAAGTTGAATTGGTGTAATATTAGTAATTGATTATATTAATCATTGGAGCCATTGATTAATATCAATCATTATAATTTTAAATCTGTCTTCGATAATAATCAAGCCTCACATACAGCACCACATTAACATATACGTACATGAATAAAAAGAAATACCCAAAATAAGGTAAGGTATTCTGTAACTTGTTAAATGAAGGGATGAAAAAGTGAAATAATATTAAGATTTCATGGTTGAACCAGTATGATTCCATGGTTGAACCTACATTCATCATGGATATCTCATTTTCAAAGTATATTAGGCTACTTCCGAAACTGTGGTACTGAACTTTTATTCTCCTTATTCTAAACTATCTATTGTAGTTTCCCATTAACTTATCCTCACTAACTTGTCAGGTAGCGAAGTAGTATATTCAGGATTACTTCCGTCGGTTTATTCATAAGGTTGAATCACGTTAAATAATTTGTTAACAGTGAACTGTGGATCAGCTCAGTAATTGTTAATCCGAGCAATGAATGTTGTTTTATCTTTCCGTAAGATCATGAATTATGTACAAAGGCTCATAATATTTGCATAAACAAGGGCCTGCAAGAACAACAATTATTACTCCCTCGAAATAATAACTCTCCTACAACCTGATTTTCAATTAGTAGTTCCGTTTCTTTCTGGTGGCTTGCTGTGTTTACACCGTTGTTTTATGTGGAGGATAGCCGATATTTATGGTGGGGTAATTACTGCTAATAAAAATCTCCAGCTCATCCGAGCAACCAACCCTTCCATTGTGTTTTTCATGTTGAGGGTGGAATATTCGCATACTTTGTGAGGGTGGTTGTGTGGCTGGGGTGATTTTGAAAGGGTGAAAGAAGAAGTGTGAGTGCGTCTATTATATCTAGTTGCAAGATCTAGGTGGGGATGTGAAAATACTTTTATAGCCTGAGAGGGACGTTATTAAAATCAACGTCTCCATTGCTCTACATATCCATGTATCACGGTGATGTAGTTAGCGGCCTCTCCTTTCCCCATTTCCTATCCCTGACAGCAAACGTGGCCTACCCTCCATTAATAACATAACCGATGGCGTCGACTCCTCGGCATGTCTTAACGAGTCGTATTTTATGCGTCCATTTTTTTCCGTACTCCAGCCAAGTATAACCTTACCTGCACTTACAGAGCGTCGCCATATTGGAGAATTTCTTTTAGAACTGGTATTAACGCTCGTCGCCTTTAATTAATGAATTTCCTGACGCTCTTCTCAAGAGGCCAACATGTAAATACGCCATCTCTTGTCGCGTATCCCCTCAATGAAGAGCTTCATAATATTATGATGACTGTTAAATACAGTTGGAGAGGTGAAACCTGTAAAGTTGAAACAGTCTTCCTAACGAATCCTCTCAACTACTGAATGCCACCTCTTAGTGAGTCAATTAGTATTATATTTGCGACTCAATACTGCACTGTGCATATTTCTAAGTGGTTACAGACATTCCAGCTTGACTTTCCAGAATTGTATATGACGGTATATGAATTCACTTCAGGTTTTATACAACTGCGTTTATATCAACACTGTACATTAGCTAAAAAACACAGAGATGCGTTTTCCGATTCAGATTTCAAAATATTTTACTCAATTCACTTTACTCTTATGATGAAATTAACATCGTAATTCTCAATATTCAATGCGTTGAAAATTATTTTCCAATGTACAGTTTCAAAAATCGTCACAAAAACACGTTCGCACAAATGTGAACACTACGATTGCCCTCAATAATCATAATTTATTATGAGCTTGAATTCAATAATAAATTTATTTTCCAACTAGTATAAAGTTGGAAGAATAAGACGATGTTGGCAATAGCACTATAGGCTATTGTGGTTCACTAAATGTCACTAGAATAAATTCATTCATTTTATTTATTTATCACTGAAATAAATTCAATAAATAAATTTATTATTGAATTCAAGCTCATAATACATTACAACATCAACCCACAATACCACAATACAATCAAATTAGTATAAAGTTGAGAGGCATCAATTGATTCTTTCTAATGTACTGTAACATAATTTTTCTCCAACCCTACAACGCGATGTCATAGCTAATCATTAATTTAATTGATTCTTACAATCTTCAACTATACACTGTATTCCAGTTACCAGTTTTGCATGCATCTAGCTTCTAGAATTACTAGTAGTTCTGTGAACAGTAGACCTCGCGGAGTTATAAACCACAGCCTCTTATACTATCCATCAGAGTAAATCCTGTCTGTATGTCGTGTCGGCGAGATATCGGTGGGAAAACGGCTAATGGCTGTTGAGGTTGGTGTATCGAAAATGCTAACATCAAAAGCTAATCTTCTTCAAGACATACTGGCAACAGGACAGCCCGAGCTCAAAGCAGAGAAAGGTCGAGAGACAATACTATGCTATTTTAGTTATTAATTGGATGCGTGATTGCATGCAATTAATAGTTCATTTAATAGTGCATAAAAATTGCATTCAATGAGGCATGCAATTAATAGTCCACACAGCAGCTGATTTTTCACCAAGTTACATTGAGATATTGAATTGCATGCGACATGGCATTTATAATCCACTCGACAGCTGATTTATGATTAATAATTCTATAGTCTGATTTTTACGCCAATATTGGCTTATGAAGTAGGCTCCTTTACCTTTTATATTATCCTTGAAATTCAAAATTTCCAAAAACCTTGTATATACGCGACGCGCAATTTAAAAAGGAACATACCTGTCAAATTCTATAAAAATCTATTGCTGCGTTTTACCGTAAATGCGCAACATATAAACATTTAAAAATAAAGAGAAAAGCAAAACCGTCGACTTGAATCTTAGACCTCACTGCGCTCGGTCAATCATCCTGATTAAGTTCATTAAAGTTTGCTTGTCGAAGAATGTTTTGAAAATCGTTTTTTAATTGAAAACTATACAAGTTTTTTTAAATTATAGGGAGTTTATAATATATTTTGTAGAGAATCACTGGTATATTCTGAATGAGCTAATAATGTAGCAGCTTATGAATGGAGGAGAGGCTGTTGTGATCTTGCAATGTCAGGGCTCACGAATTGCACAACGGTCGAGCAATACCTTCCTGATTGACGTCTCAATTGATTGTCATCTCGTCACCGTTATGGACTCATGAACCACTGTCTGTTGTCTGATTCAACCGTGAAATTCTGAAGGCCGTGAAACTGTTTCGACTCTCAACTCAACTGAATATCGGATTCAATTATTGATTGCTTGTCGATAATATTTGAAAGCACCAAGAAATCGAAAACAAAATCTAAATGGTCATCGTGCAACTAACTTTCTCCATTGTTGACATCAACGATTAGATATTTATTGAATAGTTTTCCTGCTATCATTCAGTTCTTTGACGGCTGAGTGAAAGTAGAAACGGTTTCATTGTAGATTGATCATCGTGGTTCCTTGAGAAATGCAATCAATACTCATGGCATGTATTGGGTTTATTCAATTCTGTTACTTCCTTATGTAATAGAAGCCAGTCTTAGATTCTCTTCCTGCCTGGCGATGTAAGAAGATACCAGCAATGGAATTCTAATTTTATATTCCAGAAGAAAGGATTCTTCTGAAAGATTAAAATTGATCTATTTATTTATTCAATCATTCAAAAAATTTACAGAGCTGAAATAGAGTCTTCTGGTGGATGAGCCTTATTCTATGAGTAATATTCTTGTAAATAAGTTCAGTATGTTACAGAAATCAGTTTTGTTCCGACATAGTGTCATCAATGACTGATATACTTACATTCATCGGAAGCTGACAAATAATCATTTTGGGGAATTATTTATTTGCTCGTTCTTGCATGAGATTTGATAATCATCCAATTGGAATTAGACAAACTTTATGTAGCTTGACTAACCTCGATTGCCTGGAAATTGCCATAAATGGATTGTTTTTCCAAACAATATATTCAGTTCTACACTATTTGTATGAATGAACAGGATTCTTGAAATAAGTTATTATTCACTATATCAAGATGTAGTTTTTCTTTTTGAAACAATAAAAGGACATCACAAACTGGTAAAGAACAGAATAATTGTAGATGAGTTTTGAAAATAATGTTGTATTTCTTGGAGGTAAACACACTTCTTCTGTTGAATGTCGGATGATTGACCTATGTTTTTGTAACTCAAGACGTACGTAGTCCATTCTGTGTTGCGCCAGATTTAATTGACCAAATTTAGTTAGCTGTACTCTGCGACAGGTACATGTCTGAAAACGTGTGTTGTTCCTGCCATAGAAATGATACGGTATTTGGTGGGTAGTATGCAATTAGAATGGAATACCAAGAACACCATTATCATTATTTCTATGGGAAGGAGGGTAGGTAATAATCCAGCATAAGTGCCTGTTCTCTGTACAGTGTGGTTAGCGCTGACATATGCTAAGACTGAAATAATTCTAATTTCCACTTGCAACTATTACTATTCATGATGACCAAATCTACCGTTATTTGATACGCTGTCGCTTCAAGTCAACGTCATGTTGTAGTGGTATTTGCATTCCATTATAAGGACAAACTAACTTTTGACATTTGGCCGGACTAATGCATTATCCTGGTAATTCGGAATGGACAAGTCAGCTTCATGGCTGTCTTATGATATGGTTCATATGTGATTCCAACAATCCTAGCTCTAAATCCATCTTGAACATTCATGCCAGCTCAAAACTTGAAATAAATGTTGAGAATGGAATATTAAATAGAACTGTTTTTTGCATCATTCGGCTAAATTTCCAAACTCCACACTTCAACTGAAACTTGAGCTTTTAAAATTGAAACCTGTATAAAATGTTTAGTGATATAGGTTTATCTCTGCTAAGTATAATTTACTACAGTATTTGACAAATATAATTTCATATATTTAATATAGACTAACAATAACACATATCGATGGATTCAATATTGGTGAAATTATTGGATAGGACGACGTGTATTGTTGGACAATGAATCTCCACAGTAGTGTGCTATACTTTCTCATCTCAGCTGCTCAAATATTATAAGGAATGTAGTAATTGATTGTGAGACTGATTATTATTTACAATTAATACGAGAACATGAATGCTCTTCTATCAGTATTCCACATTTTACATCACTTTAAATAGAATAAATTGAAAATTTCGTCAATCAATCATCCCGGTGGCGTTTTGTTCGTAGAGAACAGTAAATACCAATGTTTGCCGTTGAAATTTCATCACTATTTTGTTATGAAAGAGCGATTCGATAAATAATGACAGTAAATTATAGAAATAATTGAATCGGAACCGTGCGTCAATTGGGCAACAGCTGGATCGTGATATGCTGTTTTTGGGTGGGGTCACATCGATACATCATATTTTGAAATTGGCCCGTCGTTTAATTGTTATTAATTTAGAATTTAGAGGTGGGGAAACTTGGGTCACCCTCCTCCTCATCCTCATCCAGCGTGGATGGTCCTTCCCAGCACGTTCATTTCTTTATTCGGCTGATTATTTCTGTCGAATTGATTAGCGTTTTACGTTTACGGATCGATTCGATCGAATCGGTCACGAACAGGCGAGAAGTAATAATGCAAACAGTACAGCAATCATCATCTTCGTCGTCGTAATCATTATCCTCATCATCGTAAACAGCGGAGGCCGTTCCAGCAAATCAAAGCACTGATGGCAACGAGAGAGAGAGAGAGAGCGAGGAGTGATCAGTGGCATTAATCCCTTCCAATCCTCCAATTTTGTTCCGTTCAGTTTGTATCCGCGTTATATAGTTTATTTATTTAAATCGCCCCCCACGACAGTGTCTGTTCAATCTGGACGCCATAACAATTATTCACATAGATTCATTACCCTTCCCCTCTTCCACACAACTCCAGAAGAGACAGAAGCCTCTCAATCCCCAATTTATTATCTACTCCCTCTTGTAGTGGACGTCGCTTTGAATTCGGACAATCACTGAGGCTATCCGTGCTACATGAGTCGGGTGGGACTCAACTAAGTTAATTTATGATAAACTGTATCTCGCATCATAGGAATTGATAGGCCTTTGGAGACCGATATAGTTAACCACATGCACGGTCAGTTGATTTTTTTAAAGGTAACTTCAGCGCTGACCCATGCCATTCTGACTGTGTATATAATATAATTACAGCGGGTGTGTTTGTATGCAATCCCTGGAGTACAAAACATTCGAGATAGGGTGGCCGGTGTTCATATCTCCGGTTCACCCTTGGTGTAAATTATTGATAACGTCCGATTTGAGGGTGAATTATATATAATGCTAAGGGTGAGAAATTGTCATGGGACATCGCTCGCCCGCCGAATCTGTTTTCCACCACTTTTTCTCGGCCTTTTTCCGATGCGCCGGCCAAGCTGCTAAAAGCCAGCTTTCCTGTAGCCTGGATTCCAATCCGCTTGCTCTGCTATGTTGGGGTGATCACAGTGCACGTATGGGAGAAGAAGATTGTTGCGTGGCTTTTACACGTGTATTTTACCGTCGAAATAATTTCGATTTGCTCTGTAAACAATGTTACGTAACTTGAATAAAGCTCACTGAGTGGAACCATACAGAAAGCTTAGGCATCTATGCAAAACCATGGTAGAACTGTATTGAGTTTCTATCATTATCCTTCATGGACTTGACTGAATCCATTAACAAAATTTACAAACATTTATTTCGAGGGTATTCTCGGAAGAGACAGACATTTGAATAGCTAATTCGGTACATTGATGTCAAGAACAAAACAGAGGTTTTCAAAAGTCTGAACAGGTGAATTAGAACGAATCTATCATGATCATATTATTAGCCTCTTATACACTTAAAGGAAATCTCACAATGGTCTTCTCATGGAATTATTACAGCAACAGCGGTACTACCCATCTATCAATACGTATATTTTTGTCGTTAAACTACTCTACACGATATATAATCCATGAATCAAATCTGATTCAATTTATGATGCTGGATACTTGGAATGAAATGAACTCAGAGGATTGAGCATTAAATTCTGCTCTGGGTACTTTTGTTTCCCTCTGATAATGGAATTGCACGGTCAGCCACAGATTGCATTCAAAACAAATCACAATTCAACGCGGCAATCAATGAACGTGAAATCTGTCAACGCTAACGCTTTTATTGCAATGAACTATAGAGGAAAATTGGAAATTGTTTCATAGGTATAGAAGCAGTTCTTTCTTTGTTTGATTTGTGCTTCAGAGATATAATTATCTTTCCCCAATATTATAGGATTAACCAAACAATGATAACGGGAATAGGGAAAAGTTTCGATTCCGTTAATGGGAGCTTACATGGTGGTAGTTCAATTAATTCAATTGCTAGCTCATATGGTGGATATAACTTCAATAAAAGTTTGAGATAGGAGAGGCGTTGCAGAGCAAAACTAGCAGGATGAGCGCAAATAGATAAAGAGTGTTTTATTCATGAGAGACGGGAAAGCGAATAGGAGAAAGAAACTTTCAAAACTTTCCTTTACAAAATTGTTTCAAGTTACGAGTTAATTTCTTCCGCCTAGATAATGTCGTCGTTCTCTAAAGAGTAGGCTTTAAAAAGAAACGAAGTTGGGCTTTGAGTTGATAGGGGGAGGGGAGGTGAGGAGCTATTCCACTTTGGAGTCTGTTCCTGCCAGGGTCGTCCAAGCGAGCTTTTATTAATGGAAATGATGATTCCCCCGAACGAAGACGTACCGTTTCTCATAGAGTACGTTGCGTTCTCTCAAAGCACGGAAAAATGGAAAGACTCGTGAACGGTCAACTGAAAATTGGCAGAGTGCCTGAATCGCTTTTCCAGTTTGGAAGCAGCTCCAATTTTGACAGTTATAGATTATTTGTTTGTTCCCATTGATGGTTGAAAACCCGTGGGAAAATTCCCTCACAAAGAGGAAAATGTTTAACCTTTAAACAGCTATCAATCCAATGGAACTGATATTTCCTGTTTTCCCATCTGATATTTTGATCTCTTGCAATGTTCATAGCATTTTTCATATTTTATTCTCATTCATTTACTTATTGATTTGTTAATGGAGACAACAGGTAGAAAACCTGTAGAAAATTTCGCCTCCTCCACACAATAAATTTATTTTCAATATAATACAATTTTTAATTAGAAGATGAAAAATATGGAAAGAAGAAATATACAGCCAATCTAATTCAGTTTTATTTCTATAAAATTATTATAGAAATGGAATAAGATGATATTGTCTTATAAAGACTGACCCAGATGCAACCTTTCGTCTGTTACCTCTACTTTCATTTTTAATTTCCTTTATTCAAACTCACAAAAAAATCAAGAGTTCAAAAATCTCTGATGAATCAACTCAGCAAGATGATATTTGACGTCCTTCAATACATTAGACATAATATACCTTTTGAATGATTGGATTATATCGGAGGTAATGAAAAGTAATTTATGGCCAGACAATCTTATTTGAAATCAGGGATTGATCATGAATCTCCTGAAATTGTATCGATTCGATATTGAAGATTTTTGTATTGATTGAAAATTTGATGCTCAAGTGAACTACTCCATGATTGAGATGCAAGATGTCCGAGGAAGATTCCCAGCAAAGTAGTGAAGAGAGGGAGCTTTAGATAGAGAAAGGGAGTGACTTAAACTCGAAAGAAATCAATTTGTTCAGAGATTATACTGTGGGTAACCATTCTTTTAGGAAATAAGGGTGGATACTGCAAGAGAATGGGAATTCAAGCAGAATGTAGGGGAAGTAGAATGCTCTTCTCATCTTCAAATTCTCAGAGAACATGCATACTCCTTATCACAAGCTTGTATGTGGAGATAATTCTACGATTGTGATGTAATCCCAGATGAACAACGATTGGCAGAGGGGCTCAACAATGGATGGAACTGCAGAGCCTGTGCATCCAGAAGTATTTCTGGATGCTGCTCATTGTGTGTGGGGGAATCTGGGAATTAGGGGAGTTAATCGAAGGACAAGGGATCTGTAGAGGATTACAAGGGGATGCAGGTTTTGCAGTTGCCAGCAGAAAAGGACGACTAAGTCGCAGAGTCGTGTGAGCTGCATGCAGCGAGGCGAGACATCGACGGCACTCGGTGCGGTGGAGCGACGAACGTTGAGACGCCCAGGAAAAGCGTCGGTCCGTGATAAATAATTTCGGATCGTGTAGGCGCGTGGCTGCGGATAAGGGAGGGAGCCAATCAGCGACGTGGAAACAACGTCACCACCGAAAACGTTCACTATTTCTGCGTCTGAAGATTATCTGCTTTATTGGGCGTGATCGGTCAGATAGCGTTCAGTCTTTATGCTGCCGGTAAATCATCGCACGTGTGTAAAGCGAAGCGGGGGATACTCCTCTACCTTTTACACCTGTTTGATGCGTTACTTTACGCGTGCGGTTTGCTCTGTAGATAAATTACGCGTGAAAGATCACCGACGCACTCTTAAAAATCGCGTAATCGTGTTGGTTGAGTTATCTTCACTATGCTCATTATTCTAGAATCGCATTATTGCATTATGCATACGGTCATGGTTGTCTCTAATTATGTAGCAGAGGAATGGCAACCCTAGTTAACCATGGCTCAGTCGATAAAAATATTCATGGTTTATCATGTCATACGCTCATAAATTATTATTAACTCTCGTTTAGCAAGAGGAAATGACGGTTCTTGTAATTCAGTTTGTTGAATTGTATTCTATACGTAATGGGAGAAGTTTTGTTAATCAAAAGTCCTATATTTTGATTTGGTTTGTATAGTGTAAATTGAAAAAAGGTCAGTTGTGGACAGTTTTGTGCCTTCCCGTTGAGTAATACATCCAACTTCTCATTTGTTCTGGATAGAATAAAAAAATAATAAATAGGTAATAGAAAAATATAATTGTTTGACGCTTTTGAACTGTTTTATTAGGTAGGTACATATAATTAGGTATTTGTGGTTTCTCTGGAGTTGTCATATTTACTCAGTTTGATTCATTGATCCTTACTTGACTTGGTGTAGTACTCTCTGAGGTTAATGACTTCCTCATTGCTTATGCAGCATTGAAGGTCTTCAAAATGTAGAAAATCTTTTGAGCTAGCGTGAGTTCGGTTCGTAAAAGGTGTTACCGCTGCCTATCGGCTTTCATAATACGATCACCGGTTTAAATTCAACGCGCCCGTTTCCTTATGTATTTTTCAGGTAATATTTCGTGTGTGTTAAGTTCGTTGAGTGTGATTGTGTGTGTGTGTGTGTGTGTGTGTGTGTGTGGAAGGCAGCTATCTCAGATCTGGAGCAGTCTAGCGAAAGGTTAACACGTCGTCAACGGCGGTGGCGGAGGTGAGGGTTCTATTCTCCCTCTGTGCAGACAATTTCAACAATTGCCTTGTGAGTTGGTTCTCCTACCGCGCAGTTCGTGACAGTATCTCAGCCGTGACTAATTAGTCAAAGGTTAATGGCTCAGATTACGAGGCATTCCGCTTTAAATCGCGCGCGCTTTGTGTGAGCTCTCGCTACTTTCGTTTTCAAATCCAAAAGTCCGTGTCCGTTTGCACTTTTCAGTGCTCCTGTTACAACTCGCCTGTCTGCAGATACAATCAACTCACAACTTTTTCAAACTTGGATACTTTCTCTGCCAAATTGCTTCCGGGACTTCATTCGCTGCAAAACGATAATGTTTTTCTTTGTGAAACTCATTCAAATGAGTGCTAATACTTGAACTACAACTGAGGAATATTAAATAATGTCAAATTTCTCTGAAGCATACTAAATACTTCTCCCGCTAGAACGTTGTCTCTTCCTATATTCATATCATTACAAGATAAATAATTTCCCAAAGGAAAGTAGGCTTCAATCATCATTGTTCGACAGCTAAAGAGTTGGTAACCTTTCCACTAGTCGATGGCTTTATCCTACTTGTCTACTTCTTGCTTCCTGTACAGTAATTGTTTACACAAACAACTACAATATTCCAACTGAAATAGCGATAGACAAGTGTACTCTTTGACCGCCTTTCAACAGATGATTTTAAGGTTGGTCACTTCACAATAACTAACTTTTTCCAGAAGTACTGTAACCACAGACGAAAATATCGCTGGGATTACAATTCTCATTCACGATCAGTTTATATAGAGGATGATGAAATAGTTTTCAACTTTCGTGCTTTACATTCTCGGGCTCAATAGTATCATAGATTAAAATAGATGAAGAA
Source organism: Nilaparvata lugens (assembly GCF_014356525.2). Classification (NCBI taxonomy): domain Eukaryota; kingdom Metazoa; phylum Arthropoda; class Insecta; order Hemiptera; family Delphacidae; genus Nilaparvata; species Nilaparvata lugens. The sequence goes on from NC_052508.1 coordinate 20,269,588, forward strand.
AGCCCTCCCCCAGTTCATTGTTCATCTATAATAGTATATACTCATATTTATTGTAAACTGTAATTTTATTTCCAATGCTGCAATTAACCATTTTTGGGTTGAATCCCTTTCTTCTCCATCGATAAAGATGAGAATACAATGAACTCCTTGACAATAATCAACTCCTTGACCGTTTTCGCATTGAAGCTCTCTTCCAGCTGATATCAGTGATAACTAGACGCTTGCAATCCTTATCACAACGACAATGAAATTGTCTTTTGTCTCCTTTCAACCTCTTCCTTTTCTCATATTGCAGAAGCTTTTCTTTCCTCTTGAATTCTTTCTCTCCAACTTCCAATCAAGTTACTGCTCGAAACTTCCAGTCCCGTTCCCTTTCTCATTGAACGTATAAGCGCCTTAAAGAAATGACTGAGGAACCAGTATCATTGCAAGTTGCTTTTCATCGAATAAGTTTCTATAAAAAAGCGGCTTCACTTAATTTCTGACTGGGAAACTTCAAAGTTGATTTAAGAGTCTCAACTTCACGTATTTATTTGAAGAGAAAACTTTTGAAATTTTAAAAAAACAGGCAACCTTTCTAAAACAGGGTAAATATCGATTTGAATCAGGAGTTGAGACAGATAAGATTGAATTGAAATTGAAATTTTAATCATCACCCGTTCAACAAAATCATGTAATGCATCAGAACCTACATTCTGAGCAATCGCTATTCGGAATTCAGTATGTTTTAGCTGTCCTCTTGTGATAATACGGTATTTATCAATATTCCACGTTTCAAAATAGGACATTCCTTTTTCTATCTCTCCAGTAATCGATACTGCACGTCCAATTGTGGAAAATAATATTTTATATAGAAAATGTGGCATCCTCATGAGCAAGATTGAGTAAAGTCGCATAGCCTACGTGAGTTGGTGAATTTAAGTAGTGAATATTCAAGATATTGAACCTTTAAAAACTTCAATTGCATAGTTTAGAATCACCTTGATAAAAGCTTATTTTGTGTACTAAAATCGCAAATATTTTGTTTCCAAGTAGTATTTATTCCATTCAATGTTTTGACTGCTTGTGCAAAACTAAGTTCCTTTCTGACAATGATCTCAATTCACCTACTGGGTCATCTTATATGAACGGGCCGCCGTCGTTTGACCTCAGTTTGAGTGTAACCTTTGACATTAGGCAGCCCCGTGGTCGTGAGCAATGGGCAGATAGGCACATCGACATCACTTGACAGTGCATTGCTCCTGTCTCACCAAATTGGTGGAATGAACATACTTATCTTCTAGTCTGGTCTCCTGATTCCAAGAATAGTGTCACTTTCTTCTACACAATTGGGAATGCTCTTATTAGTGAGTAATGAGGTTGGTTTTGCATTATTGATATCGTGACTATCAAGAACTTGATCAGTATTTGCACTAGATTCATCAGTGTTGATGATAGAGGAATTGTTTATTAATGAGAATAATAGATCGAGTGTTGAGAGATCAATCAGTTGATCCATGAAGGAAATTGAAGACTCGATAATTGGTTAAAGAGTAAAACATTGAACAAAACACAATCGAAATCATCATTCCATTCACTGATTTTATTATTAAATTTTTCTGTGAATATATAAATTACATATTCATGTTTCAGTCTAAAACGTTAACGCAATGTATTCCAAAATGTATTGTTTGTATTGGACCGTACCTTAGTTTACAATTGTGAAAGTTTGTTCTCACAAACTATTCCTCAGATTTTGTCTTATTCTATTCTTGGGAACATAATAGGAAAAGACTTATAATATGATTTTATATACAGGTTTGTGGTATAATTGATTACTTACAATCTCTTTTGAAGAAATTACGGTGATTCACTATTCAAAAATCTTCACCACTCTCTACATTAGCATTCGGTTATATAAACTAAAATCAGTAATCCGATTTATTTATGTGGTTAACTCGAATCTATCATGACGTTTTCCAATTTGTGTGTATGTTATCAAGTGGGTTAAACTTGTCAGATTCGTTGAAATGTGGATTGACATGTTGGATTGTGACAAGTGGACCAACATACGGTACTTGAAGTGAGAATATTGATGGTCGACATCCTCGAAAGTTATTCTTCAAGGCCATATAGGTGTATAGAAAGTGGAGTCTTCTGTAGTAGTGGTGTTGGAAGGCTTGTAGTCAGTTGAGAAGAAACGTACACCTGTAGGCTTCTGACCGAGGTGAAGGACTTCCATGATGAGGGCATTGCGGTAGGGTGAGGGGGAAGACGGCATACAAGGAGGATCCTAATTTGATAGGGAATAATATAACAACAGATTGGTGAGTGTGAAGCGCCTTCCGCACTCAGGAAGGTATCATTAGGGACGCCATCTTGTATCTTCCTTCGTTTTCGGTTGGGTTAGAAAGAGAAGGAATGAGGTTTAGACGCAACAAGAGGCCCCTTCGGCTATCAGGCAGGCTGGAAAAAAGAATCAGACAGAGACAGAGAACAAAAAGAAACATATGCTTACTTTAATAACATACCTTGTTCACCATTCGTTTTTTCTTCTTGATACTTTTTTATTCAGCATCGCTCCCTACACTTATCATTTGCTTATTTTCTTATTTCTATGATTATTATTCGTTCTCTCATTTTTATTCTTGTCAGCCGCTTGATAGCTTCTAGCCATCCTCACCTTCTTCTCCTTCTTTTCATCGTTGGATGCGCTCTCCACATACTCTGCTCTGCTCTGCGCTGCGCTGCACCCTGATAGTATACCATTACAATCCCCCAACGTTTCGTCCTCTCATGTTTCCTGATACCTTATCATCATCATTATTCTTGCCGGGTTCTCCTATGCTTGCCCACATCATCTTCGGTGACCTCCTTATTCTTGTTCATCGGGATGAATATTACACCACCGGTAAGTGGATGATGCTTTGTTGTTCATCTTCCCCTTATCCTCGGCTCCACCAGCAATCAACCACATCAGATGCATTGAAGAGGCGTCGCTCTCTCTATAAATGATTACCTGTTACTTTATAAAACTGCTTTCGTTCTTATTAACCTTGACGATTATTCGGTTGGAGGTGATGTAAATTACACTTTTCACTGAGTAACGAGTAATTTCAACGTTGTCTGTCCGTGCTTCTATAGTTGATTCGAGTCGGTGATACCTGATTGAGAGCTGAGCATGATTCGTCAGTATTATTCCCCCTGCTTCAAAAATGTTGTTTCATTCTGTAACTGATGCTTGTTTCAAGTTTCCATGTGCATCGTATGTGAATAAAGAGAATAAAAATAGCCTCATATAAAAAGAAGAAACTATTCAACAAGGATTGACCTGTGCTCTTTGATACTGTATCATTTTCCACAATTCTTTATAATCAGTATTTCTCTGAGGTTAGAGTTGGAATGCGTCCGAGTCTAGAGTCCCAGAACATTATTTCATTAATACTCATAGAATGTCCTTTTCCTCCTTAGGATTTTGTTTTGACATTTTCCTAACTTGAAGTAACTTTTTTATAGTTTTCCAGACAAATAGAAGTAATGTTATTAAAATAGTCACTAATTATTCTACTCCTATACAGTATACAGCTCCATATTTTCCATCGAAACTCAAATCCATGTATTACCCAATTGAACTTTGGCAATAATGAAAAACAAATAAAAAAGTACCTCTTGAAAGTCTGATCTAACGTCGGATATATTTCTATATCATAGATCGTAAGCCAGTTTCACGCTCATGCGCAACAAAGCCTTTTTGCTGTAGCGATTAATTGACAATAAAACTGCTCCACCATAAACCAGAGTAATCGACTTCTAATGAAAAGTTTATATCCGCTACGAGCTTTATTAGTTTCCACAACAATTCGCGTGCTGTTGAGTAAACACACTAACACAAACCGAGAGATATAATATCTAATAATCGGGACAACATAATTTCGTAACACGATTCCATGATGGCGACTGTTGAGGTGGATTTTTGGTCTAATGGCTTCTCGTTACTCGGAAAATCAAAAGGCTTTGCCCTTCCATGATAGAGGGTAGTTAACCGTATCAAATCACCCTAAATTGTTGTCTTGAAAGACCGGACTCACTAATAGGCGTTCATCATGCAACAAGTGGGGTGATCCTTTTTCCACAACTATGAAATAATACTGTTTCCGTCAACTGGCAATTTGTTTTATGATAATTTTCATTGTTGTCACTTCTTAGTTTGAAGGTATAGTCAACTATCATGCCTTATCTAGTAATATGAACGAGTACTATGAATTATGATATTTCAAGAAACTTCGAAAGCATCTTTACCGATTTTTCAGTGTTTCATTGTTTTATCGGTAACCATAACCACGTAGAACTATGAGTGAACTGGATGTTAGAATGGATGTTAAGCTAGAAAAAGTGGAATATTTTTGGGAAAGCACAGTCAAGTACTTTCCACTTACGTGGATTGATCAGTAATCAATATTCTGCATTACTTTCAAGATCTATTGAGAATCAGTTCAAGCTAAATAGGTAGAACCACTCTGATGGTTCCAAGTGTGATGTGCTTTCTATTTCTTGTTCACCATTACTTGATACCGGTACTGATCAGAACATATTAGTGCTTTCACTTATTCTGTCAACTAGATGCTATGTCAAGCTAAAATTATCAATCTAAACCAGTTGGGCTGTGCGATACAAGCTTCCATCAGTTCTAAGCTGTCACGATTGAGATGACAGCATCATATCGGCATGCGTCATCAACTGCGGTGGTGTCACGGACGAAGCATCATTTTAGCAGACCGTGATTGACAACGCGTTGTCTCACTCTCCACTGCTCACTATTGGAGATTATAAATATCCCAATTTCTTCATATCGACAATGGTCTTTCAAATGAATTATCCCTGGGTGGTTTCCATTCTTATCCTATTAATTATCTTCCCTTCACATCTTCTTAATATATTTTACTCATTCTTGTTGTTATCCCGATGGTCTTTCATACGAGTGGTCAATTCACACGTGATAGAAATGAGTAATGTAGGTGATGATTAACATAACAATGGAATATTGTATTAGAATTTCCATTTTCATTTATTATATTAGAAATTATATTTGTATACATTAGATTTTTTGTACTACGCCATGAAACAAGTCATGCGCAAAATAAGTTATTCCGGAACAGTCTCCCACAGAGAAAACTAGTGAATAAGAATTAAGATTCATGGCTCCTTATATGGTCCTGAAATCTCAATAATTATATATTTTTATGATGAATATGTGCGTAAAATATGATAGTTCATTCACACTCATTGATCGTTACAAGAAGAAAGTCTGTTTTCTTCTCAACGAAATATGGAATTTTTACGACCAATTTTGGAATACCTCCTGATTTACGGTAGATTATCCACACTAATGGATTATAAATTATATACTGGATGAGGAAGTAAGATAGAGTTCTTATCATTAGGAGTGCCGCTGAAAAACCTAATTGAATATTTATCAATTCAAGTGTGAAGAAGTGTTTCCAGTGTAGCCTGCCTCATCACAAATCCAGTACACGAGGCTACTTTTTCCAAGGAGCGAGAAATTTTCCAACATTGGATATATACGTTTGGATTTCTCTCTCTCTGCCGTTGCGGGTGTTTAAAATACAACATAAAAAGAATACGAGATCAGAAGAATCCATCTGTTTCTGTGAATATGTGATTTAACACTGGCGGCCATATTGAAAGTTAATGAAGGGGTCGGGTAGACCTATGTGTCGGATTTTCCACACGCATCTATCATCTGGAACTGGAACAGGGGTGGCAGGAGGGTCTGGAACGTCACTTTTGAAGAACACAGCTCTTCAAAAACAGGATCGGAGACTGACAGTACAGAAAATAAAAATAAGAAGTAGGAGTCTTGTTATCCTCGCTAGCGCTCTCTCCGCGGTCGACGTCCAATTATGTGATTCAAGACAAACGATGTCTGCAAACGAACCGGAGAAACACGAGATTCCACCAAAATATTTCATCTGAATAAAAAAATAAATATAAGAATAAAGAAAATGGATAATATAACGTCTATGATAGTATGATATACTTTGAGAGCGTTTTACTTTCTTCTAAATTTCATAGACAGTATTCTTTGAGTAGAAATTTGATATCCAATAATGTGATATAATTTCATTGAAACTCAAGTTTCAATGAGGAACTTATTCGAGCCTATCCTTGTATCTAAAGTGCATTATTGCTTGTACATCCGTTGAGAATAGCTTGTATTATCAGAAATCTATATAAGAAGTTTCCTTTAGAAACTGAGGATTTTTGAGAAATCTTCAAGTTGTTGATTTTTTATATGAATTTGTGTAACAATAAAAGTTTTATCTCTTCCATTTTATAGTTTTTTCCGATAGTTCATTACATTTTGAGAATTCCACGAATTTTTTGAACTTCAATTCAGATCAGTCATGCAATTACAATCAATTGAACAGTACTAGCCTATTGAGTGCAATCCTTTGATGACTATGCTGAAACCTTAGCAAAACAGCCAATCACAGAGACAAATTAGCTCAGGTGACATTGTCGGGTGACCGAAATCTCAAGAAAAAAGTGTCATCTGGTTCTCGGATGGGTGACCATACGGGTCAACAATGTTGCCGTGTTTTGTTTTCTCGGGTAAATTAGAGTATCAGAGTTGCTTCTCTTGGAAAAAGAAGGTGATTACATTAAGTGCAAGACCTACACAATACTGAACACGACTTGAACAAGTTTATCAACGTTTCTATTACAATTTCACTCATTATTTACTATTATGAAAATAGAAAAAGTTTCTCGTCTTATTTGTAAATAGCTGAATGTTCCTTTCATTGAATTTGAATGATAGGATTGCATCCCTCAAGTAATCTGACTTTCCTCAAATATTTTATTGGTTTTAAAATCAAAATCAATATTCTCAATGTTTTATGCATCATGGAAAAATTTTGCTCAATTTTCAATAGGTGTTAGTTACTCTAGTCGTTTCATTTTCATTGTATAACATAGATTTAATTCAATGAAATGTTAGTTCTGACTCTGAGAACTCACATTCACATAGAATCCCGCAATTGATTCAATTCAACATTGATTTTCTCAACGATTTTCCATAATTTTTCAAGTATCCAGTTGTTCAACACCAGGATATCTCACAAGTATGACGAAAATGATGATCTTACTGAACATGTCTCTGTACAGCGTAGTAAACTAACCCTGAAAATGTTGTTATAACTGTAGACCTTTGACAAAAGGCGTGAACAATCCATTCAGCGAAGTACTGTTGTAACAGTCATCCAATTTGTCATGTTTGAATTTGAGGATTCAAGCAACCATTGCTAGCTAGCAACCCCCCAAATCATAAGCTGGGAAGCAGGGCTCGCCCCTCTGTTGTTTCACTCTCATTGTTTAACTAAGAAATTCGCAATCATGCTGTTCGTAGCCCCGATGTCTAACTCAACTTCTTGTGTTTGACTTTGGAATTGATAATCACCTATATTGGGATGTGATCTGGGAGCAGCCTACTTAGCTCTTATTAATATTGTATGTACGCTGTGCAAAGTTACGTTCATTATATGAGACTGAACCCTACCAATATTGTGATTTCTGGGCTAAACCAAAGAGAAGTTGAATATTGGGTTCTCAAAAGTAGAGTCAATCGTTATATTAATATTCCATCCGGTATGATAACGTAGTAGGCCTACAGAACTAATAATTCTCCAAAAACTCATGTCTTCATTAGATTTATAAAAATTGAGATACAAGTTTTCGGTTGTTACACAATTATCAATCTTTGGTAAACTAGTTTCAATATGAATAACTACTATACCACAATATCACCATCACAACCACTCAAAAAGTGTCATTATTCATGTATGTTTTGTACTCATTTGCAGCTTATTTTAATTTAGCTAAATATTCAATTTTAACTGAACCGTAATCAAGTAAGTTTGTAAGTAGTTAGTTTATTGAAGTGTGAATATCTTCGCTTTCACTGTAATCTCCTTTCGAGAATAGTTCATTGGTTGTTGTCAAATGAAAATATACTAATAATTTTGAAATTGAAATCAGCGGAATCTCTTCAAGTTTTAATCTCATAAAAATGCCCAAGAGTTTCGATCAATATTATTTTTCAAGATATTTAGATGGAATTCTTTGTTATCTGAGCTTAACTGAATCGCAATGAGAAATTGAACATTTTTTGTGACCTGAGTAGGAGAATTTTGTGTAAGAAGTTTACAGGTTTAATAGGATGACTGTCTTGATCAGAGGAATGGGCCAATCCGCCAATGGCCCAACAGTTGATTATTCCTTTCATCGGCTGTGGTACTGGCATCGTAATTAAAAACAAAGCCAAGCCGAAAACTTGGCTAGATATTTAAGATTAGTTGGAGAAGAGAGTTGGAGTGAAACAAATTCGGACGATGAGTAGCCTACTGCGCAGTGCGCAGTGCGCACCCTCACTCAGTATTGGAATCGAGGAGGACCCTTATCCGCTGGCGCGATTCAGCTTTTCTTTACAAGGAATTATTAATAAATCTCCGTGCTTACCGCGTTTTCTGTCTCAAAGAACACGAGGAACCGGAGATTATTATCATCATCGGATGAAAAGAGGAAACTGTGTTGATGGGGGAAACGAGGAGGACAATGATTCTGGTGGTCGAAGAGGAAAAGTGGAGGCTAGAAATTTGATTTTTCTCCGTATCCACTTTTCCGAAAATCTTTCATCTTGGCGTCGGTCTCGACTTTCTCGATAAGCTGACGAATTATTAATTCTTCGAGCCTGCAATCTCTCAGATTTCTTCCTCTCCTTTCCTCAGCCGCACCAACCCTTTCCTATCCTGGTCTCAATGAATTTCGTTATTAGGCCTTTGTCCAACCAAGTCTTCTAGATGTTTATTAATCAAGTATCAAATACATCCTCTTCTCTTTTTCTCTTGCCTCGCTCCTGTTAATTGGAGATTTCATTCAATTATTCAACTGAGGAACGGAGAAAATACTTGGGGCGAAATTTGTAGCAGCTTCTGCTGCGTTATTCTTTGCTTTTCAAGCTGCTAACAGAATAAAATTCTATAACGAAGTAGTCAATTATCTTGCTTATTGTTGAGATATCGGAACGGCCACGGTTTTTTGTCGAATCAAAGCAATGAGGAATATTAATTGGACTCAACCTTTGTTCCAATTGTGCAATCGAGTTAGTGAGCCCTTTTCCGTTTCCTGAAAGTCCTCTTGCTCGAAGCGTGTCGTTTTTATTATTCAAATGATGTGTCTGCAGAGTGCTTTGAAAAAGGTCGCTTTCACCTTTAACACTCTTTTCACAATAATTTGCATTGATACTACTGGACAGTTATTATAATTTGGAATATTTTATTATTTTACAGTTGAATTATACAAAAACCTCTTATAACTTTGAAAATCAGAATTTTTACTTACTAGAATTATTAGATACGGTATACTAATAGCTCCTCATCCATTCATCCAAATCATTTTATTGAAAAGGATTTATTAATAAAAGGATTATTAATAATAATGTATTTTGTTTGGTAATTATATTATTGTCTTACAAATATCTGCATAATTTATATCGGCTAGCGCACAAGTTCTTAACTTATGCTAGTCGAGCCACGAATTGATAAAAAAGCTTGATGTTTTGCTTTCTCTATTTACTAATTTGATTGACATTTGTGTTTTATTACAGAAATATTATTTTCAAAGTCAAATTGTATTTAGAGGACAATTCATGTAATTGTAATGTATTTTATGGCAAATAAATTGATTTTTGATTTGATTTTGATTTGAAAATATGGAAATATACAATTCACTAATATATCTTTCCATTTTCACTGAAGAGAGTGGATCACTTTCAAGTGATCATTTAATAACATTTATAGCAGTCTACAATCAAATGATAACTTTATTGTTTTCTATCTGTTAGTATACCGTATTATTGTAGCAGCCTTATCGATTTCGACTTAGAGATGAATCACCTTATTGATATTCCCTTGTTCAATTCAAATGACAGCATTTTCTGTCAGTGATTAATAATATTTGCATTGTCAAATTCGCGGTATGACCTTCTCTATTATTATTTAATTTGACTGGAATAAACTCACATGTTACACGGAATAAATTGACAGTTCGAGTTAGCTGTTATGTACAGATTCGGAGATGTTTCGGTCCTAGACTGTACACATTCATGTAGCCTGTCACTTACCGTGAACAATGACCTTTTCTATGACGCTTTAGTAATCAAGCAGTGGCATTCCTATTGCATAAGCTACAATGGCATATGACACATTACTAATCAAGCGCATGGTATTTATGTTGCAGGAGTACTATGTCAGGACATAAAGGATACTCGGGAGGGGGAGGACGTCACTCTGGAATGTCGGTTCTCACCTCAGCTGGCTTCTCAAGGCACCACCTATTATTGGCTCAGGACAAATAAGAGGAACCACGACAATGTTGCTATTGAACAGACGCCTCTTGATGCCAACTACAAGTGAGTCATTTGATTTATCTCCAATATTATCAACCTGCAATACCCAAGTAGCCTCACAGTTGTTCAATTGAAAATGTATCACTCCTTCTTTCGAAGGAAACAGCAGTGTAATTGAATTGGATTTATTTATTTGTCATAGTAAGAATACTTAAGTGACACTCATTTGAGTCATTTATAAAATCAATTTGATTTCCCATGTTTCATTAATCTTTTTTAAATACTCAATACTTGTATGATTCATCAATATTCAATACAAAATTGTATAATTCAAAAATAAATAAAATAAATTGATAAATTACAGTATACGTAAATAAATGAACAACAAACAATACAACATACCATACATTGTGTTGTTAAACTAGTTGTGAATGTATAGATTTCTAATAACTTCTCTATTTACAGGAAATTCACATTTATACTAACATTCCAAACTTTTTCGCCTACTGAAGAACACATCAGTTAGTACCTCTCAATGTAAGAGAACATCGATAGATTTTTTGACAGTACCGTACTACATTCATATAATGAAATTTGATAAATAAGGGTTATACTACTTTCTATGAAAAAGGGTTCTCACTAGGCATCAACATTTCACTGCAATGTAATAATAATTAAAAAATAACACTAATAATAAATGTTTCACTTTTATTTCTGAATGGAGCGGAGCGTACTCGTTCTCATTTTTATCATGTGAAAATTAGTTTTCCCTTTCTCAATTATCCTGACTCCTGAGCAACGTTCTTTTTGCTTCAACACTCGACTAGAAACAAGAAACAAAATAATATTAACACTGTTTCTGCTGACACTGGACTTGAAATGAAATAGCGTGAACCTTTACACGGCACTCCCTTATTTTATTCAATTTTAATTGAGGTGGAAACAGTGTGATGCTGGAGTTTATTTCAGCCAAAAGGCGTCAAAGATAACACATTTTTTTATTCTGTAGCATGGTAACGGTCAGTGATATAACTGCGGCGGCTATGGCTTCCTAGGTATTCTTTTACAGCGCCATCACTCCTCTTGTAGTTTATTTAAGTTGCCTTTTGCTTGCAAATTACGACTCCCTCTCATAAATTCTAGCTTGTACATCCAACTTTGTACGATGTGGGACGAGTGACACTGGCTAAATATATATGGAACTGTTATGTCTGGCACTCGGAATTGATTCTTTCTCGCCCGGGGGAAAAACACACTGTGTACGAAACATTACAACATAGCGAACTGTTGGTGCTCACTACACTACTCTTTCAATTCGCGGTCCGTTACAGCTCCTTTTGTTCGGCAAAACGAACTGGAAAAATGGGAAATGGATTCATTAAAAATGTGTGCTACGCTCTTTCTAGATCGACGGAAAAAATTGAAGCCAAGCTTGAATGAAAGCGGCTGTTTTTCTCATACAGAATTCAACATTTTCTTTCATAAAATATTCATAGAAACAGATTTGGATTTCATTTTATGTAGAGTCTGAAATGCACTTCAAATGATGGGATTATGTCGATTCAACGTTCTCTGAAGAGAACTGATGTATGGTGGGATCTATGAGGGTTGTAGTACATGTATTATATATGGATAATATACATATCTTTCTCACTTTTGTAATTTTTTGTTTCGAATCGCACTGGGAGTAGATGTAACCTATTTACTGCCCTGCAATATAGTAGGATTATACTATAGTATAATTAGTCTTAGTTTACTCTAAGACCACTACAGTAACATTGCTCCTCTTTCATGGTAAATTTAATATTATGATTCCCTATATATAGGACAGATATATCTATATCTGGGAATCTGCGGATAGAAGAAAGATCATTAGATAACATACCTGTAGCAGACATTCAGTTTCGGAATATCTATGAATTTCTGGTACAAAGTAGTATATTTATGCTAAAAATTTATATTACTTTTATATTTTTCAATTATTCTTAACTTAGTTTACTTATTATTTCTTCTTTTGTTCATTTAGAATAATATTTTTTATTTATTAATTTATTATCATTTTGTAATTTCGCAATGTTGTAATGTTATAAATGCAATAGGTTTTTCAAGACCTGGCATGTGATAAATCAATCAATCAATAAAAAAATCAAGTTATATTCAAAGAACTATGCAAAATGTTATACTGTTTGTATTTATTTTTAAAATGGGGGAGCTTCTTCCACAATTTGCTTAAGACTTATGTTATTGAATTATTCTTATGACTTGTTAGGTACTTCACTCGATTTTCTAATTGTGTATGGAGAACGTGAACATCATATTCTATGAAACCCAGTCTTACTCCCTTGGAGTAATGTATGTGAGAGAAAAAACTTTAAAATGGGATCTAACATGAGAAAACAGGGCGAATTATGAATGAATTGCTGGATATCATGGAAACTAGCGAAGGTTTTGATTGTCGTTGCTATGGCGAGCGGCTGTCGAAGCGAAGTATTGGGTGCAATAATTCAGGCGCACTGCAATCCAATGGGATTTGGGCGATAATGGGCGCGATCTAAAATTCAGCGGCACTCGATGAAGTACAGTACAGAGCTCAACTGCAGCTGGCCTGGCTGGCAATAGCAATAGCAATAGCAAGGCAATGCTCACGCGTAAATCACGCGGCGGCAAAGACCTCGCTTTTGCAGGCTATCCATTTTCATACCCCCACTCACCCGTCTAGCATTTCGCATTCAATGCAAAGCAAACGCTTAAGGGTGAAAGCTTTCCCAACTGCAATAATGCTAATAGTGAGAATGGGTTGAACGCCGCCATTGGACAGCAGGGGTCTCTCTGATGATTGAGAAAGCAAGACCTGCGATTCACTGTAATCATGTGGCCTTCTTTGATTACCAATATAAGAATTCCTATACTTTTTATGTTTACGTGTGGTTTTTGAAAACATATATGAAATTGCACATAGTTCTCTGATACTTCTTCAAAGTAAACATACTACTGATTGAACGATCCCATCAATCAATGCATAGTAGGCTATACATTTTTCAGTTTTTGAGGTTTTCCTGTGACCTCCAGTGTGTCCTCTATCTGATTTTGAGGTGTGTTTTTCTCTATAAAAAGCAGTATTGGCTGTGAATTTGTTTGTCATTTGCAGCTTCGAATAATATAGATAATGGTAAACGAAGCTCAATTAATAATATTACTAGTATGAACGGTGAATTTTTATCTATTAGTAATGTGAATCTACATTATAGTTTGTCATAGTCTATGAGGTTTTGAGTCAAGATGAAACCAGAATATTTAATGCTTTATTTTTGTGAGAAACTTTTAAGAAACTTCATTTTCATTCTGATTATGTTTCTCATCAGTTTTGAATGCTGCTATCAAACCTTGCTTCAATTTCCTGTATATTTTATTTTCGAAAGCGCTTGACCTGTGTTTGGTTGGTGGCTTCAGCTCGGATGTAGCTGTTGATTTGATATGCAGAATAACCTGTTGTTGCCTCAATTATAGTGGTCCGACTGGAAACCTGTTGCGCAGCCTAGAATCCACTCGCATCTTGCTATGCTATGCTATGCTGCCGACCGCTCCAAGTAGGACGACCGCTTCTTCAAATTCCAAATCTTCAAGTTCAACCAACCGCCTACTTTTCAAAATGTTCTGTCCTCAAACTTCCAAACGTCTTGACGTTCCCATATGCCTGAATGTCTATTGCTGTTCTCAGACATAAGGTAGTCTATGGAAAATTTTACTGATGTACTTCTTACTATATTCTTCTCTAAAAAAAACTAAATTATTTTACTCTATTTACATCCCATGATTCAATACGCAACACTTGGACATTTTGACAATATTCCATACCTTAACTTTTTTCAACAATATTCCTTTCGAATTCTTTTCAAGTCCGCCTAGCTTGTCTAAAATTAATACTGTATTCCAGTATGATTCATGACTCAATGACATCTCAGTATATGACTTTCTCAACAATGAGATGATTATAGAATCATTTTGTGAATCATTTGTGAAAAGTTTCCAATCAAACTTTTTCTAGTCATTTGTGGATGTATATCAATGAATAAAATTCTTGTTTAAAGATTGGTAAATATTCTCCAATGATTTACAATAGAGATCCTCACTAGTATTGGAACTTCTTTGGAGTTTTCAGCAAGACAGGACGAATAAAACGTCTGAATTTGTCGATGTATATTCATTCAATTTGTGACTAAAAGGTAGGAGACAAGTGGCTGAAAAGTGTATGGGTGTGGTGTGGTGAACTTTAGCACTTTTCCTAATAAAGTTCTAACACCAATTCCTGTTCCCAAGACTCACCCTTTCTTTCGCCTTCCACACCCCTCACCGTACTCTCTCCAAACAGCCATCTTGAAATATTTGGGACAATTCCAACACAAATTCTCCTTCTTGCCTCTTATCGCAGCACTAAAACCCCCCTCCCCCCACTCCAGTCTCCTTCTCGTTTGCACGCTAAAAGATCTGAGAAAACGGAAAACTATAAAATTTCCCATCCCTGCTGGCAAAATGAGAACTGGCTTCTATTTCTCAAACAGTATCCTCCTCTTATGTTGCTATGGAGAACTCTTCAAACCCTAATGCCAAAGCTTTTCTAATCCTAAAGGCGAAGGCCAAACTTATACAAAGCTGCTGGAATTGACTTCATATGAATTTCCGTTGATAGTAAGCTACAATATACGGAAACAGTTGGAAGTAATTTTATTTGGAAACAATGGCAGAATGAAATACTTCGTCTTTATCGCATACTCCATCGAACTTCTTATTTTAAAAATATTTGTTCCCAATTCATTCCATAAGATTTTTTTTTGTTTTACTGCAATTTCTTATGTGGTTTCCTCCTCATTATACATTAAAGTTTCAAAAATCTAGAGCTAGAATCATCAATAATTGGTAGAAACTACACTATCCTCTGTGAATATTCTAGGGCAAGATCTTGAATTGGAGATAAGCAGCGATCGATTCATTTCTACTCTTCTTGCATATTCTTGCCGATTTGTCGGCTTGCTTTAATATATTCGGTAGAATTCCATTCACGCGTTTCAGCTTTCAACTTCCGTACGTATATGATCATAAATAATTGATCGAAGGAATACATGCAACAGGTTCATATTATATTAATGTATTCCAAGCACAAATGTTGGATATAATGCACATTATAGGAGGTGTTGTACTGTTATTAATATTGAACAGACATGCCAATGAAAACTGGAATAATACTTTGAGGCAGAAATTGTTTACTTATCATTAGAATATCAACCTTTCCAGTCTCCTCCCATGTAAATACTGAATTCAAACAATAAGTTTTGTTTCAGGTCTGTAATAAGAGTATTTGCAATATAAATTATTAAAAATCAGGCTTGGAAGTTCTGATGGCTTGTAACATTTGGTCCCGCAAGATTGTTCAAAATTGGATACTATTCATTGAACTTTGAGAAATAGTGTTCCAAGGTGCATACATTTTCGTAATACTAAACTATTAGTCTCACAGCTCATAAATTTCGAAACTATTGCCATCATAATATTCATCGATACCACAGATTTCAAAACTAGATCAATCTTCAGATAATATTCAATATCAACAACTGTCATTAACTGTTCATTCTATTCAGCAGAGTACAATCTGAAGCATGGGAGGTTAAATTGCAAATTTATTCGATAAGTACTGTATGAAGTAATCTTCTAGTATTTTCTGTTAATAGTTGAACAGACTGTTAACTTGTCAAGAATGCATAAGTTTCTGCTTTTGAGTACGTAGCTGTGCCAGAGCTGGCTTCGAATTATTGCTAGAGAATGCTTTTAATTGTCTCTAGACAGTAGCAGCAGATAAGCATAGAACATGTTGCTTAGGAGAACAAGCAGAGAATGTATTTGCTTACTTCTCTATAATGTGTATAGTAGAATATGTTTGAGAGAAGTGGTACAAGAGGAAGAAAGAAATAGAGCCATAAGAAGAAGAAGAAGAAGATGAAGAAGAAGAAGAAGAAGAAGAAGAAGAAGAAGAAGAACAAAAACAATAGCAAGAAAAAGAGAAAGAAAAGTGAATTACAACAGAGAAGAGTGAATAAGAAGGAAAAGGATAGAAAATCAGAGGATGGAGGAAGGGAGAGGTAGATGATGAAACACAAAAATATTTTTCTCCAAAAATCTTGTAGAAATCTGAAAATAGGTTATAATTAATTATTTAATAGTTAAAGGACCAGGATTAGGAGCTGAAATGTGAGAAAGGATGAAAGGTGAAAGGCATTGAACTTGGGAGCGTGAAATAAGTAGAATTGAGATGGAGACAATAAGAATGAGAAAGTAAAATTACGAGGTGAAAGAGTAAATCCTAAGAGAGAAAAATAAGTGGAATTTATAATTGAGATGAAGGAGACTGCTGTACTCTCGGCAACAAAAGATAAAATAGTAGAAGCAGGTGGCGATAGTACACAGAAGAATTGATGAAGCGGTGGGGGGGGGTGGAGAAAATTAAGATAAAACTTTGTAAATAACAGAAACAGGTTGATAAGAGGAAGGGGAAGAAGCAACAGCTGCAAAGCTAAAGGATTATGAGGACTGGGATCAGTAGAAGGATGAACAGATGAAGGGGAATAAAAAACTAAGAGATAAGCAATGGAGAAAGAGAGAAAAGAATGGATTGGTTGAGGAGGAACAAGAAAGTAAGAGATAAGCGATGGAGAAAGAGAAAAAAGGGTAGATTGGTTGAGGAAGAGCATCCATCCCGGATGCTTGCTTGAATTGAAAGAGTTGAAGGAGAAAAGAAGAGTGTCATAGAGTGGAAAGGAAAGGAGAGGAGAGGTTGAGGATATTACGACATATGGAAGAGGAGTGTGATAGCGGAATGATTAATGACGGAGCAGCAGCATCATGTCCTGGAGACAGAGCTGACTCTCCTGTTCTTCTACAGCAGACCTGGCAAGTGTGTCAAGAGTTGGAGCTGGAGAAAGAGGGCACGATGCACTAGAGAAAGAAGGATGCCGAATGTCTCATATGAGAATGGAACGGAAAGTAACAGACCTGCATATTAAGATGTGATCCTTGATACGCCCGTGCACCGTGATTTACTCTTGGCAAGTATCCTATTGCCGTTGCTTTCCCAGAGTGCTTTTTTCAACCTTGAACATGTTGGCACCAATAGCAGCTCTATTTCGAACTCATTCATATCTACTGTTTGATCCTCCATTATGTTTTCGGCTTCCTTGTTGCACTCGAAAGTAATTATCCGAGATCGAGTCCAAGGGTAAAACGAAACATTCAGTTATATTTATAGCTCTATGATATTATTGAACGATTGAGAGGTACAATACTAACATTGAAAAAAAGTGATAATGGAATATTCATATTGAGTCTGCTTGTTTCGAAATCGATCATGTATGCTTCAAAATTCCCAAATATATAAGGTTTACGTTGTGTTTATAAAATGATTGTATGCCTATTGATCAAAGTAATGAAGTATTATATTGTAAAATTGTAGTATGTAGTAATGTATGTGTTGGCTTATTGATAAGTATGAGATATACTTCAGCCTTTACTTGGAATATTTATCATGTTACTTTTCAAAAACTTTTTTTAATTCTCACTTAACTAGACACTCGTGTCCCTCCGGAATGGTGGTAATAACTCTTCAAGAAGAATATTCCCGTAAATATTTAACTGTGATTCAGAATGATAAGATGGTGTAATGAAGTGAAAGGAAAAACTGAAACACTCGACCACATTGAACCGTGACCTCTTAGTCTTAGAAGGAAGGGCCTTCCATCAGTTTCCCATTTTCCAACTTGTAGAGGGAAGAGAAAATAAAGTTGGGCATGAAATCAATGGAGCTTAGTGAGTGGACTTTCAATTGAATCATCTCGTAGCTCCCTGGCATGATCATGTGGAAATTTAAGAGACATTAAATCACTGGCTAGGTTTTTACCGGCATTGGAAAACAGTAATAGGGATAGAAAGTTGGCTTGGACTGGAGCTGGAACTGAAACCAACCCTTATCGTTTCAAAGGACCCTCCAGTCTTACTCAAAATATTACCGGGCTTTTTTGCCGCTACTTTCAAACTCTTTGCTATCGGGGCTTGTGTAGTTTATGATGGCGCACCGAGAGATGCCCATCCCACCCATCTATTGCTGGCAACCCTAGCAACGACCCTTCAATTTGACCCAAGATGAATTTCTTGAGCTGTTTACGACCTTCCACGTCTTGACGAGCATTTACCGTCATAATTTCCCCCGTAATTAAATGCGTGTTTCTAGTGGCGAGCAAAGTCATTTCTTCACCCTTTCACCGAGCTGTATTTCCCAACTGCAACACAATTTGTGTTCCCTCAAGTGCGACTCTAGCAGCCTCAACCCTTATCCAACCTCGTCCCTCACCCGTTCGGTAATGATGACCTATCCAACAGATTATTTTTCCCCTTTGGATAATGATGTCCTCAAGAATTAAGTCATAATTCCATGTTCTCTGCTAGTAGCAAATTGTTTGTTGAAGTGTGTACCTTGATCCACTTCAAGAGAGCAAGTAAAATAAAGTACCTCGTTTTGTAGTTACACTGGTTGAGAGGAATTGTACCAAATGAATGAATCTAGATAAAAAACACGATGTTCCATGGTTCTTATTAGCTTCTATAACGACAAAACTTCCTCATGATAATTCTTCATCTGCTATATTTAGAATCATTATCATATCAATAATAGGATTGAAACAGTCTAATATAATCGAGGGGACAAACATGAGTTTAACAGATGTTACATGACATTCTATATCGATGAGAGACGTGAGGATTTTCCCAAAGGCATATCTAAATAATATGTCGTTAGATAATGTGTGGCAGTATTTGATGTGCTGGCGGCCACTTTGAAAGTAAAAAAGGGAAGAGAGCTGGAAGAACTAACAAGTCTGGAGCATTATATTAATAGAAACATGGTTCGATTGAGAACAGAAAGAAAACATGGCCAAGACATGAAACAGGGCCAAGAAATTCTTCTTCCTTAACTTTGCTTGTAAAATGACATAAGATACGGCGGAAGAGTTGCTAATACTTGTCGGCTTGGATAATTCAATCAAAATATGTGCTCTAAGATCAGCTTGATAAATTAGCCACTAATAATCCAAATATATATATATATTAAATCTCTAGTACTTAGTAGATTTCTTTGTATCGAATATATATTTTTATCTCAGGGTGCAAGATTCGGCACCTGACGGAATAGGTAGAGCCATTCATCTAGTGAATTAGAACTATGATAAATTATCGCAAATTGTATTGCAAAAAATTAAATATTGTATGCATACGTTTGATAGCCTAGATTTCGTACTTCTTTGATTAAATAGAAATTTCTAAAATATTGATCTATATTTTTCTTTCAATTAAATACCTTTAATACTAATTTTTACTTGCGCAAGTATTACTCTTATTAATTTCTCAATTTATAATAACCCTTTCGGCGAGCTAGCTTTGATCATCAGATTATTTCGAAGCACTAGGGCGCCCATCACTAAATTCAAATTTAATCACTCACGTGTCGAAAATCTTCTTGTAAGCCGCCGATGTCGATCCAACTCCATGTGGTCCGGGAATATGGTAGCCGGAATCGTCTCCTCCAAGGGTTATAAATTTAATTAAAATGAAAAATGACTTCTGCTTCACAATAGCATCACGAAGTCTTTTAAGAAATTTAATAATTTACTTTAACTTTAATTTTTACAAAATTATTAATAAGGTACTTCGCTCTAAAATATTTGGGGTCCTCTTATGGTGGCATCTGGCTGGCGAGTGCTGGTTCTTCCTTCTCAAGTTTTACAGATCCTCTTTCCGACTTTCAAATTAGCATAAAATTTAAATATCTCAATCCTCCGCCATTAAATTCAAATAGATCTTACAAAAATGCCAAAATATTGCTTAGATTATATGATTAATAATTTCTTTGCATTCGAGCCATATTGATAACATAGATTACACAAATTTTAACACAAAATCTAGTACATTTATATAAATATATATAAATATTTTTAAATTGGCCTACAGTTGCCGCCTATTAACTGCCGTTTTACTATTGGTGCATGCAAATTTTATTCGGTATTCATGCGCCTGGTAACTCTTATTTCCTGAATACATTAAATTATTTTTATTTGGTTTTTTATTTATGCTCTTTGCATGCTAGTTAATATTCTATACATTAATATTAATTCCATGCTACCTAATAATTAGCCACGTGGACGGGTGTTTTTTCACATTGCACACCATCGAATGCAATAAAGCTCTGCCAAGGGGTTTTGGTCAGATTCTACGTTCTTCGGTTTGATCGATCTCTAGGTCACCGATCCGTGAATACATCTACATAACCTCAATCTTCAAATATTTTATATAATAATCTATTTATGAGCAATAAACTTCCTTCAAATCCTTTTTAAGTTCTTGTACCATTTAGCCAGAACAAGCTGATGCTATCTAATCTTGTTTATTATCTGCTTGGCGATATTAGCCAATTACTTTATTTTTAGACCTATTACTATTTCTGTTAGGGCTTTTCATCTACCCAGATTTAATATGTTACACGCGCCCCTGGGTTTGAATTCAAAATATTTGAGAATCACAATGTTTTTAATGAAAACCCACCCTTCAATATATTGATATACACTATACTTTATTATAAATTATACTCTCCTACTTCTATCACATTTCGCAGACATATTTGCTGCATCTCCTTTATACCTTTATCAAAAACAATAACAATTCTCCTCCTCAACACACATAAAATATCATAAATATAAACTTCTAAACACTCCTCCTGACAACATTTAAAACACAGTAATTTTTAAATTCGCCGCTTGCAGGGCCGCCAACTTAACTACACACATTTCATAATTCTCATAAATGATTCCTTTTAGACAATAATTTCGATTCATAAACTTCTGGGCTTATGTCTTATAGTATTTCTTAGGTCTTAATATAAATAATTTTCTATACATCAGGTACAATACTTTCTTTTGCTAATGGCTTTTGGTTTTTGGTAGCTTGTATTCACTTTAACTCTTTTCAGGTAACAAACGTGGCATAATTAAAAGTAATAAATATAAAACATATAAATAAATATATCGACATTAATAAATATAATAAATAACAATAATAAATAACTCTTTGGGTACAGTACTTCTTTTTATAAACATATGTTCAACAGACATTACATTCATTTGATTTGGGTGGCTTTGGTCAGCTGGTCGCTGTTCTACAATTCATAGTGCTACATGTTACATCAGAATTTGCTATCGACTTTCATAATTAACCTAACTGCTCAATTTTTTCTCTTAAAAAGGTAATTAACAAATTTTAACTTTATTATCCCCGCTTGTGTCCTTTTTTATCTGATGTATATAATTTAATTACACATTTAAAATTTATTCTTTTTCTTATTGCAGGCTTCTAATGGTTGGAAGGAATTAAAACATTGGATTGTTGCCACGCGGTCCTATACCACTATTAAATTTATTAAGGGAGGTTAGTAATCGGTTTGATAATAATGTTTTCCTTGATTTCTTATCATATAAATTTCAAATTCTGTGATATGGCATGTAGAAAATATTGTGATTTACTTGCATCTTCTTGCATTCTGTTTGTAGATTGTTGCTGTAGGCCGTTCGGTTATCTGCTGTCCGGTTGTTGAGGCTGTCCTAATTGATAATTTATCTTCATGAATATAAAGCCCCGGTATCTTGTATACTCCTTTAAACAATTCCTTGATTCATTAATTCTAGTTCCTTTCAATCCATTCTTTTTCCAATCATCCTGTAATTTTAATTCGTCCTTCCTCTTATTTTCATCTAATATTCTTGATTTCGGCTCATTATAACTCATTAGGCTTACAACAATAAACATTTTTATACTATTAAATTTCCAATCATCAATAGTAGTTTCATTTATCAATAATAATACAATATTTTCCATTCTATCCACAACACAGTCTTTTATTAATATCACAGCCATTATTACAAACATTAAACACCATAACAAAACATTTATTATCTCTTTAATAGCATAATCTCTCATCATATAATATCCAGGTACTTTCACTTTCTTAATATTATTTTTTAATTCTTCCATCTTATTAGCCACCGTTTATCCTTTATTAGTTCCCACAAGTAATCCATTTTATTGTTGCCCATGCACGAATCCGTAGTAGTCCTTTTAGTTCCATTTTTATTCCATATTTGCTCCTTGGCCTATTTTGCCGGTCACATAGCTGGTTTGCCCTCTTGAAACGTATGTGCCGCGGATGCACGCCGTCGGTGGTCTGTTCTCCAACCTGGTCCCGGTCCGGTATCCTCCTCGGGCGTTTAAATCGTGCATGCGGCCTCCATCGGCGCGCGCGGTTCCTCCGTTTCTTCCGCCTCCGGGCCTTACGATGCATGCTCCTCTCCCGAATGCCATCCTCTCCGTCCTGATGTCGGCCGTCCGGTGTCCTCGGGCGCCTCCGTCTCCGGGCCTTGCGATGGTCGCTCCTCTTATCCGGTAGTCCGTCCTCCCTGTTGTCGTCCTCTTGGTCCGGGTCCTTGGTCTGCTGTGGGGTCAAATGATGCGCGGGTGTGGTGTGCAGATACATGGTGGCGGTCTCTTGATGTGCGGGCTGCTCTTCCTGCGGTGATGGGTCTTCGGCGGGAAACAATATACTTAAAATGGGTTGTTGCTTGCGGCTGGTTTTAATTGCATGTTTGGCGGCGGTTTTTTGTGGTAGGCTGTCTTGTATTGGCTTCGGTTCTTCTAATACTATTTTCGGTAAATCATTTCTAAAGGTGGTGTATGATGTTGAAATATCTTGATTTTCTTTGTTTGTTTCATTGGAGCTTGTCGGTGTTATATCGGGGGTATCATATAGTCCTGGTTTATTAGCTGTAGTTTTCTGTATATCTGGTGGCGGGTCATTGGGTGCTGGGTTCTGTGTTTTTTGGTGATTTGATCTGGACGCATGCTCTAATGTGTAGTTTGTACTTATTTGATGAGGTGGCGGTTTGTAATTTTTGTCGTAATTATTCTGAGTGTTATCATTATTTGTATTAAATCGATCACGGCCATAATAATAATTTCTTTCATAGGTATGCTGTGGATAATGGTTTGTTTGACGATTCTGAAAACTTCTATTATTCCAGCTGTTATTTTGATTATGATTATAGCGGCGTTTAAATTGAGGGGTAGATCGTGAGCAATCATATGGTACTGATTCATAATTTTGGCTGTTATACTGATTAAATTTTGAGTTATGTTGATTTTGTGCGTATCTCTGGTCTGAACGGTGGTTTGATATTGCCATCACAGACTGTATGCCATATAAATGATTTATCAGCTGCTTACAATCAGTAATGGGTTGTGTGGCGAGTGCCATTCTAACTTGATACGGTAGCTTCTTTAAAATAATACTTGCTAATGCCGATTCATTAATGGGCTCGCTCAATTGAGAATTTTTAAACTGTAGGGCAGTGACGAAAGTGGTACATGCACCGTCTAAGTTAGGGTTGAAATCGCATGATATAATGTCCGCTAGCACGTCCAACTGTTTACTTCTGCTCCAATACTGTTCCAGGAAGACAGCGACAAACTCATCCAATGATGTAAATTCATGGACTCTATTCCGAAAGAACATCAGGGGTTCGCCAATCAATAAACTAGTCAAACGAAGACGCCAAAAATTCCAAGAGGTGGGTGTTAATGATTGAACTAGTTTTATCTGATCTATAAATTCTTTAGGTTGGAGATAGCGGTCTGTATTGTCAAAACGGCCTAATTCATTGAAACTGTGTAGTGAATCAAACGTTGCTATGGGAATAGGCTCTATATTCTCGTGCGGAAATTGATGTATTTGACTTTCAAGTTGTACCAACTTCTCTTGGGCCTGTTTCCAATGACTAGAAGCTTCTGTTTCATTATCTACTACTTCGGCATTTAATTCAGATGAAAATAATTGCTGTTCTCCAACGGCTGTCTCCAATGAATTAAGTTGTACTTTGTTTTGATTTATATCAGAATTTAGGTGAGCTATTTGTGTAGATTTACTATTCTGTTGTTTATTTATGGAAATAAGTTGACTATTGTTCCTGTTTGTAGCTATTTCATGAATTTGTGAAGTGTTTTGTGCTGGTAGGTTATCTATTCTTTCCGCAGTCTCCTTATCCATTCTTACCGATGTATCCTTCAGTGATTCCCGCATTTCCTTCATTTCCGCCTTTAAGTTCTTCATTACTGTGGTCATTGTTTTTTCTAAACTATTAGAAAATGACTTGATCATCCCCTCTACTATAACCCTCCTTATTGCTTCTTGGGAGACATTTAACGGTTTATTACTGTTCACAGGATTCTTGGCGGTGATTGAAGATATCTGGGCGTTGGACTCCATCGCGCCCCCCTCAGCGTCGATCTCCGCTACTATCGCCGTCTGCAGTGTGTCTGCTACCTTACTTTGCGTGGACGACAAGAGACTCATATTTTAAAAATGGATTAAGTGTCAAGTGTTTGTTAAAAAAGTGAAAGTTTTGGCCAACAAGGCATTAATAAGGACACAAATGAGGATAGGCCTATGGACATTACAAGCCAGGTAACCTATTTATTACTTAAGCTCTTATAATATAATAATACTATTCATTGATTTCTGACTAGCAGTTTAGGCCCATAAAATATAATAGCTCTCTCTATAAAATATATTTTCTACAATATAATAATATAAAATTTTCTTTAAAACATATAATTTCTCTTTATTTAAAGCTATTGATTCCCCAAAAAGTAATACAAATTTCCCTTCGCCAGTTTTCCTCACAACTCGTATAAGTTATATATAATTTTCAATATGGTTATTGACTTAATTTCAAATAATTATTTAATGAGCTTGGCTCTCATCATCAGTCCCACGTTGGTACGACATGTCTTTGTGCCGTATCCGTGGCCCCACGTTGGGCGCCATGTCTTTCTGTCACGTTATTCTTTATATTTAAATAACGATTAGCCTCCTGCTTGGCATCAGTCGGTAAAGCATGAGATTTAATATAATTAGGGCGTGGTTTTCTAATAGTATTCAGTCTTAAAAAATCTTGATAGGCCTAGATATGGGCTTCTCCAATAACTCCTGTAATTCAATAAATAATAATATATATATATATATATATGATACTTATACTATAGAGATGAGGAATATAAAATAAATTGCACACCATGAAAATTTCACACATATATTACACAATAATGCAAAGATCAATCGAGGCAAAAAATATATATAGAGCGATAAAAATATAATATAAAAAAATAGAACAATATTTGAAATCAATAAAAATATCACAGGCTAAACTTTATATTCTAGATTTGTGGCACGAATCATTACCATGTGCCTTTATCTTGAAATCATATGCATTCTTTGGCATGTAGCTGTGACATGTACTTGCTAATACTTGTCGGCTTGGATAATTCAATCAAAATATGTGCTCTAAGATCAGCTTGATAAATTAGCCACTAATAATCCAAATATATATATATATTAAAATCTCTAGTACTTAGTAGATTTCTTTGTATCGAATATATATTTTTATCTCAGGGTGCAAGATTCGGCACCTGACGGAATAGGTAGAGCCATTCATCTAGTGAATTAGAACTATGATACATTATCGCAAATTGTATTGCAAAAAATTAAATATTGTATGCATACGTTTGATAGCCTAGATTTCGTACTTCTTTGATTAAATAGAAATTTCTAAAATATGATCTATATTTTTCTTTCAATTAAATACCTTTAAGACTAATTTTTTACTTGCGCAAGTATTACTCTTATTAATTTCTCAATTTATAATAACCCTTTCGGCGAGCTAGCTTTGATCATCAGATTAATTCGAAGCACTAGGGCGCCCATCACTAAATTCAAATTTAATCACTCACGTGTCGAAAATCTTCTTGTAAGCCGCCGATGTCGATCCAACTCCATGTGGTCCGGGAATATGGTAGCCGGAATCGTCTCCTCCAAGGGTTATAAATTTAATTAAGATGAAAAATGACTTCTGCTTCACAATAGCATCACGAAGTCTTTTAAGAAATTTAATAATTTACTTTAACTTTAATTTTTACAAAATTATTAATAAGGTACTTCGCTCTAAAATATTTGGGGTCCTCTTATGGTGGCATCTGGCTGGCGAGTGCTGGTTCTTCCTTCTCAAGTTTTACAGATCCTCTTTCCGACTTTCAAATTAGCATAAAATTTAAATATCTTAGTCCTCCGCCATTTAGGTTCAAATAGATCTTACAAAAAATACCAAAATATTGCTTAGATTATATGATTAATAATTTCTTTGCATTCGAGCCATATCGATAACATAGATTACACAAATTTTAACACAAAATCTAGAATCATTATCATATCAATAATAGGATTGAAACAGTCTAATATAATCGAGGGGACAAACATGAGTTTAACAGATGTTACATGACATTCTATATCGATGAGAGACGTGAGGATTTTCCCAAAGGCATATCTAAATAATATGTCGTTAGATAATGTGTGGCAGTATTTGATGTGCTGGCGGCCACTTTGAAAGTAAAAAAGGGAAGAGAGCTGGAAGAACTAACAAGTCTGGAGCATTATATTAATAGAAACATGGTTCGATTGAGAACAGAAAGAAAACATGGCCAAGACATGAAACAGGGCCAAGAAATTCTTCTTCCTTAACTTTGCTTGTAAAATGACATAAGATACGGCGGAAGAGTTGCTAAGAACTCATTTTTCTTTTTAGAAGGAGAAAAACTTCGAAATAATCTCTTTATACTGCATTCCTCCCATTTCAATTATTTCCGAATAAGTTTTTTTCAGAAGAACAAAGTTTTGGGTCGTCTACAATAGGGGGGAAACAAAACTTCACATTAAACCTGGAATTCATTTATTTGAAGGGTGCAGTTCAAAGATTAAATTAAATCCAATGAACATGCTCCATTTATACAAGAATTCTACTGAAGATAATTGATTCGCATTGCATTTTGTAACATGTACTGATGATAGATTTGAAGTTTTCCATTGATGAAATGATTCCACTTGAAAAATTAACATTATTACTGGTAAAATAGATTATCAAGATGTAGACAATTATATCGATCCATATCCCCAGTCAATTATTTTGTGATAATATTTCCCTGTAACCGAAGTAATTCTATAGAATTCAATGATAAATTGCTAAAATCTTCAATCGTTAAATTGATTCAATTCTGTATTCTGCTAGAATCTATTCATTTTCATAACTTTTCTCCGCCGTTCTCCCATCCTTCCATATTTGAAAAATGGGTTTTAGATTAATGATCATAGAAATCCAAAAATTATAACATTTCTACCTGATAAACTTAGTTGTCAAATTCAGAGTTCTTGTGTTCGATTTCATGCACGCCCAAGTCAATTTCTTCCAACAGACAATCTCTTCTGAGAATAGTACTTTATCCCTGTTTTCAGTTGTCTTCTTACGTCATTCATATCTCCCCCTCAGCCCATCTATTCTAACGTATCTACAATTCCACATAGTACAAAATTCCCGTTCTGTTGAGCAAAGTGACATTTCTAAGTAGCCTCTTATTCGTGACAGTCGCGTATTTCTCTCTGTATGAGATTCCACTTATGTGCTCGAAAAAGCGAGGAATATTTAGAAAACAGAAACGTCATACGTCAAACAGATCTCTGTGAGACGTCACGCTCATAGTCAGTAGTTGTAATAATGGCATCCTTGAGAATTATAATTTCAATTCAAAAGACTGGAGACCATCTACAACAACTGCATCCGCCCATTATGTGCTCTTTTCTTTCTCAGATAGTTTTCGGCCAGAAGTCTGCTGCTGCCTACTTATAATATCCCCACTCCTTCCACTCAATTACAATCGTGG
The DNA here is from genome assembly GCF_014356525.2 of Nilaparvata lugens. Lineage (NCBI taxonomy): Eukaryota > Metazoa > Arthropoda > Insecta > Hemiptera > Delphacidae > Nilaparvata > Nilaparvata lugens. The sequence continues at coordinate 20,297,894 of NC_052508.1, forward strand.
ATGTCTTTTATTTTGTCTGATCCCAACAAAGGCTTGCAACTGAATTCCCCGCTGACTTTTGTAGCGTTGCCAATAACAGAATAATCTTCTATTCATCGCATCAATATCATTATTTACGAAAATGGCTTGAATAGAATAGACCTTATTTCTTTGAAGATACAATGATACTGATCCTTGACCCTCGACTAACTAATGATTTTGCCATTGGCAAAAATAAGACTTCAATGTGATTGTGATATTAAATTATATCATTCTAGAATCCATATACTGTATTGGTCCATGATATTCACGCTTAGGTCATTTATTTTTACTCTTGACCATTGTATTTGAAATTTTAAGTTATTGCTGTGGAAAAATCAGAATTCATTTTCAATATCTTGGGAAGCTATACATGCGTACACCGTACATTCAACATTATTCATTTTGATTGTCTTGAATGGAAATAAATCAACCGCTTCTGTAAACTACTTACAGTAACCAAGGCAACTATTATACCTTTGCTTGAATGTTATCAATGTACGGTTAAGTATATCTAGTCCAATTTGAAGAGAGTGAATTCTAAAATTGAGTAGATTTACTTGAGCATTGCACAAGAGAGTAAATGTGAAATCGAGTAAATCTAAAGCTATCGTTGGTCAACCTTGTTGGTTTGTCAGACTTATCAGCCTCAGGCGCACATTCAATTCACTAGTTTCACTCTACTAAAATGGGAATCAATTGATCCTTATTCGATCGCAAATGTAGAGGTAGAGTTAATAGGGGATTAGCACATCGATTCATGTTATTCAGAGCAATGTGTACATCAGGCAAAGCAAACTATATTTGACTGCCATAGTTCTAGTACTATAGTTCATAGTAGTTCATAGCAGTACTGTGCATAGTTCTATGTTGACGTGATTGCAATAGCCTAGTACAGTTTCATGAATGTGACAGAAATATTTCTCACATCAATGTCGTATTCAACATAGAAAATCACATCTTCCACCACACTGAAATGGTCTAACTCTATTTCTCCTTAGCACGAAAAAGTACAACACCAATTACATTATTTGATCTCAAAGGAGAGTATTTTACCTTATTCCAAACACGAATACTACTTCACTAGTTCACTAGTAGCACAGTAAAAAGATACATAAAGACTAATTATAATAAAAGTAAAACAGTAAAAAATACCTATGTTGATGAGAGATACAAAATATGGACCATAGTAATGAAATAATTTTTCTAGCAGTGACAAGAAAATTGATTTTGAGAACGTTTTAATTGGTATCGTGTTAGTTTGAATCTGCGATTTTATTTCCTCATCATTGAGAAATTGAATAATTTAAGATTGTAATGATTAATCTTCCAACTATTTGGATCAAACATTTTCTTAAAAAAATATGTATGTGACTTGAAAATAGGCAATGATCTCTATCACATATTCTAAAGATGTTATAGTTGACAATAAATTGAAATGATAATGTTCTTTTAAATATGTTGGGATCAGTCATTTTCTAAAAAATATATGTTACTTGAAAATAATCTCTATTACGTATTTCAACGATGTCATAATAGACAATCAATTAATATTTTTTTTAATACATTCTAATTAATTTATTTATTGTGGATACAATTACAAGTCATTTATTATAAATACCATTGAGATAGAACAACAGGCTTAGCCCAAGATTGATGAAAATCAAAATCAGTTTTCCCAAATGTGATGAATTCTTATTGTTTGTTTGTAGACTGGACTTCAAGCCGGACCAGGGACGCTACGACCTTTTGATCTCGAACGCCAGCTACGAGAGGGACAACGGCAATTTCGAGTGTCGGCTGAAGGCGGGAGGCAGCGGTCGGGACCTGCACTCTCAGGCATTCACTGTCACCGTGCTCACGCCTCCCGGTCCGCCTCGTGTGTCGCCCGCCGCCAATCCCGTCGCCACCGAGGGAAAGCCACTCGAGCTAGCCTGCTCCTCCGCCGGAGGCAGTCCTGATCCAGTCATCAAGTCAGTAGCACTACACACTATTCGCAATTACAACATTCTGAAACACATTGGAATCTTTCCCCAATCACAACATTTTCAAATATATTGCAATGTCTCCTCGATTTAAATAATATGTATTCAGTTACCAGTGGTTCGGAGCTCACCTATTTATGTCATTCCAGTGAGGTGGCTCTTATTGCCTCAACTTTGCCCACATCACTTGTAATGTTATCAAGAGCAAATAAAATACATTTATCTATATTTTCTATCATTATTAGGTTCATTACTCAAGCACAAGTCTAGAGCATAATATGCGACACTAGCCGAAAAAAATTATATAGCAAATCAGTGATGAATGGAGAACTAAAGTTGAACTTGGTAAATCATTGCTTACTGAATTTCCTGTTTTCCAGAACTGATGAATACCTTATTAACGTTCATACAGTGAGGGTATTCATTGAAAAATTTATTTCTAGTAGTGTTTAGCTTCTAAATATATGTTTAGGCTACTGGAATCATTGTGGTATTTATTGTCCTTTAAATCTTTTATTTATTGTCTTTTGTACTTTTATTGTCCTATTGGAACACAATTGTACTTTGTACAGAACATTAAATTAATTTAATCATTATATTGTTTCAACAGGATCTTGATTTAGTGGAATTACATCTTGTGTATTAATGACAGTTTGTAGTTATGGTTATGACAGAACCCCATCTGCGTTATTGAATCGTGGAGAGGTGCAGACCACTTAACTGGTTATAGGATATTCCTGGTTGTAGGCTACCAGGTGGTGTGCTCACTAGTTCAGTAGCATTCTAAATTGATAATGAAACTTGTGAAACTCAATTAGAAAATCCATCACAATGCAGGGGTATTAATAGAGACTAATTGTTTGAACCCGGCTCTGTGGGAATCTGTTTTGTGGCGTGGCTGAAATCTTTCCAAATTGTAAATTCCAAGCCAGCCAGCTTGGCGTACGTGTAATCCGTACAAATCTTGCCAGACTGTTGTATCATAGCTCATTCAAGCACCACCCCTCACCATTGCTACATGTACGGGGCTGGTAATCCCCGGGAAGCAATATTCGGCGCCGTCATTTACTATTTACCCCTTTATACGATCGCCGAGGGCCATTAGGAGGAGTAAGCCCCGCGGAGACAACGCACTACCTCCGGCTAAATCTTTAACGCGACGCTTTTCCGTAAATGGAAACCGGCAAAGCCCCGAATAAGCAGTTCATGAACTGGGGACTCAACCCAACGACCGGCCACTGCACTGCAACCCTTGCCTAATGCAGGGCACTCATCCGTGAATCGACTGCTGTTCAATCATTAATAACAGATCAATTAACATCGTAATTCAATCCCTTATTTTATTATACATTCATTAAAATGCGAACTGCCCGAGCAATATCCTCCTACCTCCCCTCAAATGATTATACAGTATCAGTTTGTTTGAAATATTGATGCTCAGCTGTTTCTTACGTAACCCTTCCTACCCTACCCCCTCACCAAAGTACTTGCTAACTGCCTCGCTGAAGTTCGGAAACAAGAGAATGGGTTTGAGCGGAGCCGAAGGGATGAATATACCAAGTAATTGTGCGATGATTCATTAGTTGCGTGTAATAAATCTGGGAAACTCAGCTCACCCAATTAGTGCCTCTGTGGAGTTTTTTTTAATTGAGAGGATGAAACAGGAAATTCATTTGATCTCTCATCATTCCTTGATTATTAACATGTAGAATGTTGAATTCATTCATGTACATAATTAGTAGACACACCAAATACGGAATCTATGATACTTTGTTATCTAAATTCATTCAATGATTCAATGCATTTTTAGTAGCTACTCTTACTGACAACCTCGATATAAAAATATTACTCAATGTTTTTAAGTTTGCAATCTGAAAGTGCTTCAAACTAGCTTTTCACTTCCTACTCAATATAGCCTCAAAGAGAAGTAAGATTTAATGAAAACATTTTCATCAAACAAATTTGAAACTGGAAAAGTCCTCTTCACCTCTCCAACTCGGTGTAACTTGGATAAGTACAGTACATCGAAAATACGACTCCACTATACAAGATTATAGAAGAAGAAGAAAGTTTTCTCGGAAAGAATTTGCCGATTTCAAAGTTATCTTCAGTTGGTGAGCGCTCTAGTACCTACTTGTTTCGTAGCTAGTTCTTCAGCCAGAAGATTTGCTAAAACTTATGTTGAGAAACAAAAGCATCCCCTGAAAAATCTGTGCCAGCTTCTAATTATAAGTTTGCCGTGGAGCGAGACGAGCACCAGAACGCACAACCATCACTAGGAACGATACAGCTCGTCAACAACGCAATTAAAACTTGTGATCAAGACCGCCAGCCCAACAGTAGCGCTTTCTGCAGGAGTTACCTGAAAACAAAGCATTAGTATCCGAAATTATTATTGTTGTGTGTGGCCTCTCATTGTTCTTGGTACCTATTGCCGAGAATTTCGAGAAACAATCGGCTTTGTAGGATTCTAATGCGATTTATCAACGCTGTTATTCCCATCACCGTAATTCTGTCCATCAAAACTTTGGACTTACCTGTTAGCTAATCAAGTTCACATTTGTTGTTCAAAACTGTCCTCTTACCTGACTAATGCACGATAATTTCATCGAACAACAGAATCTTGCCTCTTGTGACTGTAGCTCGGTTTTGTTATTCTGTCACTCCGAAAATCTGGCCTTTTGTAGTCCCAAGAGAGAAAAGCCCAAGTTTCTGTCAAGTCTAATCCTCGTTCTAAATAATAAGGTTTAACGACCAATTTATTCTCTTTTGTATTCTCTCTATTCAATGAAAACTCTCTTGATTGTTCTTATTTAGAAGACGGTAAAACGATCATCGAATTAAGAAGCTTTTGTTTTCCTATTACCGGCACTTATTACGACATAAAGACATGCTTTCTGCTTATCAAGTTCTGATTGTCATACTGAGCTACAAGTAGGCCTATATTACAGCATTTAAGTCCTACAATAAGAAATGAACAAAAATCCTTTGAAATTTAATGCTAGAAACCTTTATCGGAAAATACTAAAAGTTAATGCACCCATCCGACTTCAGAAAATCATGATTCAAGTGATTGTGTTATGTTAAGTTCTTATTTTCAACACGAATTCAAACTGTGAAAAACTTAGTTCGACTAAACTAGACTAAGCTATAGAACTTTAAAAGAGTATTTTGAATATAGAAGAGTTGATCCTTTACATTCATCTGATCAAAACCCATATCAGGTCATTATCGGACATTATCTAATGAAATTGAAGGAGGAGGAATCTCCTCTACTGGATCGTGTCTTTTTATCAATTTCATCGTACGCTCATGATGAAAAATAATCAGAAATGACTCTTATAATGAAAATGTTACTTTTATCAATTTCATTGCAAGCCCATACTGAGCTTGATTCGATAATGGTTCATTTTTTTCTATTTTAATAGAACCATACACTATTGTTGAATACATAATGATTGGTACTGTAAAGAATTTCTACATAGAAATTTACAGCATGAGATGTGATGGTTTGAATTTGATACTGCTTTCCTTAGTACTTAGTTGATTGAAAATGTGGGATTGACAATGTTGTCCACTTCCTAACACTCTTATCTTCTTATCGAATTTACCTTTATGTATAATTCATTGCACCATATTTATGATGTACAATACAAATCCTATCAATCTCGTATTTTTTCGGAAGATGATATTTTCCATCCATTGATTTCAATTGTTGAGAATTTGTTTGAATGAAAAATGACATTTGCTTGGTGTGCACAGATGGTACCGTGAGGGTGTCCGTGATCCGATCGAGTCGGCAGTGAAGTCGGCGACTGAAACAGGCGTCACGTCCGTGCTGACGCTTAAGCCATCCAAGAACGATGACGGCGCTGTCTACCGCTGCACTGTCTGGAATCGCGCTATGCCCGCCGGTGCGAAGCTCGAGGCCACTGTCACGCTCAATGTCAACTGTGAGTACACTTATTCAATACTTGACACCTAAAATAGGATCCTTAAAAGAGGATTAAGTGAATATTTTCAATATAATTATTGGGATGATTCAGTACTTACAGTAGTATAATTCAGAACATTAATTTACTTTTCTTTTCAGGGCTATTGATTATTGAAACAGAGTAAAAATTATCATCGAGTACCCTTCATTTTATTATAACACAAATATACCGTTTATTGTGTTATTAAAATAAAATAAAAGGTACTTGATAATACTTTATTGTGCTTCAGAACATATATACTTTCTGTAGGTATCTATAAATACTTATTATAATAGAAATACTGATTATTATTTTAATCTTATTAAAAAAAACCTCATCTATCATGAAATATGAAATTTAGCGAAATCAATGAAAACTTATTAAAAAGTATGACGGTAGCCTACCTCTTTGTTATGGTTTTGAGGATGATATGACATAATTTCATGATATATGATTTGTTGCTTTGTCACAGTAACATGAATCCACTTCTTATTGATAGAGAAATTAAATTCACCAACTTTTTACTTCTCTAGACCAATACATCATATAGCATTCATCTAGTGATTTATGGGCTTAAATCATATGAAACTTTAATAACATTGATGTAATAAGTTTATAAAAATTATATAGAGCCAAACTCACTTCGTAATGACTGGAAAACGCCTGATTTGGCCTTCCGGTAGTCACGCCCTACTCAATCACACGAGCAGTCGCGTGTTGTATTTTTTACAACATCCAATTTTTCAAGTCTTATGTACTCTGTTTACTGTCAAAACATATTAATTAATCGTATAATTAATTTTCCATCTTCTTGGATTATTTTACGCCTATGAACATTTGGATGATTACCATTTCACAGCCCAATAAGGTACATCAAGCAAAGCCATCTATTCTGTGTTATTGGTTCGTTTACAGTCCCCGGATACAGTCTTTCCCTATCTTATGCATAGTGCGACTTATGCACTGTCGCGACTAAATGGAACATAAAGACTGAACCATTGCTCGGTTGATACTGCAACTCAGTTGAGTGATGGGGGAAAAGTTTTGGAATGCATAGGTGATTCATTCACTGATACCACCCCATTCAATAGTTTTGTGCAGCAAAAAACTGACACTGTTGTACTTTTTACTACAGCGCGACTGCGGGAAGGTTAACAAATAATTTATTGATTAATTAATTTGTATTAATGTGTATTTTATTGAAATCAGTTTTGGGCTTTGAAGCCTGTTGTTTCCATTTACCTGTGTAGGCTACTGTAAATAAATGTATGAAGGATTGGGCAGAACAATATGAAAATAACTTTTCTTATTGCACAGCCACAAAATTTAATCAATTTTGCAACTTGACATGACTGGAAAAGTAAATTCCTATTTTTAGAAGGCTCCAAACTCATCTGAAACAATGAACTTTTGTCTGGCCCAGCTACAAAGCAATGACTTCATGAGAAAACTTTGAAACTACATTAAATGTAATTCATCTCATAATTTATGGCTTGACCCAGTGAATTTGCAAGTTTGTTGGTCGTAACTTTGCAGCGTCAAAAGGCTACTGGTTAAAGAGTTGAAGTGGGGAAAGATTAGGAAGTTTACGGTCATTCATACTTACTTCTTTGCCCCGAGCTAAATAAGTTTTGCATGAAGCTGGGGATGAAGAATTTGTTATTTTATATTCTCGCAAGCAGCGTTTATGACTCGTAAACCTCCTTACAATTTTGTCACAGCTCTGGCATTTCTTTGATGGTACTTCTTTGCTGTTGTAGGATATGACATACATTCAAGGATCGAGAAGTTTGTGGTCTTGTTCTCAATTGCTTCTTACTTGTAAATCAGTTCCTGATTGATGTTTCTTCTTCTATTACATTTGAATATTAATCTAGAAGATACATTGATTCATAAAATAGTGCGATTAGGAATGCCAACAAATTGAAACAATGCAAATCCATGTATGATTCCATGCATCTTAATGTGGAAATTAAAATATCAAATTTTGATACAATTATTTTTTGGATCTAAGGTAAGTCTCATACTGAGAAGCGACACGATGTGACCCGAGTCTGCTAGATGAGTCATTTCATTTGATCATATTATGTTCACATTGTAGCGAAGCTAACACGTGTAAACATTATAATGTGATCGTTATGATGTTAACTCATCTTATTATATCAACTTATCTAGCAGAGTCGGGTCACGTCGTCTCACGTCTCAATTTGTGACTATAATGAGGTCCACGTTATAATGGCAGTATTTGACTAACATTGGTGTTGCTATCCTTGTATATCACTCGAAAAAGCATATAGCACTATCTTTTCTAGCTACACAACGTTGCCAGATCCTTCCCCAACAATGTAGAAATACATTGTTGGCATTATGAGAATTGATTATTCAATCATTGAAAAATATTTTTTCCTGACGAAATAAATGTAATTGATAATTTTAAACAAGAATGAACCGTTAAAATTAATCAAAACACTAGGATGTTGTCAAAAATATCACTTATTTATCGTAAAATTACGAACATGTTTTATTGTGTATCCTAACCTACAATTTCAAAGTTTTGAATTTTTCACACTGAAGATGACACCATTGGTGTTGAAACATGTTTATAATTTTACAACAAATAAGAGATATTTTTGACAACATACCAGTGTTTTCATCATAGATAGATATCACAACATTTCACCAGTAACACCAACAGTATCTAAAGTTGAAATTACATAAGATATACGAGCGTCAGCTATCCTTCAAGGCAGAGAAACGGTATCGCTGTTCTCCTATCTTTCTACACTGACCTTATAACTGACCTAGTGGACCACACTAAATAGCCCCATGGTATTCTCTCAATACCTGTGACCTCTATTATTATGTATTATCAATTTGGTTCTGTGCGACCTCACTCGGTAGTTTTTCAATATTAAATTGAATCCAATGGAATCTAACGCTAATACTGGTGCTAATCCTCACGTGATAGTTTCAATATCAGAATTGAATCGAATGTAATCAAACGCTAATGCCGGTTCGTTGTATGTATTGCAGACTTTCCCCGCGTGGAGATCGGTCCGGAGAACCCGCTACGCGTGGAACGCGACGGGACGGCGACGCTGCAGTGCAACGTGGACTCGAAGCCTCGCGTGAGCAATGTGCACTGGGCGCGTGACGGCCGCCTGATAGCGCTAGCCTTCACCCACACACTGCACCGTGTCACCGTGCAGGATGCTGGCAAGTACACCTGCACTGCCGACAACGGACTCGGCCAGACTGGCAAGGCCGAGATCGTCCTCGATGTACAGTACCCTCCCAAGGTAATTCATTCACTGCTATTATAGAATTAGTAAGAAAAAATATTAAAAATAATAGAGTGCATTATGTATATGATCATCTCACTGAAGTATTTGAATGCAACGTGAATATACTTGAATCATACTTCCAATGATATTACTGTACAATCATTCAAATTACTGACTTTTTGTGTAGTTGAGAAGTTGATATTGTGGTAATTATTCATATTGAATGAAAAAGACTAAGAAATTGTCAAAAAACCACTGATTTATTGATAATTAGAAAGACCGGTTTCGGTTATTACACCATTGTCAATCTCTGATAAACCTCTCTCTGGTAAATCTCTGTTTATCAGAGATTGACAATGGTGTAATAACCGAAACCGGTCTTTCTAATTATCAATAAATCAGTGGTTTTCTGACAATTTCTTAGTCTTTTTCATTCAATCAAATTACTGAACTAATCAATATTTGGATTCATTATTACAGTATAAAAAATATATAAATATTTATTTGTCTAGCCTATCTGTTTTGTTGTGAAGGTGATGTTGTGGTAGATATCCTCATTGAATGAAACTATTATTGTCAAAACCAATAATTTATTAAAACAGTTTGAAATCTCAAGAGAGTTAAATTTGATATCAAGTGATCAAATCAGTAATTCAAGATCTCAAAGGTTTGAATAAATTAGTGATTTTAACAGTATTAAGTCGTTTTACAATTCAACACATTTTTATCCAATTCAACAGAAAATACACAATAATAATGAAAATAGTGAAACAATCCAATATAATGAAAATACAGAAAACAGGCTTCATGGTGGGGTGTGCTGAATAGATCGAAAGTATAAATGCCTAGCCAGCCATTTTGTTCAATCATAATTAGAGATGGAAATGACAATAATCATAATATGTTTGTTATGAATCATAATAAATTAATACATTATATTCAGTATAATTACATTACACAACTAAAAATCAATGTTCAACAAAGCAGAAAAAAATTAAAGTATACTTGATCATATAAGCTTACTTCTGTAGTTCCAGAATTATCACAATATTTCATTTAACACAACAAATTAAGAAATGCTTAATATACCTAGATAATATTTGGACAATTTAAGACAAAATTAGGAAATTGAAGAAGTTTTGGGCAATAACCTGTTTTTTTTCTTTTCCGACTACTGTATTGTTTACTTTATAAATACGGTAAATAAATAATATGAATTTATAAATCAACACCAATAATGTTATATATTTGACAGGTAACGGTTGAAACTGGCCCTGGTGTTGCAAGACAACGGGAAGCTGAAGAGGGAGAAATAGTGATGATCAAATGTAACGTTTCGGCGAACCCAGCCCCAATCACAGTCGAATGGACGAGGGAAGGACGTCCTGACTTCAGGCAACCAGGAGATGTGCTGACTCTGCACAGAGTGACAGCTGACTCGGCCGGAACCTACACGTGCCGAGCCGTCAACATCCTCAACCTGTCCAGCAGGCAACGAGTCAACAGAGTTGGCAACGCTTCTGTCACTCTGCTGGTGCGCCACAAACCAGGCCAAGCTCAGATCACTCCCGACAGACCGATCGCCACCGAAGGATCAGGAGTCACTCTCACCTGCTCAGCGTCGCCCCCCGGATGGCCAGTGCCGCAGTACCGTTGGTGGAAGGACCTCGAAGAGATCAGCAGCGGGTCATCATCTCAGGTGCCCACCCAAGCAAACGGCCCCAAGTACAACATCCCAGCTGCACATCTTGGAAGTGAAGGCAAATACCATTGTCAGGCGATCAATGAAATGGGTCACGGAGAGATAGCCACAGTCATGCTCACAGTCCACCAGCCTCCCAGGATCGTCTCCAAGCTGACACCACATGTCACCCGGCGTATCGGCGATTCCGAGTTCCATGCCATGTGCAAGGCCCAAGGCAAACCGAAACCATCGATTCGTTGGTTGAAAGATGGCAAGGAAGTATCGCCCAAGCTGTACGAAATCTCCACTGATGAATCGGAAGGCCGCAACTCGGTTTACACTGTACAAAGTACTCTACGATTCTCTGGGAGGGATAGACGTGAAGGTACACAGTTGAACCCCAAAGATAGAGGAGTGTATGCTTGTGCTTTCGAGAATGAAGTGAAGAAAGTGGAAACAACAATGTATCTGAGGATTGAACACGAACCAGTTATTCTCCATAAGTACAATAAGGTTGCTTTTGATCTCCGTGAGACTGCAGAGGTTGTGTGTAAAGTTCAAGCATACCCACGACCCGAGTTCCAATGGAGTTACAGCACCCACAGTGCTCCTTTACTGTCTGGTGACGGTCACTACGAGATCAACACAACCGTGAACGAGAGTGGAGGGGATGTGTACACGAGTGTGCTGCAGATCACCAACATCCAGGACGGTGACTACGGCGACTACAATTGCCGCGTGGCCAACACGCTGGGCAGTGTGAAGACAGCCATTCGTCTGCAGTCGAAAGGCCCGCCCGAGCGACCCGAGTCGCTGTCAGCCGTCCAGGTCGGTCACAGCTTCGTCACCCTCAAATGGACGCCCGGCTTCGATGGCGGTGTGCACACCAAGTACTTTGTGTCGTACCGGAAAGTGCTGAAGACCAGCGACGAGGATGTGGACAGTGACTGCTATGCGAAGCGCAAGACTGGCCCAGCCGACAGCTGGCATGAGTTCGACTGCCAGCGCATCAATCCTTGCAATGTCACTTCTCTCGAGGAGCATCAGAGCTATGAATTCAAAGTGAGTATCTCAACGCACTCTTTATTTCAATCACAATTATTAAGAATTAAAAAACTGAAAGTCCTTTAGAGAATATTTGAAGTCTTGAAGCACAGATACCTGTAATAGTAGGTAGTTCTGCTTGAAGGCTTTACAACTTACAAATAAGTTCCTGGAACGATTTCTTGTTAAAAATTGAGAAACTTTTCTCTGCCTAATCATAAATATCTTTCAATTCTAGATTTGAATCTTTTTATTCCATTTGAATTGTTAAAGTGCGTTAATACCAAGCTAAAGGGTTTTGAAAAATTTGGTGGCAGTCATTACAGCTTTACAAAAGAGAGAATTTCATCACAAATCTCCACTTTTTTTTATTAACCTCCCTTCTTATGGAATATGTATAATAATCTTCTGTTCATCAATATTAGTATAAATATTTCTTTACTTACACAATATGTAGAATATTTAATAAAAAGGCCCTTGTTGAATGTGATTTTGTAGTTTTAACTGAAATCTTAGTACCTCCTTGTTTCACTTATTCTGGATTGTTAAACTTGATTTCTAATCTATAAACATGTTTATTTACAGATGAAAGCCTACAATACAAAAGGAGATAGTGACTACTCGGAAGTTGCGACGGCCATGACCCATGTAGACAAGATCCCAGCACCGCAGAGAGTCACCTTCGATCCAGAATCACACGCCATGTCCATCAATATTGCTGCCACATGTTTGCAACTGGTAACAATAATTATTTCAGTAATCAAAAACTCAAAATCTCTCATTATGTTGAATGTTGAAAATTCTCTCAATTTATCGTGAAGAATCTTCACACTATTTATTATTATATTTACTTAGCGTATGGCTTCCAAGTTCCAAGACATCAATTAATATGTATTTCCACTCTATGCACATCTCTGACGAAAAGAAGTAAGAAAGCATTATTCCCTTTTCGAGATAAGAGAAAACAGTAAGCAAATTATAACGTTTATCCATTAAAAAAAACTTCCCTACTATTTTCACAAGTATTTCAATATCCTACCTACAAATTATTCAATAATAATGGATACAATTACAACTTTCCTAATATTAAACGTGTCTATTAGTTCCACAAGTTTTTTCAATACCCTACTTACAAATTATTTAATAGTTGCTACAAGTGAAAATCGTACAATCTCAGAAACAGAATAATATTCAAGATTATTTTTTGTCAGACATTTGCAATAGGCCTGTCAAAAAGGTGAAAATCCAGAATACAATAAACAGAAGTATAGAACAGGCTCAACTTGTTCCTCTGCCGAATTTCAAATTTAAATGGATACAAATTACCATGGATACAAGCTGTAGCTCCATTATACCATAAAAACATCAGATAGCCCATAGTATAGGTCGTTTATGTTCCAAATTCCAAGCCGATTTTCTGTTAACTCGATTACTGTCGACTACTGTCTATTATTACTTTTTTGGTCGGGTAAGAGTGTAAGAACGGTACATTATGAGAGACTATGTGATCAGCTTCACGAAAAAGATCTGCGTGGACTATTGACTTGACTTAACCGTGACATTTGGAATATAAACGCCCTAACTTATACCATGAAATATATTCTTATGCTATCTTTTCTCTATGATTATACCGAATCAACAACAATCATTCTTCTCGGTTTTTATTCATTCATTGTATTTTTATTGCACCCTACTCTCTCTCTGGAAATTCTTCCTCTTAATAATTTATTCTAATGGAGGTCTAATCAATTTTGGAATTGTTCTTGGCAGGATGGAATCGTGGAATCGGCCTCGAACCACATTCCGGATCCAACATGGCGGTTCGTGGAGTCGCTTGTGCTGGCACCTTCCGGCGGCAGTTCGAAGCGGTCGACCATCCTGTCACTGATGCCGAAACGCAACGCGGTGAAGAGCGGTGGTCGCTCCCTGGAGCCTGAGGATGACGACCAGCTGGTCATAGGCCATGCCGCCGACAACATTCGTGTGCGCGTCAAGCTCTGCCTGCAGACCAACCACGACATGTGCGGCGACTACACCGAGGCTGAGAGTGAGTTCGACCTTCATGAAAATGCCATTTGTATAAAAAAAATTTAAATTATAAAAGGAACTTTATTCTGCCTTTAAATAATAAAACAATTACATACAATAATAGTTTCAAAATTATAATGGCAGCAATTGTGTGTATAGAAGATGTATTATATAAAACACTGTAATATAGAAGCTGCCAATTCGAAGCTTCAAAATAGTCCATTTTTATCATGAAAACGTTGAAACTAAAACTATGTACTAAATGAAACCAATATTTTTTCGTGAATAACGCTCATTATGAATATGGCTTGTGTCGCATTGAAAACTTGTATTATTTGAGAGAGGTTTAATTGAATTATAGCATTTATCTTCACATTGAAGTTGAATACAGTACGTAGAAGACGTACAGGAGAGGTCACGCGTGCATGTAAACTTAGTGTTGATTATGTAAAATTATTGACCTGACTTGTCTTATTTATTTATTATTTTTATATTCCATAACTGGAGTCCTTGGAAATCTTGAGAAAAAAATGTTTAGCAGTTTAGCAAAACCATGAGTGTTTCTTGGTAATTAAAATAATTATTTTGTATAGTAAGTCATCCCAGGATCTATTCTATGATTTGAACGATTTATTTTTCATCTATCTCTATATTTGAAATGAAATTAATTCCTTGAAAAAGGAACAAAATATATTTTCAACTGAATTCACTTATATGTACATTTATTTCATATTCATAATTAACATCTTATAGTTGAAGATTTGATATTTTAGTGAATTATGTGGGCTCTACACTTCATAATGGAGACAATACAGACAAAAACTCAGCAATCTTATGCTTTTTGATGCCAGAAACACGGATCTGCCGTCGGAATTGCGTAATTTGCAACCGTTTCGAAAATATGGAGTTCTTGTTGGTGTAATTCGTGAACATGAGTTCAATGGATGCAATTAATTTTCAGTCGGGCCCTCCTACATAAAAGAGGCATCGACCCTGGCCACGCCCACCCTGGTTGCTATAGTGGTGTCGTGTGTGGTGTTTGTGCTCTTCATCGGACTGCTGTTCGTCTACTGTCGCTGCCGCAGAGTGCAGGGCAAGAAAGCCAACGGCAAGGACTACGAAATGGAAACATCAACGTGAGTAGCCTTATATTATATTGAGTGCCGGTTAAATTTTAATCGTGATTAATTCCACGAGAACCAATCAAAGAAGCCGTCTTATCAAAAAGGCCTTCTCTGATTGGTTCTCGTGAAATTACACGGTTAAAATTTAACCGGCTTTAGTGCAACCGGGGCCTCAGACACTAGGAAACTACACCACAGCTATATATACTACTACTAGAGCATCCTTAATTTATACCTCAATTTTAATGCGTTCTGTCCCAAACCAATGGTTATAGCATTTCTATATGCTTTTTCCACAAATAAAAACATCTATCTATTTCAATTGAGTCGAAACTAGTTTCAGACCAGCTAGTCCTAACTAGACTGTACAGACTGACCTAACTGGACAGAAGTGCAACTTAGCTTTTTCAGAGGTTGAACAATGTGTCCAAATAAAGTGAATCAACATGGTTTCGAAACAGGAGAGTAAATAATTTTATTATATTAACAATAAATGCAATTTTCACTTGACAGAATGCTGTTTTCGTACTTTGTAACTATGAAAGTATTGGAAAAACAAAGTTTTGTTGAAAGTAAAGTCGTTGCATTTAGACTGCACAAAGCCAGCGCTAAGCGTTGTCTTCATTGACTCTATCAAAGTGTTTTGTGTTTGAGAATATCAATATTCACAACCACTCCAAACTCTAGAACCATTGTGATCTAATCAAATGCTATTATGGTACTGAATCAATATTTAGTATTTTTAGTATATCAATATTTGATAAAACTATAAAATAAAGGCTTTTTATTTTTTTGGATTACCATTGTTATCTAAAAATGTATTTCTTCAGGGCTTCAATTTGACAATTGAAAAGTAATGTCATAGTACCCTTAAAAAAACTTTTTAATATAGAAGGAATGGATTAAGCTTCCGAAACTGGTTGTTTTGTATTCTGTTATTTTCTATTAAAAAGTTTTTAAAAGTGTATTATGGTATTATTTTTCAATTACCATTGTTATATTTCTTATTCCTTATACTATTGACAAGTAATAATAATATATTGTTGATTTTTGCAGTGTACACCCAAGTATTGTGCAACAAGCTCCTCCACCTTACTACCCCTCCTCCGGAATGGAGAACAAGGCTTTGGAGCACTCTTTGGATTTGGCTTTGGACGACCCTGCCAAGAATCCAGTCTATGCCGGCCAAAACGGATATGGATATCATGGAGCTCCTCACAACAACTCTCAGCATCCCAATGGAGGTGAATGTAAGTGCAATTATCATCACATTTCAACACTAATAACTGAAACTTGAAATTAGTAGGATCGATCCTTATTTCCCATCATTATATCATACGATCATACCTACTATTTCAGTCTTAATCTTGAAAATGATTGATATCAGCTAAAAAATTCATTCAACATACCGAAATAGTTTGAAAATGTAGAACAGTATCATAATTTCATGTGTTTGTTAGTAGAATATCTACTTTTTAGAAAAATCAATCATTCAAAACTAATTTTTCCAAGATGAGTAATATTGTCTTCATGATTCCTTACCTCGCTAATCTTCACGATTTTACATTCAGAAATGCATCACATTACAGTACATGGCATATAGATTATTCATTTCTTATGTTCAAAGCAGTAGTGATACTATAAAATAGCTTGGAACCAACCATTTATGAACCTTCCTTATTTTATATTATTACTTATCCCTGATGTAAAATACCTGTTTTCAAGGAGCTTGCTTGTTTTGACCACATTAACTTGAACTGATCGAACACTGTACCCTAAGTCACATGCATATTCAACTATTATGATTTGCTTTCGATTTTCCCTGTAAATTAACAATCATTAATGGCAAGTATCATCTTAAAAAGTCAAGGTTATGATATTCAATTGTACAAACTGTGAATGTAGCATCTACAAACTTGTAGCTGAACCTTGATCCATACAAAACATTTCTATTACACAGCGTTGACGATCAGTTTCATTGTATTCTTTCTCGTTACATGTAGACTTATTTCAAACTTCAGTGTATTTTTGATTCTGGGAAAGATTGGAAGTGCAATACGTACTTTTGCTCTACTAAATTGAGAATTCATTATAGGCGTTTCGCTTTGTCCAAACGTCTGATTCCACGATCATAACCATTCAATCAGTACAGAACAGAAATTATGGGTTTTGCTAGTAGTTATTATTTGAAATCCATGTTGAATATCAGCTCATAGCTTTTTAGATAGATTGTAATTAGTTGCGAATCCTGGCTAGTAGTCCTAATAGAAGTTTTTTTCACAGCCAGCATACAGCGTGCTGAAGGTAAGATGTTATGAGGTATGGCCAATGAATTTTCACTTTTGCTGTTGTGTTTGTGGTGTGATAGACAATTTTTATTTTCCTATCATTTTTTACCTTATCTATTTTTTTCATTCTGAACTTGAAATATAAAAAAATCCCATCTAAAATTAGTCTGTTTCCCAAACAACTATATTTATTCTTTTCTACTGTTTATTGTTGCACGCGCCTCCTCTCATGCTCTATGTTGAAAATACAGTCATAGTTTGAGTTTTTCTATGTTTTCTTTTATTTCTTCGCTGTGTTCTAGATTCTATCCTGTTAAAACCTAGGTACCTACTCTATTATATATCTATAGCGTGCTCTTCCTGCTTGAAAGTGTTTATTGTGAAAAGGAGATATATTATTCACAGTTTAGGAGATGAAGGACAGAGATACTCCTCATCAACACAGCAATCACATTTTTAGAATGCCTATTTTGAATTATTCCATTCTGTAAATGTAATTTTTACGAGAATAATCAAAATCAATATTTCAACGATTATTGAAAACTAATTCTAATTCATTTTCACACAAAGTTTTGTTTTTGCTCAGAAAAACGCATATCTTTTGTAGTTTAATGATGTAATTATTTGACTGGAGAACAAAGTTGGAAAACTACAAGATTCCTTGTGAAGAAAATCATTATTTGTTGCATATTTCAAAGGTTTTGTAGGAATGAATAAGATTTAATTGAAGATCTGAGGCGCAGTCCTCCATTCAATTCTATTAAGAATGTGTAGATTAGATTTTTATGAAGATGGAGCTCATTTATAGAATGTCGTACAGCAATGAGAATCAATATACCGTATGCAATTATATTGTCACAATGAACAATAATGCTATTTTATAGTAAACAACAATAGATGGGAAATAAATAAATCAGAACTCATTATGAAATGATCAATTTGTTGAATTGTAAATAAGTCACCTTCCTATTCGTCTAATCGCATGATTTTTTGTTTCCAGGGGTAAATATGGCTTACATGGAGAACAGTTATTCCAACTCGAATAATGGCGGATCAGTCAACTCGCAAGACTCCCTATGGCAAATGAAAATGGCGGCTGCCAACAACAATGCAAACCAGAACAATCCACATCACCACATTTCAGACAGAACTAACCATTATGGTGAGTTACCACACTATCAATAGATTGGCACTACATATACAGTAATAACTGTAAATGAAAATATAAATCTCAGTACCCTTTTAAATTATTTTGTCACAACATATTTCGGACATTAATGCCATTTTCAAGACTTGAATAATGGCGAAATTAATGTCCGAAACATGTTGTGACAAAATAATATAAAAGGATACTGAGATTTATATTTTCATTTATATTAAAAGTAACCCTAAAGAAAAAATGCAGCAATAAATGTATAACAACAACTGAATATAGATTGTAATATGTCTAGGCATATACAGTAATTTATTACAGTTCTTCTACACAGTAATAAGTATGGTCGGTACCAAAATTTGAATATTAAGTTACAAAGTTGAAGGAGCTCAAGTAACAAGTCAAGTATGTCAAGTCTAAATTACATGATTAGCTATTATTATAAATCTGTACATACCTCATGCAGTAAATCTTATTGCATCTATTGTTTCAAAGAGTCGGAATTCCTTCTTGAGATGGGCTTGAGTTAATATTATTAATCAATTTTTGTTGAGCAGGTGGATACGACCCCCTGACTCATGGAGGCTACGGAACTGTGGATGACTACGCTCCTTACCCGCACCTCGTCCCCTCTGCCACTCCGGACTATGGTCGCAACAGCAACAACCCATCTCGACAGGACTACGCCTCTGACAAATCCAGAAGAAGAGATCATCATATAGGTGAGTAAAAAATGAATAGATGTACTTATATCAATACTACTACAATACTTTACATTGAAAAGAATAATAGGTTTCTCTTCAAAAGATATTATGATAATATACATAGGGTACCAATCTATGTGTAGAATAAACATTTCAAAACTCAATTAAATTGAATAAAAAACACGATTGGATGAATTTTCTTCACTACTGTGTTAGATTTATGGAGTGTGACTGATATGAATCTGTCATTCATGATCGACACTATATTTTTTATAGGTAAAATTGATTTATTAGATGACTCGATTAGTTATTAATTTATATCTATGATTCTTTCCTTCTAGGAATACTTGAAAAAAATACTATTTCTTGGATTAGTTAATTTTTTTCAAGACACTTGGAGAAAGGAAAAGGAATCTATCAAACTAAAATATATTTTTATGATATGATATTATGATAGATTGATAATAAACAAAAATTCTCAATACATTGAATTTCCTCTTATTTATCTGAAAAACATCATGTGTCACCTTATACAGTAGTTTATACCACTCCATCAATTAAAAACTATATTGTCTCTTTCTGTATTTTATACAAAAAAAAACTGCAAAAACTATACACATATTTTATGAGGAGGAACACATATATCCGCTGCACTTGAATAAATTAAACCGATAATGAAATAAAATACACAATATTTTATAATTTGGAATGGTAAGTTACCATTCCATGCTTATTCCATGTTTTATTTTATCATGGAAAATCCTACATCTCTGAATATAGTGTTCAATTTATTTAAATCGATAACTTGGAAGCATTAAATCATAGTACGTATTGAGGAGAAATTCTCTTTGAATATCCTGGAGGTACTGTACTGAAATTGAATACTTACAACTCGTATCATTTCTGATATTTGGAATTAAGAACGTTATTAACTCTTGTTTACTATGAATGTTGCAGAATCACCATACCGCGATGTAAGCGGCCTCCCCGATCCGTACCTGGAGCACCAGATGATGCTGGAGAGCGAGGAGAACAATCTGAAACCGCAGCAGCATCTGTCGTTATCGTTCGACGAAAGTCTCGAGTCCGGTTACTCCACGCCCAACTCCCGCAACCGGCGAATCATCAGGGAGATCATCGTGTGAACAGTGTTCAGTTGCAAACCAACTTGTCCAGATTCGCGTTGTTCGTTTGCCGATCTGAACGGAGTTCCTCCTTCAGTTAGAACTCGGTAACGACAATTGTTGTTCGGTGGAGTGATCGGCTTAGAAAAAGCAAAGGTACAAATTTCAACTCTTCTACCGAACTGTCTTGAAACATTTCAGCAACAAACCGATCAACGTTTGTTCTCTACTACAAACGATAGATCTCTATCTCTTGTTATCTGCTCTTTCTCTCCAGAGCAAGTGTATAGAAATAATTTATTGTATTATCTTCTGTAGATAAACGATTTACTGTTACATTATGACTCATGACTTTTCACGAATGACTGGAGTTTAATGATGGTGATAGAAAAGTGACGCCGACATTGTTGTAGAAGTATTTCGAGTAAAAACGAGCCGCCATAGACATTTTTGACTGACTGATTCAAGGACTATTTGAATGATTCGAAACTATTGTT